>NW_026048462.1:4808362-5108884 GCF_023864345.2 Schistocerca serialis cubense
GATAGTGTTAGTCCTCTTGTACTTAAGTCGGCATTGTGTATTTGTATTAAATTCGGATGCAATTTCTGTGTTACATCGTCAATAAGAAGGTCCAAGGAATACAGTATAATTGTAGTGAAGCATCGGAATCTAAAACTGGACTCACAGGGGAGGTTCAAATCATAGAAAGTTAGAGTGTCAGTCCTCTTGTGCTTAAGTCGGTATAGTGCCTTTTGTATTAAATTCGGATGCAAACTCTGTGTTGCATCGTCAATAAGAAGGTCCAAGGGATACAGTAAACTTGAAGTGTAGCATCGGAATCTAAAACTGCACTCACAGGAGAGGTTCAAATCATAGAAAGTTAGAGTGTCAGTCCTCTTGTGCTTAAGTCGGTATAGTGCCTTTTGTATTAAATTCGGATGCAATTTCTGCGTTTCATCGCCAATAAGTAGGTGTACGGTATACAGTAGTCTTGAAGTGAAGCATCGGAATCTAAAACTGGCCTCACAGGAGAGGTTCAAATCGTAGAATGTGAGGGTGCCAGTCCTCTTGCACTTAAGTCGGCATTGTGCCTTTTGTATTAATATCGGATGCAATATCTGTGATTCATCGTCAATAAGAAGGTGCAAGGTATACAGTAATCTTGAAGTGAAGCATCGCAATCTAAAACTGGACTCACAGGAGAGGTTCAAATCTTAGAAAGTGATTGTGTCAGTCCTGTTGTACTTAAGTCGGCATTGTGCCTTTTGTATTAAATTCGGATGCAATTTCTGTGTTTCATCGTCAATGAGATATTGCAAGGTATACATTAAACCTGAAGTAAAGCATCGGAATCTAAAACTGGACTCACAGGAGAGGTTCAAATCATAGAAAGTGAGAGTGTAAGTCCTCTTTTACTTAAGTCGGCATTGTGCCTTTTCTATTACATTCGGATGCAATTTCTGTGTTTCATCGTCAATAAGAAGGTCCAAGGTATACAGTATACCTGTAGTGAAGCATCAGAATCTAAAACTGGTCTCACAGGAGAGGTTCAAATCGTAGAAAGTTAGAGTGTCAGTCCTCTTGTACTTAAGTCGGCATAGTGCCTTTTGTATTAAATTCGGATGCAAACTCTGTGTTGCATCGTCAATAAGAAGGGCCAAGGTATACTATATTCTTGAAGTTAAGCATCGGAATCTAAGACTGGACTCACAGGAGAGGTTCAAATCGTACAAAGTGAGAGTGTCAGTCTTCTTGTACTTAAGTCGGCATTGTGCATTTCGTAATAAATTCGGATGCATTTTCTGTGATTCATCGACAATAAGAAGGTGCCAGGTATACAGTAAACCTGAAGTGAAACATCGTTATCTAAAACTGGACTCATAGGAGAGGTTCAAATAGTTGATAGCGAGAGTGTCAGTCCTCTTCTACTTAAGTCGGCATTGTGCCTTTTGTATTAAATTCGGATGCAATATCTGTGTTCCATCGTCAATAAGAAGGTGCAAGGTATACAGTAAACCTGAAGTGAAGCATTGGAATCTAAAACTGGACTCACAGGAGAGTTTCAAATCATAGAAAAAGAGAGTGTCAGTCCTCCTTTACTTAAGTCGGTATTGTGACTTTTGTATTAAATTCGAATGCAATTACTATGTTTCATCGTCAATAATAAGGTCCAAGGAATACAGTATACCTGAAGTGAAGCATCGGAATCTATAACTGGACTCACAGGAGAGGTTCAAATCATAGAAAGAGAGAGTGTCCGTCCTCTTGTAATTAAGTCGGCAATGTGCCTTTTGTATTATATTCGGGTGCAATTTCTGTGTTTCATCGTCAATAAGAAGACCAAGGGATACAGTATACCTGAAGTGAAGCATCGGAATCTAATACTGGACTCTCAGGAGAGGTTAAAAACATAGAAAGTTAGAGTGTCAGTCCTCTTGTACTTAAGTCGGCACTGTGCCTTTTGTATTAAATTCGGATGCAAACCCTGTGTTTCATCGTCAATAAGAAGGTGCAAGGTATACAGTAAACCTGAAGTGAGGCATCGGAATCTAAAACTGGACTCACAGGATAGGTTCAAATCATAGAAAGTTAGAGTGTCAGCCCGCTTGTACTTACGTCGGCATTGTGCCATTTGTATTAAATTCGGATGCAATTTCTGTGTTTCATCGTCAAAAACAAGGTGCAAGGTATACAGAAAACCTGAAGTGAAGCATCGGAATCTAAAACTGGACTCACAGGAGAGGTTCAAATCATAGAAAGTAAGAGTGTCAGTCCTCTTGTACTTAAGTCCGCATTGTGCCATTTGTATTAAATTCGGATGCAATTTCTGTGTTTCATCGTCAATAACAAGGTGCAAGGTATACAGAAAACCTGAAGTGAGGCATCGGAATCTAAAACTGGACTCACAGGATAGGTTCAAATCATAGAAAGTTAGAGTGTAAGTCCTCTTGTACTTATGTCGGCATTGTGCCTTTTGCATTACATTCGGATGCAATTACTGTGTTTCATCGTCACTAAGAAGGTCCAAGGGGTACAGTAAACCTGAAGTTAAGCATCGGAATCTAAAACTGGACTCACAGGAGAGGTTCAAATCGTAGAAAGTGAGAGTGTCAGTCCTCTTGTTCTTAAGTCGGCATTGTGCATTTTGTATTAATTTCGGATGCAATTTCTGTGTTTCATCGTCAATAAGAAGGTGCAGCGTATACAGTAATCTTGAAGTGAAGCATTGGAATCTAAAACTGGACTCACAGGAGAGGTTCAAAACGTAGAAAGTGAGAGTGTCAGTCCTCTTGTACTTAAGTCGGCATTGTGCCTTTTGTATTAAATTCGGATGCAATTTCCTAGTTTCATCGTCAATAAGTAGGTGCAAGGTATACAGTAATATTGAAGTGAAGCATCGGAATCTAAAACTGGACTCACAGGAGAGGTTCAAATCGTAGAATGTGAGAGTGTCAGTCCTCATTTACTTAAGTCGGCATTGTGCCTGTTGTATTAAATTTGGAAGCAATTTCTATGTTTCGTCGTCAACAACAAGGTGCAAGGTATACAGTAATCTTGAGGTGAAGCATCGGAATCTAAAACTGGACTCACAGGAGAGATTCAAATCATAGAATGTGAGAGTGTCAGTCCTTTTGTACTTAAGTCGGCATTGTGCCTTTTTGTATTAAATTCGGATGCAATTTCTGTGTTTCATCGTCAATAAGAAGGTGCAAGGTATACAGTCAACCTGAAGTGAAGCATCGGAATCTAAAACTGGACTCACAGGAGAGGTTCAAATCATAGAAAGTGAGAGTGTCCGTCCTCTTGCACTGAAGTCGGCATTGTGCCTTTTGTATTAAATTCGGATGCAATTTCTGTGTTTCATCGTCAATAAGAAGGTGCAAGGTATACAGTAAACCTGAAGTGAAGCATCGGAATCTAAAACTGGAGTCACAGGGGAGGTTCAAATCGTAAAAAGTGGGAGTGTTAGTCCTCTTGTGCTTAAGTCGGCATTGTGCCTTTTGTATTAAATTCGGATGCAATTTCTGTGTTGCATCATGAATATGAAGGTGCAAGCGATACAGTATACCTGAAGTGAAGCATCGGAATCTAAAACTGGACTCACAGCAGAGGTTCAAATCAAAGAAAGTGAGTGTGTCAGTCCTCTTGTATTTAAGTCGGCATTGTGCCTTTTGTATTAAATTCGAATGCAAACTCTGTGTTGCATCGTCAATAAGAAGGTCCAAGGGATATAGTAAACCTGAAGTGAAGCAACGGAATCTAAAACTGGACTCGCAGGAGATGTTCAAATCATTGAAAGTGAGAGTGTCAGTCCGCTTGTACTTCAATCGGCATTGTGCCTTTTGTATGAAATTCGGATGCAAACTCTGTGTTTCATCGTCAATAAGAAGGTCCAAGGGATACAGTAAACCTGAAGTGTAGCATCGGAATCTAAAACTGGACTCACAGGAGAGGTTCAAATCATAGAAAGTGAGAGTGTCACTCCTCTTGAACTTAGGTCGGCATTGTGCCTTTTGTATTAAATTCAGATGCAATTTCTGCGTTTCATCTTTAATAAGTAGGTGCAAGGTATACAGTAGTCTTGAAGTGAAGCATCGGAATCTAAAACTGGACTCACAGGAGAGGTTCGAATTGTAGAAAGTGAGAGTGTCAGGCCTCTTGTACTTAAGTCAGCATTGTGCCTTTTGTAATAAATTCGGATGCAATTTCTGTGTTTCATCGTCAATAAGATGGTGCAAGGTATGCATTAACCCTGAAGTGAAGCATCGGAAACTAAAACTGGACTCACAGGAGAGGTTCAAATCATAGAAAGTGAGAGTGTCAGTCCTCTTTTACTTAAGTCGGCATTGTGCCTTTTGTATTAAATTCGGATGCAATTTCTGTGTTTCATCGTCAATAAGAAGGTCCAAGGGATACAGTAAACCTGAGGTGAAGAATCGGAATCTAAAACTGGACTCACAGGAGAGGTTCAAATCATAGAAATTGAGAGTGTCAGTCCTCTTTTACTTAAGTAGGCATTGTGCCTTTTGTATTAAATTCGGATCCAATTTCTGTGTTTCATCGTCAATAAGAAGGAGCAAGGTGTACAGTAAACCTGAAGTGAAGCATCAGAATCTAAAACTGGACTCATAGGAGAGGTTGAAAACGTTGAAAGTTAGAGTGTCAGTCCTCTTGTACTTAAGTCTGCATTGTTCCTTTCGTATTAAATTCGGATGCAATTTCTGTGTTTCATCGTCACTAAGATGGTGCACGGTATACAGTAAACCTGAAGTGAAGCATCTGAATATAAAACTGGACTCACAGGCGAGGTTCAAATCATAGAAAGTGAGAGTGTCGGTCCTCTTGTACTTAAGTCGGCATTGTGCCTTTTGTATTAAATTCGGATGCAATTTCTGTGTTTCATCGTCATTAAGAAGGTGCAAGATATACAGTAAATCTGAAGTGAAGCATCGGAATCTAAAACTGGACTCAAAAGAGCGGTTCAAATCGTAGAAGGTGAGAGTGTCAGTCCTCTTTTACTTAAGTCGGCATTGTGCCTTTTGTATTAAATTCGGATGCAATTTCTGTGCTTTATAGTCAATAAGAAGGTGCAAGGTATACAGTAATCTTGGAGTGTAGCATCGGAATCTAAAACTGGACTCACAGGAGAGGTTCAAATCGTAGAAAGTGAGAGTGTCGGTCTTCTTGTACTTAAGTCGGCATTGTGCCTTTTGTATTACATTCGGATGCAATTTCTGTGTCTCATCGTCAATAAGAAGGTGCAAGGTATAAAGTAATCTTGAAAATGAAGCATCGGAATCTAAAAGTGGACTCACAGGAGAGGTTCAAATCATAGAAAGTGAGAGTGTCAGTCCTTTTGTACTTAAGTCGGCATTGTCCCTTTTTGTATTAAATTCGGATGCAATTTCTGTGTTTCATCGTCAATAAGAAGGTGCAAGGTATACAGTCAACCTGAAGTGAAGCATCGGAATCTAAAACTGGACTCACAGGAGAGGTTCAAATCATAGAAAGTGAGAGTGTCCGTCCTCTTGCACTGAAGTCGGCATTGTGCCTTTTGTATTAAATTCGGATGCAATTTCTGTGTTTCATCGTCAATAAGAAGGTGCAAGGTATACAGTAAACCTGAAGTGAAGCATCGGAATCTAAAACTGGAGTAACAGGGGAGGTTCAAATCGTAGAAAGTGAGAGTGTCAGTCCTCTTGTACTTAAGTCGGCATTGTGCCTTTTGTATTAAATTTGGATGCAATTTCTGTGTTGCATCATGAATATGAAGGTGCAAGCGATATAGTATACCTGAAGTGAAGCATCGGAATCTAAAACTGGACGCACAGGAGAGGTTCAAATCAAAGAAAGTGAGAGTTTCAGTCCTCTTGTATTTAAGTCGGCATTGTGCCTTTTGTATTAAATTCGAATGCAAACCCGGTGTTGAATCGTCAATAAGAAGGTCCAAGGGATACAGTAAACCTGAAGTGAAGCAACGGAATCTAAAACTGGACTCGCAGGAGATGTTCAAATCATTGAAAGTGAGAGTGTCAGGCCTCTTGTACTTAAGTCGGCATTGTGCCTTTTGTTTTAAATTCGGATGCAATTTCTGTATTTCGTCGTCAACAAGAAGGTGCAAGCGATACAGTAATTTAGAAGTGAAGCATCGGAATCTAAAACAGGACTCACAGGAGAGGTACAAATCGTAGAAAGTGAGAGTGTCATTCCTCTTGTACTTAAGTCGGCATTGTGCCTTTTGTATTAAAATCGGATGCAATATCTGTGTTTCATCGGCAATAAGAAGGTGCAAGGTGTACAGTAATCTTGAAGTGAAGCATCGGAATCTAAAACTGGACTCACAGGAGAGGTTCAAATCGTAGAAAGTGAGAGTGTCAGCCCTCTTGTACTTAAGTCAGCATTGTGACTTTTGTATTAAATTCGGATGCAATTTCTGTGTTTCATCGTCAATAAGATGGTGCAAGGTTGCATTAACCCTGAAGTGAAGCATCGGAATCTAAAACTGGACTCACAGGAGAGGTTCAAATCATAGAAAGTGAGAGTGTCAGTCCTCTTTTACTTAAGTCGGCATTGTGCCTTTTGTATTAAATTCGGATGCAATTTCTGTGTTTCATCGTCAATAAGAAGGTCCAAGGGATACAGTAAACCTGAGGTGAAGAATCGGAATCTAAAACTGGACTCACAGGAGAGGTTCAAATCATAGAAATTGAGAGTGTCAGTCCTCTTTTACTTAAGTCGGCATTGTGCCTTTTGTATTAAATTCGGATGCAATTTCTGTGTTTCATCGTCAATAAGAAGGAGCAAGGTGTACAGTAAACCTGAAGTGAAGCATCAGAATCTAAAACTGGACTCATAGGAGAGGTTCAAAACGTTGAAAGTTAGAGTGTCAGTCCTCTTGTACTTAAGTCGGCATTGTGCCTTTTGTATTAAATTCGGATGCAATTTCTGTGTTTCATCGTCAATAAGAAGGTCCAAGGGATACAGTAAACCTGAGGTGAAGAATCGGAATCTAAAACTGGACTCACAGGAGAGGTTCAAATCATAGAAATTGAGAGTGTCATTCCTCTTTTACTTAAGTCGGCATTGTGCCTTTTGTATTAAATTCGGATGCAATTTCTGTGTTTCATCGTCACTAAGATGGTGCAAGGTATACAGTAAACCTGAAGTGAAGCATCTGAATCTAAAACTGGACTCACAGGCGAGGTTCGAATCATAGAAAGTGATAGTGTCGGTCCTCTTGTACTTAAGTCGGCATTGTGCCTTTTGTATTAAATTCGGATGCAATTTCTATGTTTCATCGTCATTAAGAAGGTGCAAGATATACAGTAAACCTGAAGTGAAGCATCGGAATCTAAAACTGGACTCACAGGAGCGGTTCAAATCATAGAAGGTGAGAGTGTCAGTCCTCTTGTACTTAAGTCGGCATTGTGCCTTTTGTATTAAATTCGGATGCAATTTCTGTGTTTCATCGACAATAAGAAGGTCCAAGGGATACAGTGGACGTGAGGTGAAGAATCGGAATTTAAAACTGGACTCACAGGAGAGGTCCAAATCATAGAAATTGAGAGTGTTAGTCCTCTTGTACTTAAGTCGGCATTGTGCCTTTTGTATTAAATTCTGATGCTATTTCTGTGTTTCATCGTCAATAAGAAGGTCCAAGGGATACAGTATACCTGTAGTGAAGCATCGGAATCTAAAACTGGACTCACAGGAGAGGTTCAAATCGTAGAAAGTTAGAGTGTCAGTCCTCTTGTACTGAAGTCGCCATAGTGCCTTTTGTATTAAATTCGGATGCAAACTCTGTGTTGCATCGTCAATAAGAAGGTGCAAGGTATACAGTAAAACTGAAGTGAAGCATCGGAATCTAAAACTGGACTCACAGGAGAGGTTCTAATCATAGAAAGTGAGAGTGTCAGTCCTCCTTTACTTAAGTCTGAATTGAGAGTTTTGTAATAAATTCGGATGCAATATCTGTTTCATCGTCAATAAGAAGACCAAGGGATACAGAATACCTGAAGAGAAGCATCGGAATCTAAAACTGGACTCACAGGAGAGGTTCAAATCATAGGAAGTTAGAGTGTCAGTCCTCTTGTACTTAAGTCGGCATAGTGCCTTTTGTATTAAAGTTGGATGCAAACTCTGTGTTTCATCGTCAATAAGAATGTCCAAGGGATACAGTAAACCTGAGGTGAAGCATCGGAATCTAAAACTCGACTCACAGGAGATGTTCAAATCATAGAAAGTGAGAGTGTCAGTCCGCTTGTACTTAAGTCGGCATTGTGCCTTTTGTATTAAATTCGGATGCAAACTCTGTGTTTCTTCGTCAATAAGAAGGTCCAAGGGATACAGTAAACCATAAGTGAAGCATCGGAACCTAAAACTGGACTCACAGGAGAGGTTCAACTCATAGAAAGTGAGAGTGTCAGTCCTCTTGTACTTAAGTCGGCATTGTGCCTTTTGTATTAAATTCGGATGCAATTTCTGAGTTTCATCGTCAATAAGTAGGTGCAAGGTATACAGTCATATTGAAGTGAAGCATCGGAATCTAAAGCTGGACTCACAGGAGAGGTTCAAATCGTAGAAAGTGAGAGTGTCAGTCCTCATTTACTTAAGTCGGCATTGTGATTTTTCTATTATATTTGGATGCAAATTCTGTGTTTCGTCGTCAACAAGAAGGTGCAAGGTATACAGTAATCTTGACGTGAAGCATCGGAATCTAAAACTGGACTCACAGGAGAGGTTCAAATCGTAGAAAGTGAGAGTGTCAGTCCTCTTGTTCTTAAGTCGGCATTGTGCCTTTTGTATTATATTCGGATGCAGTTTCTGTGTGTCATCGGCAATTAGAAGGTGCAAGGTATACAGTAAACCTGAAGTGAAGTATCGGAATCTAAAACTGGACTCACAGGAGAGATTCAAATCATAGCAAGTGAGAGTGTCAGTCCCCTTGCAATTAAGTAGGCATTGTGCCTTTTGTATTAAATTCGGATGCAATTTCTGTGTTTCATCGTCAATAGGATGGTGCAAGTTACACAGCAATCTTTAAGTGAAGCATCGGAATCTAAAACTGGTCTCATAGGAGAGGTTCAAATCATAGGAAGTGAGAGTGTCAGTCCTCTTGTACTTATGTCGGCATTGTGCATTTTGTATTAATTTCGGATGCTATTTCTGTGTTTCATCGTCAATAAGAAGGTGCAACGTATACAGTAATCTTTTAGTGAAGCATTGGAATCTAAAACTGGACTCACAGGAGAGGTTGAAAACGTAGAAAGTGAGAGTGTCAGTCCTCTTGTACTTAAGTCAGCATTGTGCCTTTTGTATTAAATTCGGATGCAATTTCTGTGTTTCATCGTTATTAAGAAGGTGCAAGGTATAAAGTAATCTTGAAAATGAAGCATCGGAATCTAAAACTGGACCCACAGGAGGGGTTCAAATCATAGAAAGTGAGAGTGTCAGTCCTCTTGAACTTAAGTCGGCATTGTGCCTTTTGTATTAAATTCGGATGCAATTTCTGTGTTTCATCGTCAATAAGAAGGTGCAAGCTATACAGTAAACTTGAAGTGAAGCATTGGAATCTAAAACTCGACTCACAGGAGAGGTTCAAATCGTAAAAAGTGAGAGTGTCAGTCATCTTGTACTTAAGTCGGCATTGTGCATTTTGTATTAATTTCGGATGCAATTTCTGTGTTTCATCGTCAATAAGAAGGTGCAGCGTATACAGTAATCTTGAAGTGAAGCATTGGAATCTAAAACTGGACTCACAGGAGAGGTTCAAAACGTAGAAAGTGAGAGTGTCAGTCCTCTTGTACTTAAGTCGTCATTGTGCCTTTTGTATTAATTTCGGATGCAATTTCCTAGATTCATCGTCAATGAGTAGGTGCAAGGTATACAGTAATATTGAAGTGAAGCATCGGAATCTAAAACTGGACTCACAGGAGAGGTTCAAATCGTAGAATGTGAGAGTGTCAGTCCTCATTTACTTAAGTCGGCATTGTGCCTTTTGTATTAAATTTGGAAGCAATTTCTATGTTTCGTCGTCAACAACAAGGTGCAAGGTATACAGTAATCTTGAGGTGAAGCATCGGAATCTAAAACTGGACTCACAGGAGAGGTTCAAAACGTAGAAAGTGAGAGTGTCAGTCCTCTTGTACTTAAGTCGGCATTGTGCCTTTTGTATTAAATTCGGATGCAATTTCTGTGTTTCATCGTTATTAGGAAGGTGCAAGGTATAAAGTAATCTAGAAAATGAAGCATCGGAATCTAAAACTGGACCCACAGGAAAGGTTCAAATCATAGAAAGTGAGAGTGTCAGTCCTCTTGAACTTAAGTCTGCATTGTGCCTTTTGTATTAAATTCGGATGCAATTTCTGTGTTTCATCGTCAATAAGAAGGTGCAAGGTATACAGTAAACTTGAAGTGAAGCATCGGAATCTAAAACTGGACACACA
Source organism: Schistocerca serialis cubense (assembly GCF_023864345.2). Taxonomy (NCBI): domain Eukaryota; kingdom Metazoa; phylum Arthropoda; class Insecta; order Orthoptera; family Acrididae; genus Schistocerca; species Schistocerca serialis. The sequence goes on from NW_026048462.1 coordinate 4,818,769, forward strand.
GGAGAGGTTCAAATCGTAAAAAGTGAGAGTGTCAGTCCTCTTGTACTTAAGTCGGCATTTTGCTTTGTATTAAATTCGGATGCAATTTCTGTGTTTGATCGTCAATAAGAAGGTCCAAGGAATACAGTAAACCTGAAGTGAAGCATCGGAATCTAAAACTGGACTCGCAGGAGAGGTTCAAATCAAAGAAAGTGAGAGTGTCAGTCCTCTTGTACTTAAGTCGGCATTTTGCCTTTTGTATTAAATTCGGAAGCAATTTCTGTGTTTCATCGTCAATAAGAAGGTCCAAGGGATACAGTAAACCTGAAGTGAAGCATCGGAATCTAAAACTAGACTCACAGGAGAGGTTTAAATCGTAGAAAGTGAGAGTGTCAGTCCTCTTTTACTTAAGTCGGTATTGTGCCTTTTGTATTAAATTCGGATGCAATCTCTGTGTTTCATCGTCAATAAGAAGGTGCAAGGTATACAGTAAACCTGAAGTGAAGCATCGGAGTCTAAAACTGGACTCACAGGAGAGGTTCAAATCGTAAAAAGCGAGAGTGTCAGTCCTCTTGTACTTAAGTCGGCATTGTGCCTATTGTATTAAATTCGGATGCAATTTCTGTGTTTCATCGTCATTAAGAAGGTGCAAGGTATACAGTAAACCTGAAGTGAAGCATCGGAATCTAAAACTGGACTCGCAGGAGAGGTTCAAATCGAAGAAAGTGATAGTGTCAGTCCTCTTGTACTTAAGTCGGCATTTTGCCTTTTGTATTAAATTCGGAAGCAATTTCTGTGTTTCATCGTCAATAAGAAGGTCCAAGGGATACAGTAAACCTGAAGTGAAGCATCGGAATCTAAAACTAGACTCACAGGAGAGGTTTAAAGCGTAGAAAGTGAGAGTGTCAGTCCTCTTGAACTTAAGTTGGCATTGTGCCTTTTGTATTAATTTCAGAAGCAATTTCTGTTATTCATCGTCAATAAGAAGGTGCAAGGTATACAGTAAACCTGAAGTGAAGTATCGGAATCTAAAACTGGACTCAATGGAGAGGTTGAAATCATAGAAAGAGAGAGTGTCAGTCCTCATTTACTTAAGTCGGTATTGTGCCTTTTGTATTAAATTCGGATGCAATCTCTGAGTTTCATCGTCAATAAGTAGGTGCAAGGTATACAGTCATATTGAAGTGAAGCATCGGAATCTAAAGCTGGACTCACAGGAGAGGTTCAAATCGTAGAAAGTGAGAGTGTCAGTCCTCTTGTACTTAAGTCGGCATTGTGCTTTTGTATTAAATTCGGATGCAATGTCTATGTTTCATCGTCAATAAGTAGGTGCAAGGTATACAGTAAACCTGAAGTGAAGCATCGGAATCTAAAACTGGACCCACAGGAGAGGTTCAAATCGTAGAAAGTGAGAGTGTCAGTCCTCTTATACTTAAGTCGGCATTGTGCCTTGTGTATTAAATTCGGATGAAATTTCTGTGTTTCGTCGTCAACAAGAAGGGGCAAGGTGTAAAGTAATCTAGAAGTGAAGCATCGGAATCTAAAACTGGACTCACAGGAGAGGTTCAAATCGTAGAAAGTGAGAGTGTCAGTCCTCTTGTACTTAAGTCGTCATTTTCCCTTTTGTATTAAATTCGGATGCAATATCTGTGTTTCATCGTCAATAAGAGGGTCCAAGGGATACAGTAAACCTGAAGTGAAGCATCGGAATCTAAAACTGGACTCACAGGAGAGGTTCAAATCATAGATAGTGAGAGTGTCAGTCCTCTTGTACTTAACCCGGCATTGTGCTTTTTGTAGTAAATTCGAATGCAATTTCTGTGCTTCATCGTCAATAAGAAGGTGCAAGGTATACAGTAAACCTGAAGTGAAGCATCGGAATCTAAAGCTGGACTCAAAGGAGAGGTTCAAATCGTAGAAAGTGACAGTGTCAGTCCTCTTGTACTTAAGTCGGCATTGTGCTTTTTGTATTAAATTCGGATGCAATTTCTGTGTTTCATCATCAATAAGAAGGTCCAAGGGATACACTAAACCTGAAGTGAAGCATCGGAATCTGAAACTGGACTCACAGGAGATGTTCAAATCATAAAAAGTGACAGTGTCAGTCCTCTTGTACTTAAGTGGGCATTGTGCCTTTTGTATTAAATTCGGAATCAATTTCGGTGTTTCATCGTAATTGGAAGGTGCAAGGTATACAGTAATCTTGAAGTGAATCATCGGAATCTAAAACTGTACTCACAGGAGACGTTCAAATAATAGAAAGTGAGAGTGTCACTCCTCTTGTACTTAAGTCGGCATTGTGCCTTTTGTATTAAATTCGGATTCAATTTTTTGTATTTCATCGTCAATAAGAAGGTGCAAGGTATACAGTAAACCTAAAGTGAAGCATCGGAATCTAAAACTGGACTCACTGGAGAGGTTGAAATCATAGAAAGTGAGAGTGTCAGTCCTCTTTGACTTAAGTCGGCATTGCGCCTTTTGTATTAAATTCCGATGCAATCTCTGCGTTTCATTGTCAATAAAAAGGTGCAAGGTATACAGTAAACCTGAAGTGAAGCATCGGAGTCTAAAACTGGACTCACAGGACAGGTTAAAATCGTAGAAAGTGAGAGTGTCAGTCCTCTTGTACTTAAGTCTGCATTGTGCCTTTAGTATTAATTTCGGATGCAATTTCAATGTTTCATCGTCAATAAGTAGGTGCAAGGTATACAGTAATATTGAAGTGAAGCATCGGAATCTAAAACTGGACTCACAGGAGAGGTTCAAATCGTAGAAAGTGAGAGTGTCAGTCCTCTTGTACTTAAGTCGGCATTGTGCCTTTTGTATTAAATTCGGATGCAATTTCTGTGTTTCATCGTTATTAAGAAGGTGCAAGGTATAAAGTAATCTAGAAAATGAAGCATCGGAATCTAAAACTGGACCCACAGGAAAGGTTCAAATCATAGAAAGTGAGAGTGTCAGTCCTCTTGAACTTAAGTCGGCATTGTGCCTTTTGTATTAAATTCGGATGCAATTTCTGTGTTTCATCGTCAATAAGAAGGTGCAAGGTATACAGTAAACTTGAAGTGAAGCATCGGAATCTAAAACTGGACTCACAGGAGAGGTTCAAAACGTAAAAAGTGAGAGTGTCAGTCCTCTTGTACTTAAGTCGGCATTTTGCCTTTGTATTAAATTCGGATGCAATTTCCGTGTTTGATCGTCAATAAGAAGGTCCAAGGAATACAGTAAACCTGAAGTGAAGCATCGGAATCTAAAACTAGACTCACAGGAGAGGTTTAAATCGTAGAAAGTGAGAGTGTCAGTCCTCTTTTACTTAAGCCGGCATTGTGCCTTTTGTATTAAATTCGGATGCAATCTCTGTGTTTCATCGTCAATTAGAAGGTGCAAGGTATACATAACCCTATAGTGAAGCATCGGAATCTAAAACTGGACTCACAGGAGATGTTCAAATCATAGATAGTGAGAGTGTCAGTCCTCATGTACTAAGTCGGCATTGTGCTTTTTGTAGTAAATTCGAATGCAATTTCTGTGCTTCATCGTCAATAAGAAGGTGCAGCGTATACAGTAATCTTGAAGTGAAGCATTGGAATCTAAAACTGGACTCACAGGAGAGGTTAAAAACGTAGAAAGTGAGAGTGTCAGTCCTCTTGTACTTAAGTAGGCATTGTGCCTTTTGTATTAAATTCGGATGCAATTTCTGTGTTTCATCGTTATTAAGAAGGTGCAATGTATAAAGTAATCTTGAAAATGAAGTATCGGAATCTAAAACTGGACTCACAGGAGAGGTTCAAATCGTAAAAAGCGAGAGTGTCAGTCCTCTTGTACTTAAGTCGGCATTGTGCCGTTTGTATTAAATTCGGATGCAATTTCTGTGTTTCATCGTCAATAAGAAGGTGCAAGCTATACAGTAAACTTGAAGTGAAGCATTGGAATCTAAAACTCGACTCACAGGAGAGGTTCAAATCGTAAAAAGTGAGAGTGTCAGTCCTCTTGTACTTAAGTCGGCATTGTGCATTTTGTATTAATTTCGGATGCAATTTCTGTGTTTCGTCGTCAATAAGAAGGTGCAGCGTATACAGTAATCTTGAAGTGAAGCATTGGAATCTAAAACTGGACTCACAGGAGAGGTTCAAAACGTAGAAAGTGAGAGTGTCAGTCCTCTTGTACTTAAGTCGTCATTGTGCCTTTTGTATTAATTTCGGATGCAATTTCCTAGATTCATCGTCAATGAGTAGGTGCAAGGTATACAGTAATATTGAAGTGAAGCATCGGAATCTAAAACTGGACTCACAGGAGAGGTTCAAATCGTAGAATGTGAGAGTGTCAGTCCTCATTTACTTAAGTCGGCATTGTGCCTTTTGTATTAAATTTGGAAGCAATTTCTATGTTTCGTCGTCAACAACAAGGTGCAAGGTATACAGTAATCTTGAGGTGAAGCATCGGAATCTAAAACTGGACTCACAGGAGAGGTTCAAATCATAGAAAGTGAGAGTGTCAGTCCCCTTGTACTTAAGTAGGCATTGTGCCTTTTGTATTATTATTCGGATGCAATTTCTGTGTTTCATCGTCAATAAGATGGTGCTAGGTACACAGCAGTCTTTAAGTGAAGCATCGGAATCTAAAACTGGACTCATAGGAGAGGTTCAAATCATAGGAAGTGAGAGTGTCAGTCCTCTTGTACTTATGTCGGCATTGTGCATTTTGTATTAATTTCGGATGCTATTCCTGTGTTTCATCGTCAATAAGAAGGTGCAACGTATACAGTAATCTTGAAGTGAAGCATTGGAATCTAAAACTGGACTCACAGGAGAGGTTCAAAACGTAGAAAGTGAGAGTGTCAGTCCTCTTGTACTTAAGTCGGCATTGTGCCTTTTGTATTAAATTCGGATGCAATTTCTGTGTTTCATCGTTATTAAGAAGGTGCAAGGTATAAAGTAATCTAGAAAATGAAGCATCGGAATCTAAAACTGGACCCACAGGAAAGGTTCAAATCATAGAAAGTGAGAGTGTCAGTCCTCTTGAACTTAAGTCTGCATTGTGCCTTTTGTATTAAATTCGGATGCAATTTCTGTGTTTCATCGTCAATAAGAAGGTGCAAGGTATACAGTAAACTTGAAGTGAAGCATCGGAATCTAAAACTGGACACACAGGAGAGGTTCAAATCGTAAAAAGTGAGAGTGTCAGTCCTCTTGTACTTAAGTCGGCATTTTGCCTTTGTATTAAATTCGGATGCAATTTCTGTGTTTGATCGTCAATAAGAAGGTCCAAGGAATACAGTAAACCTGAAGTGAAGCATCGGAATCTAAAACTAGACTCACAGGAGAGGTTTAAATCGTAGAAAGTTAGAGTGTCAGTCCTCTTTTACTTAAGTCGGCATTGTGCCTTTTGTATTAAATTCGGATGCAATCTCTGTGTTTCATCGTCAATTAGAAGGTGCAAGGTATACATAACCCTATAGTGAAGCATCGGAATCTAAAACTGGACTCACAGGAGAGGTTCAAATCATAGATAGTGAGAGTGTCAGTCCTCATGTACTAAGTCGGCATTGTGCTTTTTGTAGTAAATTCGAATGCAATTTCTGTGCTTCATCGTCAATAAGAAGGTGCAGCGTATACAGTAATCTTGAAGTGAAGCATTGGAATCTAAAACTGGACTCACAGGAGAGGTTAAAAACGTAGAAAGTGAGAGTGTCAGTCCTCTTGTACTTAGGTAGGCATTGTGCCTTTTGTAATAAATTCGAATGCAATTTCTGTGTTTCATCGTTATTAAGAAGGTGCAATGTATAAAGTAATCTTGAAAATGAAGTATCGGAATCTAAAACTGGACACACAGGAGAGGTTCAAATCATAGAAAGTGAGAGTGTCAGTCCTCTTGAACTTAAGTCGGCATTGTGCCTTTTGTATTAAATTCGGATGCAATTTCTGTGTTTCATCGTCAATAAGAAGGTGCAAGGTATACAGTAAACTTGAAGTGAAGCATCGGAATCTAAAACTGGACTCACAGGAGAGGTTCAAATCGTAAAAATCGAGAGTGTCAGTCCTCTTGTACTTAAGTCGGCATTGTGCCGTTTGTATTAAATTCGGATGCAATTTCTGTGTTTCATCGTCATTAAGAAGGTGCAAGGTATACAGTAAACCTGAAGTGAAGCATCGGAATCTAAAACTGGACTTGCAGGAGAGGTTCAAATCAAAGAAAGTGAGAGTGTCAGTCCTCTTGTACTTAAGTCGGCATTTTGCCTTTTGTATTAAATTCGGAAGCAATTTCTGTGTTTCATCGTCAATAAGAAGGTCCAAGGGATACAGTAAACCTGAAGTGAAGCATCGGAATCTAAAACTAGACTCACAGGAGAGGTTTAAATCGTAGAAAGTGAGAGTGTCAGTCCTCTTGAACTTAAGTTGGCATTGTGCCTTTTGTATTAATTTCAGAAGCAATTTCTGTTATTCATCGTCAATAAGAAGGTGCAAGGTATACAGTAAACCTGAAGTGAAGTATCGGAATCTAAAACTGGACTCAATGGAGAGGTTGAAATCATAGAAAGTGAGAGTGTCAGTCCTCTTTTACTTAAGTCGGTATTGTGCCTTTTGTATTAAATTCGGATGCAATCTCTGTGTTTCATCGTCAATAAGAAGGTACAAGGTATACAGTAAACCTGAAGTGAAGCATCGGAGTCTAAAACTGGACTCACAGGAGAGGTTCAAATCGTAAAAAGCGAGAGTGTCAGTCCTCTTGTACTTAAGTCGGCATTGTGCCTTTTGATTTAATTCGGATGCAATTTCTGTGTTTCATCGTCATTAAGAAGGTGCAAGGTATACAGTAAACCTGAAGTGAAGCATCGGAATCCAAAACTGGACTCGCAGGAGAGGTTCAAATCGAAGAAAGTGAGAGTGTCAGTCCTCTTGTACTTAAGTCGGCATTTTGCCTTTTGTATTAAATTCGGAAGCAATTTCTGTGTTTCATCGTCAATAAGAAGGTCCAAGGGATACAGTAAGCCTGAAGTGAAGCATCGGAATCTAAAACTAGACTCACAGGAGAGGTTTAAAGCGTAGAAAGTGAGAGTGTCAGTCCTCTTGAACTTAAGTTGGCATTGTGCCTTTTGTATTAATTTCAGAAGCAATTTCTGTTATTCATCGTCAATAAGAAGGTGCAAGGTATACAGTAAACCTGAAGTGTAGTATCGGAATCTAAAACTGGACTCAATGGAGAGGTTGAAATCATAGAAAGAGAGAGTGTCAGTCCTCATTTACTTAAGTCGGTATTGTGCCTTTTGTATTAAATTCGGATGCAATCTCTGAGTTTCATCGTCAATAAGTAGGTGCAAGGTATACAGTCATATTGAAGTGAAGCATCGGAATCTAAAGCTGGACTCACAGGAGAGGTTCAAATCGTAGAAAGTGAGAGTGTCAGTCCTCTTGTACTTAAGTCGGCATTGTGCTTTTGTATTAAATTCGGATGCAATGTCTATGTTTCATCGTCAATAAGTAGGTGCAAGGTATACAGTAAACCTGAAGTGAAGCATCGGAATCAAAAACTGGACCCACAGGAGAGGTTCAAATCGTAGAATGTGAGAGTGTCAGTCCTCTTTTACTTAAGTCGGCATTGTGCCTTGTGTATTAAATTCGGATGCAATTTCTGTGTTTCGTTGTCAACAAGAAGGGGCAAGGTGTAAAGTAATCTAGAAGTGAAGCATCGGAATCTAAAACTGGACTCACAGGAGAGGTTCAAATCGTAGAAAGTGAGACTGTCAGTCCTCTTGTACTTAAGTCGTCATTTTCCCTTTTGTATTAAATTCGGATGCAATATCTGTGTTTCATCGTCAATAAGAGGGTCCAAGGGATACAGTAAACCTGAAGTGAAGCATCGGAATCTAAAACTGGACTCACAGGAGAGGTTCAAATCATAGATAGTGAGAGTGTCAGTCCTCTTGTACTTAACCCGGCATTGTGCTTTTTGTAGTAAATTCGAATGCAATTTCTGTGCTTCATCGTCAATAAGAAGGTGCAAGGTATACAGCAAACCTGAAGTGAAGCATCGGAATCTAAAGCTGGACTCAAAGGAGAGGTTCAAATCGTAGGAAGTGACAGTGTCAGTCCTCTTGTACTTAAGTCGGCATTGTGCTTTTTGTATTAAATTCGGATGCAATTTCTGTGTTTCATCATCAATAAAAAGGTCCAAGGGATACACTAAACCTGAAGTGAGGCATCGGAATCTGAAACTGGACTCACAGGAGATGTTCAAATCATAAAAAGTGACAGTGTCAGTCCTCTTGTACTTAAGTGGGCATTGTGCCTTTTGTATTAAATTCGGAATCAATTTCTGTGTTTCATCGTCAATAGGAAGGTGCAAGGTTTACAGTAATCTTGAAGTGAATCATCGGAATCTAAAACTGTACTCACAGGAGACGTTCAAATCATAGAAAGTGAGAGTGTCACTCCTCTTGTACTTAAGTCGGCATTGTGCCTTTTGTATTAAATTCGGATTCAATTTCTGTATTTCATCGTCAATAAGAAGGTGCAAGGTATACAGTAAACCTAAAGTGAAGTATCGGAATCTAAAACTGGACTCACTGGAGAGGTTGAAATCATAGAAAGTGAGAGTGTCAGTCCTCTTGTACTTAAGTAGGCATTGTGCCTTTTGTATTAAATTCGGATGCAATTTCTGTGTTTCATAGTTATTAAGAAGGTGCAATGTATAAAGTAATCTTGAAAATGAAGTATCGGAATCTAAAACTGGACTCACAGGAGAGGTTCAAATCATAGAAAGTGAGAGTGTCAGTCCTCTTGAACTTAAGTCGGCATTGTGCCTTTTGTATTAAATTCGGATGCAATTTCTGTGTTTCATCGTCAATAAGAAGGTGCAAGGTATACAGTAAACTTGAAGTGAAGCATCGGAATCTAAAACTGGACTCACAAGAGAGGTTCAAATCGTAAAAAGCGAGAGTGTCAGTCCTCTTGTACTTAAGTCGGCATTGTGCCGTTTGTATTAAATTCGGATGCAATTTCTGTGTTTCATCGTCATTAAGAAGGTGCAAGGTATACAGTAAACCTGAAGTGAAGCATCGGAATCTAAAACTGGACTCGCAGGAGAGGTTCAAATCAAAGAAAGTGAGAGTGTCAGTCCTCTTGTACTTAAGTCGGCATTTTGCCTTTTGTATTAAATTCGGAAGCAATTTCTGTGTTTCATCGTCAATAAGAAGGTCCAAGGGATACAGTAAACCTGAAGTGAAGCATCGGAATCTAAAACTAGACTCACAGGAGAGGTTTAAATCGTAGAAAGTGAGAGTGTCAGTCCTCTTGAACTTAAGTTGGCATTGTGCCTTTTGTATTAATTTCAGAAGCAATTTCTGTTATTCATCGTCAATAAGAAGGTGCAAGGTATACAGTAAACCTGAAGTGAAGTATCGGAAGCTAAAACTGGACTCAATGGAGAGGTTGAAAACATAGAAAGTGAGAGTGTCAGTCCTCTTTTACTTAAGTCGGTATTGTGCCTTTTGTATTAAATTCGGATGCAATCTCTGTGTTTCATCGTCAATAAGAAGGTGCAAGGTATACAGTAAACCTGAAGTGAAGCATCGGAGTCTAAAACTGGACCCACAGGAGAGGTGCAAATCGTACAAAGCGAGAGTGTCAGTCCTCTTGTACTTAAGTCGGCATTGTGCCTTTTGTATTAAATTCGGATGCAATTTCTGTGTTTCATCGTCATTAAGAAGGTGCAAGGTATACAGTAAACCTGAAGTGAAGCATCGGAATCTAAAACTGGACTCGCAGGAGAGGTTCAAATCGAAGAAAGTGAGAGTGTCAGTCCTCTTGTACTTAAGTCGGCATTTTGCCTTTTGTATTAAATTCGGAAGCAATTTCTGTGTTTCATCGTCAATAAGAAGGTCCAAGGGATACAGTAAACCTGAAGTGATGCATCGGAATCTAAAACTAGACTCACAGGAGAGGTTTAAATCGTAGAAAGTGAGAGTGTCAGTCCTCTTGAACTTAAGTTGGCATTGTGCCTTTTGTATTAATTTCAGAAGCAATTTCTGTTATTCATCGTCAATAAGAAGGTGCAAGGTATACAGTAAACCTGAAGTGAAGTATCGGAATCTAAAACTGGACTCAATGGAGGGGTTGAAATCATAGAAAGTGAGAGTGTCAGTCCTCTTTTACTTAAGTCGGTATTGTGCCTTTTGTATTAAATTCGGATGCAATCTCTGTGTTTCATCGTCAATAAGAAGGTGCAAGGTATACAGTAAACCGGAAGTGAAGCATCGGAGTCTAAAACTGGACTCACAGGAGAGGTTCAAATCGTAGAAAGTGAGAGTGTCAGTCCTCTTGTACTTAAGCCGGCATTGTGCTTTTGTATTAAATTCGGATGCAATGTCTATGTTTCATCGTCAATAAGTAGGTGCAAGGTATACAGTAAACCTGAAGTGAAGCATCGGAATCTAAAACTGGACCCACATTAGAGGTTCAAATCGTAGAAAGTGACAGTGTCAGTCCTCTTGTACTTAAGTCGGCATTGTGCTTTTTGTATTAAATTCGGATGCAATTTCTGTGTTTCATCATCAATAAGAAGGTCCAAGGGATACACTAAACCTGAAGTGAAGCATCGGAATCTGAAACTGGACTCACAGGAGATGTTCAAATCATAAAAAGTGACAGTGTCAGTCCTCTTGTACTTAAGTGGGCATTGTGCCTTTTGTATTAAATTCGGAATCAATTTCTGTGTTTCATCGTCAATAGGAAGGTGCAAGGTATACAGTAATCTTGAAGTGAATCATCGGAATCTAAAACTGTACTCACAGGAGACGTTCAAATCATAGAAAGTGAGAGTGTCACTCCTCTTGTACTTAAGTCGGCATTGTGCCTTTTGTATTAAATTCGGATTCAATTTCTGTATTTCATCGTCAATAAGAAGGTTCAAGGTATACAGTAAACCTGAAGTGAAGCATCGGAATCTAAAACTGGACTCACTGGAGAGGTTGAAATCATAGAAAGTGAGAGTGTCAGTCCTCTTTGACTTAAGTCGGCATTGCGCCTTTTGTATTAAATTCCGATGCAATCTCTGCGTTTCATTGTCAATATGAAGGTGCAAGGTATACAGTAAACCTGAAGTGAAGCATCGGAGTCTAAAACTGGACTCACAGGACAGGTTCAAATCGTAGAAAGTGAGAGTGTCAGTCCTCTTGTACTTAAGTCTGCATTGTGCCTTTAGTATTAATTTCGGATGCAATTTCAATGTTTCATCGTCAATAAGTAGGTGCAAGGTATACAGTAATATTGAAGTGAAGCATCGGAATCTAAAACTGGACTCACTGGAGAGGTTCAAATCGTAGAAAGTGAGAGTGTCAGTCCTCTTTAACTTAAGTCGGCATTGTGCCTTTTGTATTAAATTCGGATGCAATTTCTGTGTTTCGTCGTCAACAAGAAGGTGCAAGGTATAAAGTAATCTAGAAGTGAAGCATCGGAATCTAAAACTGGACTCACAGGAGAGGTTCAAATCGTAGAAAGTGAGAGGGTCAGTCCTCTTGTACTTAAGTCGGCATTGTGCCTTTTGTATTAAATTCGGATGCAATCTCTGTGTTTCATCGTCAATTAGAAGGTGCAAGGTATACATAACCCTATAGTGAAGCATCGGAATCTAAAACTGGACTCACAGGAGAGGTTCAAATCATAGATAGTGAGAGTGTCAGTCCTCTTGTACTAAGTCGGCATTGTGCTTTTTGTAGTAAATTCGAATGCAATTTCTGTGCTTCATCGTCAATAAGAAGGTGCAAGGTATACAGTAAACCTGAATTGCAGCATCGGAATCTAAAACTGGACTCACTGGAGAGGTTCAAATCATAGAAAGTGAGAGTGTCAGTCCTCTTGTACTTAAGTCGGCATTGTGCATTTTGTATTAATTTCGGATGCAATTTCTGTGTTTCATCGTCAATAAGAAGGTGCAGCGTATACAGTAATCATGAAGTGAAGCATCGGAATCTAAAACTGGACTCACAGGAGAGGTTAAAAACGTAGAAAGTGAGAGTGTCAGTCCTCTTGTACTTAAGTCGGCATTGTGCCTTTTGTATTAAATTCGGATGCAATTTCTGTGTTTCATCGTTATTAAGAAGGTGCAATGTATAAAGTAATCTTGAAAATGAAGTATCGGAATCTAAAACTGGACTCACAGAAGAGGTACAAATCATAGAAAGTGAGAGTGTCAGTCCTCTTGAACTTAAGTCGGCATTGTGCCTTTTGTATTAAATTCGGATGCAATTTCTGTGTTTCATCGTCAATAAGAAGGTGCAAGGTATACAGTAAACTTGAAGTGAAGCATCGGAATCTAAAACTGGACTCAAAGGAGAGGTTCAAATCGTAAAATGCGAGAGTGTCAGTCCTCTTGTACATAAGTCGGCATTGTGCCTTTTGTATTAAATTCGGATGCAATTTCTGTGTTTCATCGTCATTAAGAAGGTGCAAGGTATACAGTAAACCTGAAGTGAAGCATCGGAATCTAAAACTGGACTCGCAGGAGAGGTTCAAATCAAAGAAAGTGAGAGTGTCAGTCCTCTTGTACTTAAGTCGGCATTTTGCCTTTTGTATTAAATTCGGAAGCAATTTCTGTGTTTCATCGTCAATAAGAAGGTCCAAGGGATACAGTAAACCTGAAGTGAAGCATCGGAATCTAAAACTGGACCCACAGGAGAGGTTCAAATCGTAGAAAGTGAGAGTGTCAGTCCTCTTTTACTTAAGTCGGCATTGTGCCTTGTGTATTAAATTCGGATGCAATTTCTGTGTTTCGTCGTCAACAAGAAGGGGCAAGGTGTAAAGTAATCTAGAAGTGAAGCATCGGAATCTGAAACTGGACTCACAGGAGAGGTTCAAATTGTAGAAAGTGAGAGTGTCAGTCCTCTTGTACATAAGTCGGCATTGTGCCTTTTGTATTATATTCGGATGCAATTTCTGTGTTTCTTCGTCAATAAGAAGGTGCAAGGTATACAGAAAACCTGAAGTGAAGCATCGGAATCTAAAACTTGACTCACAGGAGAGGTTCAAATCATAGATAGTGAGAGTGTCAGTCCTCTTGTACTTAACCCGGCATTGTGCTTTTTGTAGTAAATTCGAATGCAATTTCTGTGCTTCATCGTCAATAAGAAGGTGCAAGGTATACAGTAAACCTGAAGTGAAGCATCGGAATCTAAAGCTGGACTCAAAGGAGAGGTTCAAATCGTAGAAAGTGACAGTGTCAGTCCTCTTGTACTTAAGTCGGCATTGTGCTTTTTGTATTAAATTCGGATGCAATTTCTGTGTTTCATCATCAATAAGAAGGTCCAAGGGATACACTAAACCTGAAGTGAAGCATCGGAATCTGAAACTGGACTCACAGGAAATGTTCAAATCATAAAAAGTGACAGTGTCAGTCCTCTTGTACTTAAGTGGGCATTGTGCCTTTTGTTTTAATTCGGAATCAATTTCTGTGTTTCATCGTCAATAGGAAGGTGCAAGGTATACAGTAATCATGAAGTGAATCTTCGGAATCTAAAACTGTACTCACAGGAGACGTTCAAATCATAGAAAGTGAGAGTGTCACTCCTCTTGTACTTAAGTCGGCATTGTGCCTTTTGTATTAAATTCGGATTCAATATCTGTATTTCATCGTCAATAAGAAGGTGCAAGGTATACAGTAAACCTGAAGTGAAGCATCGGAATCTAAAACTGGACTCACTGGAGAGGTTGAAATCATAGAAAGTGAGAGTGTCAGTCCTCTTTGACTTAAGTCGGCATTGCGCCTTTTGTATTAAATTCCGATGCAATCTCTGCGTTTCATTATCAATAAGAAGGTGCAAGGTATACAGTAAACCTGAAGTGAAGCATCGGAGTCTAAAACTGGACTCACAGGAGAGGTTCAAATCGTAGAAAGTGAGAGTGTCAGTCCTCTTGAACTTAAGTCGGCATTGTGCCTTTTGTATTAAATTCGGATGCAATTTTTATGTTTCATCGTCAATAAGTAGGTGCAAGGTATACAGTACTATTGAAGTGAAGCATCGGAATCCAAAACTGGACTCACAGGAGAGGTTCAAATCGTAGAAAGTGAGAGTGACAGTCCTCTTTTACTTAAGTGGGCATTGTGCCTTTAGTCTTAAATTCGGATGCAATTTCTGTGTTTCGTCATCAACAAGAAGGTGCAAGGTATAAAGAGATCTAGAAGTGAAGCATCGGAATCTAAAACTGGACTCACAGGAGAGGTTCAAATCGTAGAAAGTGAGAGTGTCAGTCCTCTTGTACTTAAGTCGGCATTGTGCACCTTGTATTATATTCGGATGAAATTTTTGTGTTTCATCGTCAATAAGAAGGTGCAAGGTATACAGTAAACCTGAAGTGAAGCATCGGAATCTAAAACTGGACTCACAGGAGAGGTTCAAATCGTAGAAAGTGAGAGTGTCAGTCCTCATGTACTTAAGTCGGCATTGTGCTTTTTGTATTAAATTCGGATGCAATTTCTGTGTTTCATCATTAAGAAGAAGGTCCAAGGGATACACTAAACCTGAAGTGAAGCATCGGAATCTGAAACTGGACTCACAGGAGATGTTCAAATCATAGAAAGTGAGAGTGTTAGTCCTCTTGTACTTAAGTGGGCATTGTGCCTTTTGTATTAAATTCGGATTCAATTTCTGTGTTTCATCGTCAATAGGAATGTGCAAGGTATACAGTAATCTTGAAGTGAGTCATCGGAACCAAAAACTGTACTCACAGTTGACGTTCAAATCGTAGAAAGTGAGAGTGTCACTCCTCTTGTACTTAAGTCGGCATTGTGCCTTTTGTATTAAATTCGGATTCAATTTCTGTGTTTCATCGTCAATAAGAAGGTGCAAGGTATACAGTAAACCTGAAGTGAAGCATCGGAATCTAAAACTGGACTCACAGGACAGGTTCAAATCATAGAAAGTTAGAGTGTCAGTCCTCTTGTACTTAAGTCTGCAATGTGCCATTTGTATTAATTTCGGATGCTATTTCAATGTTTCATCGTCAATAAGTAGGTGCAAGGTATACAGTAATATTGAAGTGAAGCATCGGAATCTAAAACTGGACTCACTGGAGAGGTTCAAATCGTAGAAAGTGAGAGTGTCAGTCCTCTTTAACTTAAGTCGGCATTGTGCCTTTTGTATTAAATTCGGATGCAATTTCTGTGTTTCGTCGTCAACAAGAAGGTGCAAGGTATAAAGTAATCTAGAAGTGAAGCATCGGAATCTAAAACTGGACTCACAGGAGAGGTTCAAATCGTAGAAAGTGAGAGGGTCAGTCCTCTTTTACTTAAGTCGGCATTGTGCCTTTTGTATTAAATTCGGATGCAATCTCTGTGTTTCATCGTCAATTAGAAGGTGCAAGGTATACATAACCCTATAGTGAAGCATCGGAATCTAAAACTGGACTCACAGGAGAGGTTCAAATCATAGATAGTGAGAGTGTCAGTCCTCTTGTACTAAGTCGGCATTGTGCTTTTTGTAGTAAATTCGAATGCAATTTCTGTGCTTCATCGTCAATAAGAAGGTGCAAGGTATACAGTAAACCTGAATTGCAGCATCGGAATCTAAAACTGGACTCACTGGAGAGGTTCAAATCATAGAAAGTGAGAGTGTCAGTCCTCTTGTACTTAAGTCGGCATTGTGCATTTTGTATTAATTTCGGATGCAATTTCTGTGTTTCATCGTCAATAAGAAGGTGCAGCGTATACAGTAATCATGAAGTGAAGCATCGGAATCTAAAACTGGACTCACAGGAGAGGTTAAAAACGTAGAAAGTGAGAGTGTCAGTCCTCTTGTACTTAAGTCGGCATTGTGCCTTTTGTATTAAATTCGGATGCAATTTCTGTGTTTCATCGTTATTAAGAAGGTGCAATGTATAAAGTAATCTTGAAAATGAAGTATCGGAATCTAAAACTGGACTCACAGAAGAGGTACAAATCATAGAAAGTGAGAGTGTCAGTCCTCTTGAACTTAAGTCGGCATTGTGCCTTTTGTATTAAATTCGGATGCAATTTCTGTGTTTCATCGTCAATAAGAAGGTGCAAGGTATACAGTAAACTTGAAGTGAAGCATCGGAATCTAAAACTGGACTCAAAGGAGAGGTTCAAATCGTAAAATGCGAGAGTGTCAGTCCTCTTGTACATAAGTCGGCATTGTGCCTTTTGTATTAAATTCGGATGCAATTTCTGTGTTTCATCGTCATTAAGAAGGTGCAAGGTATACAGTAAACCTGAAGTGAAGCATCGGAATCTAAAACTGGACTCGCAGGAGAGGTTCAAATCAAAGAAAGTGAGAGTGTCAGTCCTCTTGTACTTAAGTCGGCATTTTGCCTTTTGTATTAAATTCGGAAGCAATTTCTGTGTTTCATCGTCAATAAGAAGGTCCAAGGGATACAGTAAACCTGAAGTGAAGCATCGGAATCTAAAACTAGACTCACAGGAGAGGTTTAAATCGTAGAAAGTGAGAGTGTCAGTCCTCTTGAACTTAAGTTGGCATTGTGCCTTTTGTATTAATTTCAGAAGCAATTTCTGTTATTCATCGTCAATAAGAAGGTGCAAGGTATACAGTAAACCTGAAGTGAAGTATCGGAATCTAAAACTGGACTCAATGGAGAGGTTGAAATCATAGAAAGTGAGAGTGTCAGTCCTCTTTTACTTAAGTCGGTATTGTGCCTTTTGTATTAAATTCGGATGCAATCTCTGTGTTTCATCGTCAATAAGAAGGTGCAAGGTATACAGTAAACCTGAAGTGAAGCATCGGAGTCTAAAACTGGACTCACAGGAGAGGTTCAAATCGTAGAGAGTGAGAGTGTCAGTCCTCTTGTACTTAAGTCGGCATTGTGCTTTTGTATTAAATTCGGATGCAATGTCTATGTTTCATCGTCAATAAGTAGGTGCAAGGTATACAGTAAACCTGAAGTGAAGCATCGGAATCTAAAACTGGACCCACAGGAGAGGTTCAAATCGTAGAAAGTGAGAGTGTCAGTCCTCTTTTACTTAAGTCGGCATTGTGCCTTGTGTATTAAATTCGGATGCAATTTCTGTGTTTCGTCGTCAACAAGAAGGGGCAAGGTGTAAAGTAATCTAGAAGTGAAGCATCGGAATCTGAAACTGGACTCACAGGAGAGGTTCAAATTGTAGAAAGTGAGAGTGTCAGTCCTCTTGTACATAAGTCGGCATTGTGCCTTTTGTATTATATTCGGATGCAATTTCTGTGTTTCTTCGTCAATAAGAAGGTGCAAGGTATACAGAAAACCTGAAGTGAAGCATCGGAATCTAAAACTTGACTCACAGGAGAGGTTCAAATCATAGATAGTGAGAGTGTCAGTCCTCTTGTACTTAACCCGGCATTGTGCTTTTTGTAGTAAATTCGAATGCAATTTCTGTGCTTCATCGTCAATAAGAAGGTGCAAGGTATACAGTAAACCTGAAGGGAAGCATCGGAATCTAAAGCTGGACTCAAAGGAGAGGTTCAAATCGTAGAAAGTGACAGTGTCAGTCCTCTTGTACTTAAGTCGGCATTGTGCTTTTTGTATTAAATTCGGATGCAATTTCTGTGTTTCATCATCAATAAGAAGGTCCAAGGGATACACTAAACCTGAAGTGAAGCATCGGAATCTGAAACTGGACTCACAGGAGATGTTCAAATCATAAAAAGTGACAGTGTCAGTCCTCTTGTACTTAAGTGGGCATTGTGCCTTTTGTTTTAATTCGGAATCAATTTCTGTGTTTCATCGTCAATAGGAAGGTGCAAGGTATACAGTAATCATGAAGTGAATCTTCGGAATCTAAAACTGTACTCACAGGAGACGTTCAAATCATAGAAAGTGAGAGTGTCACTCCTCTTGTACTTAAGTCGGCATTGTGCCTTTTGTATTAAATTCGGATTCAATATCTGTATTTCATCGTCAATAAGAAGGTGCAAGGTATACAGTAAACCTGAAGTGAAGCATCGGAATCTAAAACTGGACTCACTGGAGAGGTTGAAATCATAGAAAGTGAGAGTGTCAGTCCTCTTTGACTTAAGTCGGCATTGCGCCTTTTGTATTAAATTCCGATGCAATCTCTGCGTTTCATTATCGATAAGAAGGTGCAAGGTATACAGTAAACCTGAAGTGAAGCATCGGAGTCTAAAACTGGACTCACAGGAGAGGTTCAAATCGTAGAAAGTGAGAGTGTCAGTCCTCTTGAACTTAAGTCGGCATTGTGCCTTTTGTATTAAATTCGGATGCAATTTTTATGTTTCATCGTCAATAAGTAGGTGCAAGGTATACAGTACTATTGAAGTGAAGCATCGGAATCCAAAACTGGACTCACAGGAGAGGTTCAAATCGTAGAAAGTGAGAGTGACAGTCCTCTTTTACTTAAGTGGGCATTGTGCCTTTAGTCTTAAATTCGGATGCAATTTCTGTGTTTCGTCATCAACAAGAAGGTGCAAGGTATAAAGAGATCTAGAAGTGAAGCATCGGAATCTAAAACTGGACTCACAGGAGAGGTTCAAATCGTAGAAAGTGAGAGTGTCAGTCCTCTTGTACTTAAGTCGGCATTGTGCACCTTGTATTATATTCGGATGAAATTTTTGTGTTTCATCGTCAATAAGAAGGTGCAAGGTATACAGTAAACCTGAAGTGAAGCATCGGAATCTAAAACTGGACTCACAGGAGAGGTTCAAATCGTAGAAAGTGAGAGTGTCAGTCCTCATGTACTTAAGTCGGCATTGTGCTTTTTGTATTAAATTCGGATGCAATTTCTGTGTTTCATCATTAAGAAGAAGGTCCAAGGGATACACTAAACCTGAAGTGAAGCATCGGAATCTGAAACTGGACTCACAGGAGATGTTCAAATCATAGAAAGTGAGAGTGTTAGTCCTCTTGTACTTAAGTGGGCATTGTGCCTTTTGTATTAAATTCGGATTCAATTTCTGTGTTTCATCGTCAATAGGAATGTGCAAGGTATACAGTAATCTTGAAGTGAGTCATCGGAACCAAAAACTGTACTCACAGTTGACGTTCAAATCGTAGAAAGTGAGAGTGTCACTCCTCTTGTACTTAAGTCGGCATTGTGCCTTTTGTATTAAATTCGGATTCAATTTCTGTGTTTCATCGTCAATAAGAAGGTGCAAGGTATACAGTAAACCTGAAGTGAAGCATCGGAATCTAAAACTGGACTCACAGGACAGGTTCAAATCATAGAAAGTTAGAGTGTCAGTCCTCTTGTACTTAAGTCTGCAATGTGCCATTTGTATTAATTTCGGATGCTATTTCAATGTTTCATCGTCAATAAGTAGGTGCAAGGTATACAGTAATATTGAAGTGAAGCATCGGAATCTAAAACTGGACTCACAGGAGAGGTTCAAATCGTAGAAAGTGAGAGTGTCAGTCCTCTTGTACTTAAGTCGGCATTGTGGCTTTTGTATTAAATTCGGATGCAATTTCTGTGTTTCATCGTTATTAAGAAGGTGCAAGGTATAAAGTAATCTTGAAAATGAAGCATCGGAATCTATAACTGCACTCACAGGAGGGGTTCAAACCATAGAAAGTGAGAGTGTCAGTCCTCTTTTACTTAAGTCGGCATTGTGACTTTTGTATTAAATTCGGATTCAATTTCTGTGTTTGATCGTCAATAAGAAGGTGCTAGATATACAGTAAACCTGATGTGAAGCATCGGAATCTAAAACTGGACTCACAGGAGAGGTACAAATCATAGTAAGTGAGAGTGTCAGTCCTGTTGTAGTTAAGTCGTTATTGTACCTTTGGTATTAAATTCGGATGCAATTTCTGTGTTTCATCATCAATAAGAAGGTCCAAGGGATACACTAAACCAGAAGTGAAGCATCGGAATCTGAAACTAGACTCACAGGAGATGTTCAAATCATAGAAAGTGAGAGTAACAGTCCTCTTGTACTTAAGTCTGCATAGTGCCTTTTGTATTAAATTCAGATTCAATTTCTGTGTTTCATCGTCAATAAGAAGGTGCACGGTATACAGTAAACCTGAAGTGAAGCATCGGAATCTAAAACTGGACTCACAGGAGAGATTCAAATCGTAGAAAGTGAGAGTGTCAGTCCTCATGTACTTAAGTCGGCATTGTGCTTTTTGTATTAAATTCGGATGCAATCTCTGTGTTTCATCATTAAGAAGAAGGTCCAAGGGATACACTAAACCTGAAGTGAAGCATCGGAATCTGAAACTGGACTCACAGGAGATGTTCAAATCATAGAAAGTGAGAGTGTTAGTCCTCTTGTACTTAAGTGGGCATTGTGCCTTTTGTATTAAATTCGGATTCAATTTCTGTGTTTCATCGTCAATAGGAATGTGCAAGGTATACAGTAATCTTGAAGTGAGTCATCGGAACCAAAAACTGTACTCACAGGAGACGTTCAAATCGTAGAAAGTGAGAGTGTCACTCCTCTTGTACTTAAGTCGGCATTGTGCCTTTTGTATTAAATTCGGATTCAATTTCTGTGTTTCATCGTCAATAAGAAGGTGCAAGGTATACAGTAAACCTGAAGTGAAGCATCGGAATCTAAAAATGGACTCACAGGACAGGTTCAAATCATAGAAAGTTAGAGTGTCAGTCCTCTTGTACTTAAGTCTGCAATGTGCCATTTGTATTAATTTCGGATGCAATTTCAATGTTTCATCGTCAATAAGTAGGTGCAAGGTATACAGTAATATTGAAGTGAAGCATCGGAATCTAAAACTGGACTCACAGGAGAGGTTCAAATCGTAGAAAGTGAGAGTGTCAGTCCTCTTGTACTTAAGTCGGCATTGTGGCTTTTGTATTAAATTCGGATGCAATATCTGTGTTTCATCGTTATTAAGAAGGTGCAAGGTATAAAGTAATCTTGAAAATGAAGCATCGGAATCTATAACTGCACTCACAGGAGGGGTTCAAACCATAGAAAGTGAGAGTGTCAGTCCTCTTTTACTTAAGTCGGCATTGTGACTTTTGTATTAAATTCGGATTCAATTTCTGTGTTTGATCGTCAATAAGAAGGTGCTAGATATACAGTAAACCTGATGTGAAGCATCGGAATCTAAAACTGGACTCACAGGAGAGGTACAATTCATAGTAAGTGAGAGTGTCAGTCCTGTTGTAGTTAAGTCGTTATTGTACCTTTGGTATTAAATACGGATGCAATTTCTGTGTTTCATCATCAATAAGAAGGTCCAAGGGATACACTAAACCAGAAGTGAAGCATCGGAATCTGAAACTAGACTCACAGGAGATGTTCAAATCATAGAAAGTGAGAATAACAGTCCTCTTGTACTTAAGTCGGCATTGTGCCTTTTGTATTAAATTCAGATTCAATTTCTGTGTTTCATCGTCAATAAGAAGGTGCAAGGTATACATCAATCTTGAAGTGAAGCATCGGAATTCATAACTGCACTCACAGGAGGGGTTCAAATCGTATAAAGTGAGAGTGTCATTCCTCTTGTACTTAAGTCGGCATTGTGCCTTTTGTATTAAATTCGGATGCAATTTCTGTGTTTCATCGTCAATAAGAAGGTGCAAGGTATAAAGTAATCTTGAAAAAGAAATCGAAATCTAAAAATGCAATCACAGGAGAAGTTCAAATCATAGAAAGTGAGAGTGTCAGTTCTCTTGTACTTAAGTCGGCATTGTGCCTTTTGTATTAAATTCGGATGCAATATCTGTGATTCATCGTCAATAAGAAGGTGCAAGGTATAGAGTAATCTTGAAGTGAAGCATCGGAATTTAAAACTGGACTCACAGGAGAGGTTCAAATCGTTGAAAGTGAGAGTGTCAGTCCTCTTGTACTTAAGTCGGCATTGTGCTTTTTGTATTAAATTCGGGAAGCAATTTCTGTGTTTCATCATCAATAAGAAGGTCCAAGGGATACACTATACCTGAAGTGAAGCGTCGGAATCTAAAACTAGACTCACAGGACAGGTTTAAATAGTAGAAAGTAAGAGTGTCAGTCCTCTTGAACTTAAGTCGGCATTGTGCCTTTTGTATTAATTTCAGAAGCGATTTCTGTTATTCATCGTCAATAAGAAGGTGCAACATATACAGTATACCTGAAGTGAAGCATCGGAATCTAAAACTAGACTCACAGGAGAGGTTTACATCGTAGAAAGTGAGAGTGTCAGTCCTCTTGAACTTAAGGCGGCATTGTGCCTTTTGCATTAATATCAGAAGCTATTTCTGTTATTCATCGTCAATATGAAGGTGCAAGGTATACAGTAAACCTGAAGTGAAGATTCGGAATCTAAAACTGGACTCACTGGAGAGGTTGAAATCATAGATAGTGACAGTGTCAGTCCTCTTGTATTTAGGTCGGCATTGTGCTTTTTGTAGTAAATTCGAATGCAATTTCTGTGCTTCAACGTCAATAAGATGGTGCAAGGTATTCAGTAAACCTGAAGTGAAGCATCGGAATCTATAACTGGACTCACTGGAGAGGTTGAAATCATAGAAAGTGAGAGTGTCAGTCCTCTTTTACTTAAGTCGGCATTGTGCCTTTTGTATAAAATTCGGTAGCAATCTCTGTGTTTCATCGTCAATAAGTAGGTGCAAGGTATACAGTAAACCTGAAATGAAGCATCGGAGTCTAAAACTGGACTCACAGGAGAGGTTCAAATCGTAGAAAGTAAGAGTGTCAGTCCTCTTGTACATAAGTCGGAATTGTGCCTTTTGTATTAAATTCGGATGCAATTTCTATTTTTCATCGTCAATAAGTAGGTGCAGGGTATACAGTAATATTGAAGTGAAGCATCGGAATCTAAAACTGGACTCACAGGAGGTTCAAATCGTAGAAAGTGAGAGTGTCAGTCCTCTTGTACTTAAGTCGGCATTGTGCCCTTTGTATTATATTCGGATGAAATCTCTGTGTTTCATCGTCAATAGGAAGGTGCACGGTATACAGTAAACCTGAAGTGAAGCATCGGAATCTAAAACTGGACTCACAGGACAGGTTCAAATCATAGAATGTGAAAGTGTCAGTCCTCTTGTACTTAAGTCGGCATTTTGCCTTTTGTATTACATTCGGATGCAATTTCTGTGTTTCATCGTCAATAAGATGGTCCAAGGGATACAGTAAACCTGAAGTGAAGCATCGGAATCTAAAACTAGACTCACAGGAGAGGTTCAAATCATAGATAGTGAGAGTGTCAGTCCTCTTGTACTTAACCCGGCATTGTGCTTTTTGTAGTAAATTCGAATGCAATTGCTGTGCTTCATCGTCAATAAGAAGGTGCAAGGTATACAGTAAACCTGAAGTGAAGCATCGGAATCTAAAACTGGACTCAAAGGAGAGGTTCAAATCGTAGAAAGTGAGAGTGTCAGTCCTCTTGTACTTAAGTCGGCATTGTGCTTTTTGTATTAAATTCGGATGCAATTTCTGTGTTTCATCATCTATAAGAAGGTCCAAGGGATACACTAAACCTGAAGTGAAGCATCGGAATCTGAAACTGGACTCACAGGAGATGTTCAAATCATAGAAAGTGAGAGTGTCAGTCCTCTTGTACTTAAGTGGGCATTGTGCCTTTTGTATTAAATTCGGATTCAATTTCTGTGTTTCATCATCGATAGGAAGGTGCAACGTATACAGTAATCTTGAAGTGAATCATCGGAATCTAAAACTGTACTCACAGGAGACGTTCAAATCGTAGAAAGTGAGAGTGTCACTCCTCTTGAACTTAAGTCGGCATTGTGCCTTTTGTATTAAATTCGGATTCAATTTCTGTGTTTCATCGTCAATAAGAAGGTGCAGGGTATACAGTAAACCTGAAGTGAAGCATCGGAAGCTAAAACTGGACTCCCTGGAGAGGTTGAAATCATGGAAAGTGAGAGTGTCAGTCCTCTTTTACTTAAGTCGTCATTGCGCCTTTTGTATTAAATTCCGATGCAATCTCTGTGTTTCATTGTCAATAAGAAGGTGCAAGGAATACAGTAAACCAGAAGTGAAGCATCAGAGTCTAAATCTGGACTCACAGGACAGGTTCAAATCGTAGAAAGTAAGAGTGTCAGTCCTCTTGTACTTAAGTCTGCATTGTGCCTTTTGTATTATTTCGGATGCAATTTCAATGTTTCATCGTCAATAAGTAGGTGCAAGGTATACA
Source organism: Schistocerca serialis cubense (assembly GCF_023864345.2). Lineage (NCBI taxonomy): Eukaryota > Metazoa > Arthropoda > Insecta > Orthoptera > Acrididae > Schistocerca > Schistocerca serialis. Next base: position 4,842,825 of record NW_026048462.1, read on the forward strand.
GTAATATTGAAGTGAAGCATCGGAATCTAAAACTGGACTCACAGGGGAGGTACAAATCGTAGAAAGTGAGAGTGTCAGTCCTCTTTTACTTAAGTCGGCATTGTGCCTTTTGTATTAAATTCGGATGCAATTTCAGTCTTTCGTCGTCAACAAGAAGGTGCAAGGTATAAAGTAATCTAGAAGTGAAGCATCGGAATCTAAAACTGGACTCACAGGAGAGGTTCAAATCGTAGAAAGTGAGAGTGTCAGTCCTCTTGTATTTAAGTCGGCATTGTGCTTTTTGTATTACATTCGGGAAGCAATTTCTGTGTTTCATCGTCAATAAGAAGGTGCAAGGTATACAGTAAACCTGAATTGCAGCATCGGAATCCATAACTGAACTCACTGGAGAGGTTCAAATCATAGAACGTGAGAGTGGCAGTCATCTTGTACTCAAGTCGGCATTGTGTATATTGTATTAAATTCGGATGCAATTTCAGTGTTTCATCGTCAATAAGAAGGTGCAGCGTATACAGTAATCTTGAAGTGAAGCATTGGAATCTAAAACTGGACTCACAGGAGAGGTTCAAAACGTAGAAAGTGAGAGTGGCAGTCCTCTTGTACTTAAGTCGGCATTGTGCCTTTTGTATTAAATTCGGATGCAATTTCTTTGTTTCATCGTTATTAAGAAGGTGCAAGGTATAAAGTAATCTTGAAAATGAAGCATCGGAATCTATAACTGGAATCACAGGAGGGGTTCAAATCATAGAAAGTGAGAGTGTCAGTCCTCTTGAACTTAAGTCGGCATTGTGCCTTTTGTATTAAATTCGGATGCAATTTCTGTGTTCCATCGTCAATAAGAAGGTGCAAGGTATACAGTAAACTTGCAGTGAAGCATCGGAATCTAAAACTGGACTCACAGGAGAGGTTCAAATCGTAAAAAGTGAGAGTGTCAGTCCTCTTGTACTTAAGTCGGCATTGTGCCTTTTGTATTAAATTCGGATGCAATTTCTTTGTTTCTTCGTCAATAAGAAGGTGCAAGGTATACAGTAAACCTGAAGTGAAACATCGGAATCTAAAACTGGACTCACAGGAGAGGTTCAAATCGTAGACAGTGAGAGTGTCAGTCCTCTTGTACTTAAGTCGGCATTGTGCCCTTTGTATTATATTCGGATGAAATTTCTGTGATTCATCGTCAATAAGAAGGTGCAAGGTATACAGTAAACCTGAAGTGAAGCATCGGCATCTAAAACTGGACTCAGAGGAGAGGTTCAAATCATAGAAAGTGAGAGTGTCAGTCCTCTTGTACTTAAGTCGGCATTTTGCCTTTTGTATTAAATTCGGATGCAATTTCTGTGTTTAATCGTCAATAAGAAGGTCCAAGGAATACAGTAAACCTGAAGTGAAGCATCGGAATCTAAAACTAGACTCACAGGAGAGGTTTAAATCGTAGAAAGTGAGAGTGTCAGTCCTCTTGAACTTAAGTCGGCATTGTGCCTTTTGTATTAATATCAGAAGCTACTTCTGTTATTCATCGTCAATATGAAGGTGCAAGGTATACAGTAAACCTGAAGTGAAGCATCGGAATCTAAAACTGGACTCACTGGAGAGGTTGAAATCATAGATAGTGAGAGTGTCAGTCCTCTTTTACTTAAGTCGGCATTGTGCCTTTTGTATTAAATTCATATTCAATTTCTGTGTTTCATCGTCAATAAGAAGGTGCAAGGTATAGAGTAATCTTGAAGTGAAGCATCGGAATCTAAAACTGGACTCACAGGAGAGGTTCAAATCGTAGAAAGTGAGAGTGTCAGTCCTCTTGTACTTAAGTCGGCATTGTGCTTTTTGTATTAAATTCGGGAAGCTATTTCTGTGTTTCATCATCAATAAGAAGGTCCAAGGGATACACTATACCTGAAGTGAAGCATCGGAACTAAAACTAGACTCACAGGACACGTTTAAATAGTAGAAAGTGAGAGTGTCAGTCCTCTTGAACTTAAGTCGACATTGTGCCTTTTTTATTAAATTCGGATGCAGTTTCTGTGTTTCATCGTCAATAAGAATGTCCAAGGGATACAGTAAACCTGAAGTGAAGCATCGGAATCTAAAACTAGACTCACAGGAGAGATTCAAATCATAGAAAGTTAGAGTGTCACTCGTCTTGTACTTATGTCGGTATTGTGCCTTTTGTATTGAATTCGGATGCAATTTCTGTGTTTCATCGTCAATAAGATGGTGCAAGGTATACAGTAAACCTGATGTGAAGCATCGGAATCTAAAGCTGGACCCACAGGAGAGGTTCAAATCATAGAAAGTGAGAGTGTCAGTCCTCTTGTACTTAATTCGGCATTGTGCCATTTGCATTAAATTTGGATGAAATTTCTGTGTTTCATCGTCAATAAGAAGGTGCAAGGTATACAGTAAACCTGAAGTGAAGCATCGGAATCTAAAACTGGACTCACAGGAGAGGTTCAAATCATAGAGAGTGAGAGTGTCAGTCCTCTTGTACTTGAGTCGGCATTGTGCCTTTTGTATTAAATTAGGATGCAATTTCTGTGTTTCATCGTCAATAAGGAGGTCCATGGGATACAGTAAATCTGAAGTGAAGCATCGGAATCTAAAACTGAACTCATAGGAGAGGTTCAAATCATAGAGAGTGAGAGTGTCAGTCCTCTTGTACTTAAGTCGGCATTGTGCCATTTGTTTTAAATTCGGATGCAATTTGTGTGTTTCTTCGTCAATAAGAAGGTCCAAGGGATACAGTAAACCTGAAGTGAAGCATCGGAATCTAAAACTGGACTCACAGTAGGGATTCAAATCGTAAGAAGTGAGAGTGTCAGTCCTCTTTTACTTAAGTCGGCATTGTGCCTTTTGAATTAAATTCCGGTGCAGTTACTGTCTTTCATCGTCAATAAGAAGGTCCAAGGGATACAGTAAACCTGACGTGAAGCATCGGAATCTAAAACTGGGCTCACAGGAGAGGTTCAAATCATAGAAAGTGAGAGCGTCAGTCCTCTTGTACTTAAGTCGGCATTATGCCATTTGTATTAAATTCGGATGCAATTTCTGTGTTTCATCGTCAATAAGAAGGTCCAAGGGATACAGTAAACCTGAAGTGAAGCATCGGAACCTGAAACTACACCCAAAGGAGAGATTCAAATCATAGAAAGATAGAGTGTCACTCGTCTTGTACTTAAGTCGGTATTGTGCCTTTTGTATTGAATTCGGATGCAATTTCTGTGTTTCATCGTCAATAAGAAGGTGCAAGGTATACAGTAATATTGAAGTGAAGCATCGGAATCTAAAACTGGACTCACAGGAGAGGTTCAAATCGTAGAAAGTGAGAGTGTCAGTCCTCTTTTACTTAAGTCGACATTGTGCCTTTTTTATTAAATTCGGATGCAATTTCTGAGTTTCGTCGTCAACAAGAAAGTGCAAGGTATAAAGTAATGTAGAAGTGAAGCATCGGAATTTAAAACTGGACCCACAGGTGAGGTTCAAATCATAGAAAGTGAGAGTGTCAGTCCTCTTGTACTTAAGTCTCCAATGTGCCCTTTTTATTATATTCGGATGCAATTTCTGTGTTTCATCGTCAATAAGAAGGTGCAAGGTATACGGTAAACTTGAAGTGAAGCATCGGAATCAAAAACTGGACTCACAGGAGAGGTTCAAATCGTAAAAAGTGAGAGTGTCAGTCCTCTTGTACTTAAGTCGGCATTGTGCTTTATGTATTAAATTCGGATGCAATGTATGTGTTTCTTCGTCAATAAGAAGGTGCAAGGTATACAGTAAACCTGAAGTGAAGCATCGGAATCTAAAACTGGACTCACAGGAAAGGTTCAAATTATAGAAAGTGTAAGTGTCAGTCCTCTTGTACTTAAGTCCGCATTTTGCCCTTTGTATTAATTTCGGATGCAATTTCTGTGTTTCATCGTCAATAAGAAAGTCCAAGGGATACAGTAAACCTGAAGTGAAGCATCAGAATCTAAAACTGGACTCACTGAAGAGGTTGGAATCATAGAAAGTGAGAGTGTCAGTCCTCTTTTACTTAAATCGGCATTGTGCCTTTTGTATTAAATTCGGATGCAATCTCTGTGTTTCATCGTCAATAAGAAGGTTCAAGGTATACAGTAAACCTGAAGTGAAGCATCGAAGTCTAAAACTGGACTCAAAGGAGAGGTTCAAATCGTAGAAAGTGAGAGTGTCTGTCCTCTTGTACTTAAGTCGGCATTGTGCCTTTTGTATTAAATTCGGATGCAATTTTTTAGTTTCATCGTGAATAAGTAGGTGCAAGGTATACAGTAATATTGAAGTGAAGCATCGGAATCCAAAACTGGACTCACAGGAGAGGTTCAAATCGTAGAAAGTGAAAGTGACAGTCCTCTTTTACTTAAGTCGGCATTGTGCCTTTTGGATTAAATTTGGAAGCAATTTCTGTGTTTCGTCGTCAACAAGAAGGTGCAAGGTATAAAGAAATCTAGAAGTGAAGCATCGGAATCTAAAACAGGACTCACAGGAGAGGTTCAAATCGTAGGAAGTGTGAGTGTCAGTCCTCTTGTACTTAAGTCGGCATTGTGCCCTTTGTATTATATTCGGATGAAATATCTGTGTTTCATCGTCAATAAGAAGGTGCAAGGTATACAGTAAAAATGAAGTGAAGCATCGGAATCTAAAACTGGACCCACAGGAGAGGTTCAAATCATAGAAAGTGAGAGTGTCAGTCCTCTTGTACTTAAGTCGGCATTGTGCTTTTTGTATTAAATTCAGATGCAATTTCTGTGTTTCATCGTCAATAAGAAGGTGCTAGAAATACAGTAAACCTGAAGTGAAGCATCGGAATCTAAAACTGGACTCACAGGAGAGGTACAAATCATAGAAAGTGAGAGTGTCAGTCCTCTTGTACTTAAGTCGGCATTGTGCCTTTTGTATTAAATTTGCATGCAATTTCTGTGTTTCATCGTCAATAAGAAGGAGCAAGGGATACAGTAATCTTGAAGTGAAGCATCGGAATCCATAACTGCACTCACAGGAGGGGTTCAAATCGTAGAAAGTGAGAGTGTCATTCCTCTTGTACTTAAGTCGGCATTGTGCCTTTTGTATTAAAATCGGATGCAATTTCTGTGTTTCATCGTCAATAAGAAGGTGCAAGGTATAAAGTAATCTTGAAAATGAAGCATCGAAACCTAAAAATGCAATCACAGGAGAGGTTCAAATCATAGAAAGTGAGAGTGTCAGTCCTCTTGTACTTAAGTCGGCATTGTGCCTTTTGTATTAAATTCGGATGCAATATCTGTGTTTCATCGTCAATAAGAAGGTGCAAGGTATAGAGTAATCTTGAAGTGAAGCATCGGAATCTAAAACTGGACTGACAGGAGAGGTTCAAATCGTAGACAGTGAGAGTGTCAGTCCTCTTGTACTTAAGTCGGCATTGTGCTTTTTGTATTAAATTCGGGAAGCAATTTCTGTGTTTCATCATCAATAAGAAGGTCCAAGGGATACACCATACCTGAAGTGAAGCATCGGAATCTAAAACTAGACTCACAGGACACATTTAAATAGTAGAAAGTGAGAGTGTCAGTCCTCTTGAACTTAAGTCGGCATTGTGCCTTTTGTATTAATTTCAGAAGCAATTTCTGTTATTCATCGTCAATAAGAAGGTGCAAGGTATACAGTAAACCTGAAGTGAAGCATCGGAATCTAAAACTGGACTCACTGGAGAGGTTGAAATCATAGAAAGTGAGAGTGTCAGTCCTCTTGTACTTAAGTCGGAATTGTGCTTTTTGTATTAAATTCGGATGCAATTTCTATGTTTCATCGTCAATAAGTAGGTGCAGGGTATACAGTAATATTGAAGTGAAGCATCGAAATCTAAAACTGGACTCACAGGAGAGGTTCAAATCGTAGAAAGTGAGAGTGTCAGTCCTCTTTTACTTAAGTCGACATTGTGCCTTTTTTATTAAATTCGGATGCAATTTCTGTGTTTCGTCGTCAACAAGAAAGTGCAAGGTATAAAGTAATCTAGAAGTGAAGCATCGGAATCTAAAACTGGACCCACAGGAGAGGTTCAAATCGAAGTAAGTGAGAGTGTCAGTCCTCTTGTACTTAAGTCGGCAATGTGCCCTTTGTATTATATTCGGATGCAATTTCTGTGTTTCATCGTCAATAAGATGGCGTAAGGTATACAGTAAACTTGCAGTGAAGCATCAGAATCTAAAACTGGACTCGCAGGAGAGGTTCAAATCGTAAAAAGTGAGAGTGTCAGTCCTCTTGTACTTAAGTAGGCATTGTGCCTTTTGTATTAAATTCGGATGCAATTTCTGTGTTTCTTCGTCAATAAGAAGGTGCAAGGTATACAGTAAACCTGAAGTGAAGCAACGGAATCTAAAACTGGACTCACAGGAGAGGTTCAAATCATAGAAAATGTAAGTGTCACTCCTCTTGTACTTAAGTCGGCATTTTGCATTTTGTATTAATTTCGGATGCAATTTCTGTGTTTCATCGTCAATAAGAAGATCCAAGGGAAAGAGTAAACTTGAAGTGAAGCATCGGAATCTAAAACTAGACTCACAGGAGAGGTTTAAATCGTAGAAAGTGAGAGTGTCAATCCTCTTGAACTTAAGTCGGCATTGTGCCTTTTGTATTAATTTCAGAAGCAATTTCTGTTATTCATCGTCAATAAGAAGGTGCAAGGTATACAGTAAACCTGAAGTGAAGCATCGTAATCTAAAACTGGACTCGCTGAAGAGGTTGAAATCATAGAAAGTGGGAGTGTCAGTCCTCTTTTACTTAAGTCGGCATTGTGCCTTTTGTATTAAATTCGGATGCAATCTCTGTGTTTCATCGTCAATGAGAAGGTGCAAGGTATACAGTAAACCTGAAGTGAAGCATCGGAGTCTAAAACTGGACTCACAGGAGAGGTTCAAATAGTAGAAAGTGAGAGTGTCAGTCCTCTTGTACTTAAGTCGGCATTGTGCCTTTTGTATTAAATTTGCATGCAATTTCTGTGTTTCATCGTCAATAAGAAGGTGCAAGGTATACAGTAATTTTGAAGTGAAGCATCGGAATCCATAACTGCACTCACAGGAGGGGTTCAAATCGTAGAAAGGGAGAGTGTCATTCCTCTTGTACTTAAGTCGGCATTGTGCCTTTTGTATTAAATTCGGGTGCAATTTCTGTGTTTCATCGTCAATAAGAAGGTGCAAGGTATAAAGTAATCTTGAAAATGAAGCATCGAAATCTATAACTGCAATCACAGGAGAGGTTCAAATCATAGAAAGTGAGAGTGTCAGTCCTCTTGTACTTAAGTCGGCATTGTGCCTTTTGTATTAAATTCGGATGCAATATCTGCGTTTCATCGTCAATAAGAAGGTGCAAGGTATAGAGCAATCTTGAAGTGAAGCATCGGAATCTAAAACTGGACTCACAGGAGAGGTTCAAATCGTAGAAAGTGAGAGTGTCAGTCCTCTTGTACTTAAGTCTTCATTGTGCTTTTTGTATTAAATTCGGGAAGCAATTTCTGTGTTTCATCATCAATAAGAAGGTCCAAGGGATACACTATACCTGAAGTGAAGCATCGGAATCTAAAACTAGACTCACGGGACAGGTTTAAATAGTAGAAAGTGAGAGTGTCAGTCCTCTTGAACTTAAGTCGGCATTGTGCCTTTTGTATTAATTTCAGAAGCAATTTCTGTTATTCATCGTCAATAAGAAGGTGCAAGGTATACAGTAAACCTGAAACGAGGCATCGGAATCTAAAACTGGACTCACTGGAGAGGTTGAAATCATAGAAAGTGAGAGTGTCAGTCCTCTTTTACTTAAGTCGGCATTGTGCCTTTTGTATTAAATTCGGTTGCAATCTCTGTGTTTCATCGTCAATAGCTAGGTGCAAGGTATACAGTAAACCTGAAGTGAAGCATCGGAGTCTAAAACTGGACTCACAGGAGAGGTTCAAATCGTAGAAAGTAAGAGTGTCAGTCCTCTTGTACTTATGTCGGAATTGTGCCTTTTGTATTAAATTCGGATGCAATTTCTATGTTTCATCGTCAATAAGTAGGTGCAGGGTTTACAGTAATATTGAAGTGAAGCATCGGAATCTAAAACTGGGTTCACAGGAGAGGTTCAAATCGTAGAAAGTGAGAGTGTCAGTCCTCTTTTACTTAAGTCGACTTTGTGCCTTTTGTATTAAATTCGGATGCAATTTCTGTGTTTCGTCGTCAACAAGAAAGTGCAAGGTATAAAGTAATCTAGAAGTGAAGCATCGGAATCTAAAACTGGACTCACAGGAGAGGTTCAAATCGTTGAAAGTGAGAGTGTCAGTCCTCTTGTACTTAAGTCGGCAATGTGCCCTTTGTATTATATTCGGATGCAATTTCTGTGTTTCATCGTCTATAAAAAGGTGCAAGGTATACAATAAACTTGAAGTGAAGCATCGGAATCTAAAACTGGACTCACAGGAGAGGTTCAAATCGTAAAAAGTGAGAGTGTCAGTCCACTTGTACTTAAGTCGGCTTTGTGCCTTTTGTATTAAATTCGGATGCAATTTCTGTGTTTCTTCGTCAATAAGAAGGTGCAAGGTATAAAGTAAACCTGAAGTGAAGCATCGGAATCTAAAACTGGACTCACAGGAGAGGTTCAAATCATATAAAGTGAAAGTGTCAGACCTCTTGTACTTAAGTCGGCTTAAGCTAGGAACCCTCACCAGAGATAATAACCTCAGAAACAGGTATAGTATGGTAAGCTAATATGTCCCTAGTTTCAAAGGATTCCAAACCAGCTCTCCCTGCACTATTACATGCAACGAAAGCAACTGTTATCCATCCATTACCCAAACCAGAAGAAGTAGAACTTTTCATCAAAGAAAAATAACCTCAGAAACAGGTATAGTACGGTAAGCTAATATCTCCCTAGTTTCAAAGGATTCTGGATAACTGTTGCTTTCGTTGCATGTAACAGTGCTGGGAGAGCTGGTTTGGAATCCTTTGAAACCCGTGAAATTTTGGCTTACCGTACTATACCTGTATCTGAGATTATTATCTCTGGTAAGGGTTCCTACCTTATGCCACATGGGAGTTTATCTTTGACTTGTCGTAGACGTGTTAAGATAAATTCAGATTGTAATATTCACTTATGGGTTTCTGAGGTAATTATCTCTGGTGAGGGTTCCTACCTTATGCCACATGGGAGTTTATCTTTGACTTGTCGTAGACGTGTTAAGATAAATTCTGATTGCAATATTCACTTATGGGTGAAGGCAAGAGGTTCACCCTCTTTGGAAGATTGTCGCATTGATGGTGACTGTACTCTGTATAACCATTGAAAGCAGTCCTCAAAAAAGGCCCTTTTAAGGGCCACAATACTACACATTGATCTTGCCAAAAGCCGAGAAGCGATTCTTCTTGGTGTTGTAGCTCTCTGGGGCATCGGATTCCAAAACTGGACTCACAGGAGAGGTTCAAATCGTAGAAAGTGAGAGTGACAGTCCTCTTTTACTTAAGTGGGCATTGTGCCTTTTGTATTAATTTCGGATGCAATTTCTGTGTTTCATCGTCAATAAGAAGGTCCAAGGGATACAGTAAAATTGAAGTGAAGCATCGGAATCTAAAACTAGACTCACAGGAGAGGTTTAAATCGTAGAAAGTGAGATTGTCAATCCTCTTGAACTTAAGTCGGCATTGTGCCTTTTGTATTAATTTCAGAAGCAATTTCTGTTATTCATCGTCAATAAGAAGGTGCAAGGTATACTGTAAACCTGAAGTGAAGCATCGTAATCTAAAACTGGACTCACTGAAGAGGTTGAAATCATAGAAAGTGGGAGTGTCAGTCCTCTTTTACTTAAGTCGGCATTGTGCCTTTTGTATTAAATTCGGATGCAATCTCTGTGTTTCATCGTCAATAAGAAGGTGCAAGGTATACAGTAAACCTGAAGTGAAGCATCTGAGTCTAAAACTGGACTCACAGGAGAGGTTCAAATCGTAGAAAGTGAGAGTGTCAGTCCTCTTGTACTTAAGTCGGCATTGTGCCTTTTGTATTAATTTCGGATGCAATTTCTGTGTTTCATCGTCAATAAGAAGGTCCAAGGGATACAGTAAAATTGAAGTGAAGCATCGGAATCTAAAACTGGACTCACAGGAGAGGTTCAAATCGTAGAAAGTGAGAGTGACAGTCCTCTTTTACTTAAGTGGGCATTGTGCCTTTTGTATTAAATGCAGATGCAATTTCTGTGTTTCGTCGTCAACAAGAAGGTGCAAGGTATAAAGAAATCTAGAAGTGAAGCATCGGAATCTAAAACTGGACTCACAGGAGAGGTTCAAATCGTAGAAAGTGAGAGTGTCAGTCCTCTTGTACTTAAGTCGGCAATGTGCCTTTTGTATTAAATTTGCATGCAATTTCTGTGTTTCATCGTCAATAAGAAGGTGCAAGGTATACAGTAATTTTGAAGTGAAGCATGGAATCCATAACTGCACTCACAGGAGGGGTTCAAATCGTATAAAGGGAGAGTGTCATTCCTCTTGTACTTAAGTCGGCATTGTGCCTTTTGTATTAAATTCGGGTGCAATTTCTGTGTTTCATCGTCAATAAGAAGGTGCAAGGTATAAAGTAATCTTGAAAATGAAGCATCGAAATCTATAACTGCAATCACAGGAGAGGTTCAAATCATAGAAAGTGAGAGTGTCAGTCCTCTTGTACTTAAGTCGGCATTGTGCCTTTTGTATTAAATTCGGATGCAATATCTGCGTTTCATCGTCAATAAGAAGGTGCAAGGTATAGAGCAATCTTGAAGAGAAGCATCGGAATCTAAAACTGGACTCACAGGAGAGGTTCAAATCGTAGAAAGTGAGACTGTCAGTCCTCTTGTACTTAAGTCGGCATTGTGCTTTTTGTATTAAATTCGGGAAGCAATTTCTGTGTTTCATCATCAATAAGAAGGTCCAAGGGATACACTATACCTGAGGTGAAGCATCGGAATCTAAAACTAGACTCACAGGACAGGTTTAAATAGTAGAAAGTGAGAGTGTCAGTCCTCTTGAACTTAAGTCGGCATTGTGCCTTTTGTATTAATTTCAGAAGCAATTTCTGTTATTCATCGTCAATAAGAAGGTGCAAGGTATACAGTAAACCTGAAACGAGGCATCGGAATCTAAAACTGGACTCACTGGAGAGGTTGAAATCATATAAAGTGAGAGTGTCAGTCCTCATTTACTTAAGTCGGCATTGTGCCTTTTGTATTACATTCGGTTGCAATCTCTGTGTTTCATCGTCAATAGCTAGGTGCAAGGTATACAGTAAACCTGAAGTGAAGCATCGGAGTCTAAAACTGGACTCACAGGAGAGGTTCAAATCGTAGAAAGTAAGAGTGTCAGTCCTCTTGTACTTATGTCGGAATTGTGCCTTTTGTATTAAATTCGGATGCAATTTCTATGTTTCATCGTCAATAAGTAGGTGCAGGGTTTACAGTAATATTGAAGTGAAGCATCGGAATCTAAAACTGGGTTCACAGGAGAGGTTCAAATCGTAGAAAGTGAGAGTGTCAGTCCTCTTTTACTTAAGTCGACTTTGTGCCTTTTGTATTAAATTCGGATGCAATTTCTGTGTTTCGTCGTCAACAAGAAAGTGCAAGGTATAAAGTAATCTAGAAGTGAAGCATCGGAATCTAAAACTGGACTCACAGGAGAGGTTCAAATCGTAAAAAGTGAGAGTGTCAGTCCTCTTGTACTTAAGTCGGCAATGTGCCCTTTGTATTATATTCGGATGCAATTTCTGTGTTTCATCGTCTATAAAAAGGTGCAAGGTATACAGTAAACTTGAAGTGAAGCATCGGAATCTAAAACTGGACTCACAGGAGGGGTTCAAATCGTAAAAAGTGAGAGTGTCAGGCCACTTGTACTTAAGTCGGCTTTGTGCCTTTTGTATTAAATTCGGATGCAATTTCTGTGTTTCTTCGTCAATAAGAAGGTGCAAGGTATAAAGTAAACCTGAAGTGAAGCATCGGAATCTAAAACTGGACTCACAGGAGAGGTTCAAATCATAGAAAGTGAAAGTGTCAGACCTCTTGTACTTAAGTCGGCTTAAGCTAGGAACCCTCACCAGAGATAATAACCTCAGAAACAGGTATAGTACGGTAAGCTAATATGTCCCTAGTTTCAAAGGATTCCAAACCAGCTCTCCCTGCACTATTACATGCAACGAAAGCAACTGTTATCCATCCATTACCCAAACCAGAAGAAGTAGAACTTTTCATCAAAGAAAAATAACCTCAGAAACAGGTACAGTACGGTAAGCTAAAATCTCCCTAGTTTCAAAGGATTCTGGATAACTGTTGCTTTCGTTGCATGTAACAGTGCTGGGAGAGCTGGTTTGGAATCCTTTGAAACCCGTGAAAATTTGGCTTACCGTACTATACCTGTATCTGAGATTATTATCTCTGGTAAGGGTTCCTACCTTATGCCACATGGGAGTTTATCTTTGACTTGTCGTAGACGTGTTAAGATAAATTCAGATTGTAATATTCACTTATGGGTTTCTGAGGTAATTATCTCTGGTGAGGGTTCCTACCTTATGCCACATGGGAGTTTATCTTTGACTTGTCGTAGACGTGTTAAGATAAATTCTGATTGCAATATTCACTTATGGGTGAAGGCAAGAGGTTCACCCTCTTTGGAAGATTGTCGCATTGTTGGTGACTGTACTCTGTATAACCATTGAAAGCAGTCCTCAAAAAAAGGCCCTTTTAAGGGCCACAATACTACACATTGATCTTGCCAAAAGCCGAGAAGCGATTCTTCTTTGTGTTGTAGCTCTCTGGGGCATCGGATTCCAAAACTGGACTCACAGGAGAGGTTCAAATCGTAGAAAGTGAGAGTGACAGTCCTCTTTTACTTAAGTGGGCATTGTGCCTTTTGTATTAATTTCGGATGCAATTTCTGTGTTTCATCGTCAATAAGAAGGTCCAAGGGATACATTAAAATTGAAGTGAAGCATCGGAATCTAAAACTAGACTCACAGGAGAGGTTTAAATCGTAGAAAGTGAGATTGTCAATCCTCTTGAACTTAAGTCGGCATTGTGCCTTTTGTATTAATTTCAGAAGCAATTTCTGTTATTCATCGTCAATAAGAAGGTGCAAGGTATACTGTAAACCTGAAGTGAAGCATCGTAATCTAAAACTGGACTCACTGAAGAGGTTGAAATCATAGAAAGTGGGAGTGTCAGTCCTCTTTTACTTAAGTCGGCATTGTGCCTTTTGTATTAAATTCGGATGCAATCTCTGTGTTTCATCGTCAATAAGAAGGTGCAAGGTATACAGTAAACCTGAAGTGAAGCATCTGAGTCTAAAACTGGACTCACAGGAGAGGTTCAAATCGTAGAAAGTGAGAGTGTCAGTCCTCTTGTACTTAAGTCGGCATTGTGCCTTTTGTATTAAATTCGGATGCAATTTTTATGTTTCATCGTCAATATGTAGGTGCTAGGTATACAGTGATATTGAAGTGAAGCATCGGATTCCAAAACTGGACTCACAGGAGAGGTTCAAATCGTAGAAAGTGAGAGTGACAGTCCTCTTTTACTTAAGTGGGCATTGTGCCTTTTGTATTAAATGCAGATGCAATTTCTGTGTTTCGTCGTCAACAAGAAGGTGCAAGGTATAAAGAAATCTAGAAGTGAATCATCGGAATCTAAAACTGGACTCACAGGAGAGGTTCAAATCGTAGAAAGTGAGAGTGTCAGTCCTCTTGTACTTAAGTCGGCATTGTGCCCTTTGTATTATATTCGGATGAAGTATCTGTGTTTCATCGTCAATAAGAAGGTGCAAGGTATACAGTAAACCTGAAGTGAAGCATCGGAATCTAAAACTGGACTCACAGGAGAGGTTCAAATCATAGAAAGTGAGAGTGTCAGGCCTCTTGTACTTAAGTCGGCATTTTTCCTTTTGTGTTAAATTCGGATGCAATTTCTGTGTTTCATCGTCAATAAGAAGGTCCAAGGGATACAGTAAACCTGAAGTGCAGCATCGGAATCCAAAACTAGACTCACAGGAGAGATTTAAAACGTAGAAAGTGAGAGTGTCAGTCCTCTTGAACTTAAGTCGGCATTGTGCCTTTTGTATTAATATCAGAAGCTATTTCTGTTATTCATCGTCAATATGAAGGTACAAGGTATACAGTAAACCTATAGTGAAGCATCGGAATCTAAAACTGGACTCACTGGAGAGGTTGAAATCATAGAAAGTGAGAGTGTCATTCCTCTTGTACTTAAGTCGGCATTGTGCCTTTTGTATTAAATTCGGATGCAATATCTGTGTTTCATCGTCAATAAGAAGGTGCAAGGTATAGAGTAATCTTGAAGTGAAGCATCGGAATCTAAAACTGGTCTCACACGAGAGGTTCAAATCGTAGAAAGTGAGAGTGTCAGTCCTCTTGTACTTAAGTCGGCATTGTGCTTTTTGTATTAAATTCGGGAAGCAATTTCAGTGTTTCATCATCAATAAGAAGGTCCAAGGGATACACTATACCTGAAGTGAAGCATCGGAATCTAAAACTAGACTCACAGGACAGGTTTAAATAGTAGAAATTGAGAGTGTCAGTCCTCTTGAACTAATGTCGGCATTGTGCCTTTTGTAAAAATTTCAGAAGCAATTTCTGTTATTCATCGTCAATAAGAAGGTGCAAGTTATACAGTAAACGTGAAGTGAAGCATCGGAATCTAAAACTGGACTCACAGGAGAGGTACAAATCATAGGAATTGAGAGTGTCAGTCCTCTTGTACTTAAGTCGGCATTTTGCATTTTGGATTAAATTCGGATGCAATTTCTGTGTTTCATCGTCAATAAGAAGGTCCAAGGGATACAGTAAACCTGAAGTCAAGCATCGGAATCTAAAACTAGACTCACAGGAGAGGTTCAATCATAGATAGTGAGAGTATCAGTCCTCTTGTACTCAAGTCGGCATTGTGCTTTTTGTAGTATATTGGAATGCAATTTCTGTGCTTCATCGTCAATAAGAAGGTGCAAGGTATACAGTAAACCTGAAGTGAAGCATCGCAATCTAAAACTGGACTCAAAGGAGAGGTTCAAATCGTAGAAAGTGAGAGTGTCAGTCCTCTTGTACTTAAGTCGGCATTGTGCCTTTTGTATTAAATTCGGATGCAATTTCTGTGTTTCATCATCAATAAGAAGGTCCAAGGCATACACTAAACCTGAAGTGAAGCATCGGAATCTGAAACTGGATTCACAGGAGATGTTCAAATCATAGAAAGTGAGAGTGTCAGTCCTCTTGTACTTAAGTGGGCATTGTGCCTTTTGTATTTAATTCGGATTCAATTTCTGTTTTTCATCGTCAATAGGAAGGTGCAAGGTATACAGTAATCTTGAAGTGAATCATTGGAATCTAAAACTGTACTCACTGGAGACGTTCAAATCGTAGAAAGTGAGAGTGTCACTCCTCTTGTACTTAAGTCGGCATTGTGCCTTTTGTATTAATTTCAGAAGCAATTTCTGTTATTCATCGTCAATAAGAAGGTGCAAGAAGTACAGTAAACCTGAAGTGAAACATCGGAATCTAAAACTGGACTCACAGAAGAGGTATAAATCATATAAATTGAGAGTGTCAGTCCTCTTGAACTTAAGTCGGCATTGTGCTTTTTGTATTAAATTCGCATGCAGTTTCTGTGTTTCATCGTCAATAAGAAGGTGCAAGGTATACAGTAATCTTGAAGTGAAGCATCGGAATCTGTAACTGCACTCACAGGAGGGGTGCAAATCGTAGAAAGTGAGAGTGTCCGTCCTCTTGCACTTAAGTTGGCATTGTGCCTTTTGTATTAAATTCGGATGAAATTTCTGTGTTTCATCGTCAATAAGAAGGTGTAAGGTATAATGTAATCCTGAAAATGAAGCATCGAAATCTACAACTGCAATCACAGGAGAGGTTCAGATCATAGAAATTGAGAATGTCAGTCCTCTTGTACTTAAGTCGGCATTGTGCCTATTGTATTAAATTCGGATTCAATTTCTGTGTTTCATCGTCAATAGGAAGGTGCAAGGTATACAGTAATCTTTAAGTGAATCATCGGAATCTAAAACTGTACTCACAGGAGACGTTCAAATCGTAGAAAGTGAGAGTGTCACTCCTTTAGTACTTAAGTCGGCATTGTGCCTTTTGTATTAAATTCGGATGCAATTTCTGTGTTTCATCGTCAATAAGAAGGTGCAAGAAATACAGTAAACCTGAAGTGAAGCATCGGAATCTAAAACTGGACTCACTGGAGAGGTTCAAATCATAGAAAGTGAGAGCGTCAGTCCTCTTGTACTTAAGTCGTCATTGTGCATTTAGTATTAATTTCGGATGCAATTTCTGTGTTTCATCGTCAATAAGAAGGAGCAATGTAAAAAGTAATCTTGAAAATGAAGCATCGGAATCTATAACTGCACTCACAGGAGAGGTTTAAATTGTAGAAAGTGAGAGTGTCAGTCCTCTTGAACTTAAGTCGGCATTGTGCCTTTTGTATTAATTTCAGAAGCAATTTCTGTTATTCATCGTCAATAAGAAGGTGCAAGGTATACAGTAAACCCTAAGTGAAGCATCGGAATCTAAAACTGGACTCACTGGAAAGGTTGAAATCATAGAAAGTGAGAGTGTCAGTCCTCTTTTACTTAAGTCGGCATTGTGCATTTTGTATTAAATTGGGATGCAATCTCTGTGTTTCATCGTCAATAAGAAGGTGCAAGGTATACAGTAAACCTGAAGTGAAGCATCGGAGTCTAAAACTGGACTCACAGGAGAGGTTCAAATCGTAGAAAGTGAGAGTGTCAGTCCTCTTGTACTTAAGTCGGCATTGTGCCTTTTGTATTATATTCGGATGCAGTTTCAATGTTTCATCGTCAATAAGTAGGTGCAAGCTATACAGTAATATTGAAGTGAAGCATCGGAATCTAAAACTGGACTCACAGGAGAGGTTCAAATCGTTGAAAGTCAAAGTGTCAGTCTTCTTTTACTTAAGTCGGCATTGTGCCTTTTGTATTAAATTCAGATGCAATTTCTGTGTTTCGTCGTCAACAAGAAGGTTCAAGGTATAAAGTAAACCTGAAGTGAGGCATCGGAATCTAAAACTGGACTCACTAGAGAGGTTCAAATCATAGATAGAGAGAGTGTCAGTCCTCTTTTACTTAAGTCAGCATTGTGCCTTTTGTATTACATTCGGATGCAATCTCTGTGATTCATCGTCAATTACAAGGTGCAAGGTATACATAACCCTGAAGAGAAGCATCGGAATCTAAGACTGGACTCACAGGAGAGGTTCAAATCATAGATAGTGAGAGTGTCAGTCCTCTTGTACTTAAGTCGGCAGTGTGCTTTTTGTAGTAAATTCAAATGCAATTTCTGTGCTTCATCGTCAATAAGAAGGTGCAAGGTATAAAGTAAACCTGAAGTGAAGCATCGGAATCTAAAACTCGATCCAAAGGAGAGGTTCAAATCGTGGAAAGTGAGAGTGTCAGTCCTCTTGTACTTAAGTCGGCATTGTGCCTTTTGTAATAAATTCGGATGCAATTTCTGTGTTTCATCATCAATAAGAAAGTCCAAGGGATACACTAAACCTGAAGTGAAGCATCGGAATCTGAAACTGGACTCACAGGAGATGTTCAAATCATAGAAAGTGAGAGTGTCAGTCCTCTTGTACTTAAGTCGGCATTGTGCCTATTGTATTAAATTCGGATTCAATTTCTGTGTTTCATCGTCAATAGGAAGGTGCTAGGTATACAGTAATCTTTAAGTGAAGCATCGGAATCTAAAACTGTACTCACAGGAGACGTTCAAATCGTAGAAAGTGAGAGTGTCACTCCTTTAGTACTTAAGTCGGCATTGTGCCTTTTGTATTAAATTCGGATGCAATTTCTGTGTTTCATCGTCAATAAGAAGGTGCAAGAAATACAGTAAACCTGAAGTGAAGCATCGGAATCTAAAACTGGACTCACAGGAGAGGTACAAATCATAGAATGTGAGAGTGTCAGTCCTCTTGTACTTAAGTCGGCATTGTGACTTTTGTATTAAATTCGCATGCAATTTCTGTGTTTCATCGTCAATAAGAAGGTGCAAGGTATACAGTAATCTTGAAGTGAAGCATCGGAATCTATAACTGCACTCACAGGAGGGGTTCAAATCGTAGAAAGTGAGAGTGTCAGTCCTCTTGTACTTAAGTCGGCATTGTGCCTTTTGTATTAAATTCGGATGCAATTTCTGTGTTTCGACGTCAATAAGAAGGTGCAAAAAATACAGTAAACCTGAAGTGAAGCATCGGAAACTAAAACTGGACTCACAGGAGAGGTACAAATCATAGAATGTGAGAGTGTCAGTCCTCTTGTACTTAAGTCGGCATTGTGCCTTTTGTATTAAATTCGGATTCAATTTCTGTGTTTCATCGTCACTAGGAAAGTGCAAGGTATACAGTAATCTTGAAGTGAATCATCGGAATCTAAAACTGTACTCACAGGAGACGTTCAAATCGTAGAAAGTGAGAGTGTCACCCCTCTTGTACTTAAGTCTGCATTGTGCCTTTTGTATTAAATTCGGATGCAATTTCTTTGTTTCATCGTCAATAAGAAGGTGCAAGAAGTACAGTAAACCTGAAGTGAAACATCGGAATCTAAAACTGAACTCACAGAAGAGATACAAATCATATAAAGTGAGAGTGTCAGTCCTCTTGTACTTATGTCGGCATTGTGCCTTTTGTATTAAATTCCCATGCAATTTCTGTGTTTCATCGTCAATAAGAAGGTGCAAGGTATACAGTAATCTTGAAGTGAAGCATCGGATTCTGTAACTGCACTCACAGGAGGGGTGCAAATCGTAGAAAGTGAGAGTGTCCGTCCTCTTGTACTTAAGTCGGCATTGTGCCTTTTGTATTAAATTCGGATGCAATTTCTGTGTTTCATCGTCAATAAGAAGGTGTAAGGTATAAAGTAATCCTGAAAATGAAGCATCGAAATCTACAACTGCAATCACAGGAGAGGTTCAGATCATAGAAATTGAGAATGTCAGTCCTCTTGTACTTAAGTCGGCATTGTGCCTATTGTATTAAATTCGGATTCAATTTCTATGTTTCATCGTCAATAGGAAGGTGCAAGGTATACAGTAATCTTTAAGTGAATCATCGGAATCTAAAACTGCACTCACAGGAGGGGTTCAAATCGTAGAAAGTGAGAGTGTCAGTCCTCTTGTACTTAAGTCGGCATTGTGCCTTTTGTATTAAATTCGGATGCAATTTCTGTGTTTCGACGTCAATAAGAAGGTGCAAGAAATACAGTAAACCTGAGGTGAAGCATCGGAATCTAAAACTCTACTCAAAGGAGAGGTTCAAATCGTGGAAAGTGAGAGTGTCAGTCCTCTTGTACTTAAGTCGGCATTGTGCCTTTTGTATTAAATTCGGATGCAATTTCTGTGTTTCATCATCAATAAGAAAGTCCAAGGGATACACTAAACCTGAAGTGAAGCATCGGAATCTGAAACTGGACTCACAGGAGATTGTCAAATCATAGAAAGTGAGAGTGTCAGTACTCTTGTACTTAAGTCGCCATTGTGCATTTAGTATTAATTTCGGATGCAATTTCTGTGTTTCATCGTCTATAAGTAGGAGCAAGGTATACAGTAATATTGAAGTGAAGCATCGGAATGTAAAACTGGACTCACTGGAGAGTTTGAAATCATAGAGAGTGAGAGTGTCAGTCCTCTTTTACTTAAGTCAGCATTGTGCCATTTGTATTACATTCGGATGCAATCTCTGTGTTTCATCGTCAATTACAAGGTGCAAGGTATACATAACCCTGAAGTGAAGCATCGGAATCTAAGACTGGACTCACAGGAGAGGTTCAAATCATAGATAGTGAGAGTGTCAGTCCTCTTGTACTTATGTCGGCATTTTGCTTTTTGTAGTAAATTCGAATGCAATTTCTGTGCCTTATCGTCAATAAGAAGGTGCAAGGTATACTGTAAACCTGAAGTGAAGCATCGGAATCTAAAACTCTACTCAAAGGAGAGGTTCAAATCGTGGAAAGTGAGAGTGTCAGTCCTCTTGTACTTAAGTCGGCATTGTGCCTTTTGTATTAAATTCGGATGCAATTTCTGTGTTTCATCATCAATAAGAAAGTCCAAGGGATACACTAAACTTGAAGTGAAGCATCGGAATCTGAAACTGGACTCACAGGAGATGTTCAAATCATAGAAAGTGAGAGTGACAGTCCTCTTGTACTTAAGTCGGCATTGTGCCTTTTGGATTAGTTTCAGAAGCAATTTCTGTTATTCATCGTCAATAAGAAGGTGCAAGGTATACAGTAAACCTGAAGTGAAGCATCGGAATCTAAAACTCTACTCAAAGGAGAGGTTCAAATCGTGGAAAGTGAGAGTGTCAGTCCTCTTGTACTTAAGTCGGCATTGTGCCTTTTGTATTAAATTCGGATGCAATTTCTGTGTTTCATCATCAGTAAGAAAGTCCAAGGGATACACTAAACCTGAAGTGAAGCATCGGAATCTGAAACTGGACTCACAGGAGATTGTCAAATCATAGAAAGTGAGAGTGTCAGTCCTCTTGTACTTAAGTCGCCATTGTGCATTTAGTATTAATTTCGGATGCAATTTCTGTGTTTCATCTTCAATAAGAAGGTGCAATGTATAACGTACTCTTGAAAATGGAGCATCGGAATCTATAACTGCACTCACTGGAGATGCTTAAATCGTAGAAAGTGAGAGTGTCAGTCCTCTTGAACCTAAGTCGGCATTGTGCCTTTTGTATTAATTTCAGAAGCAATTTCTGTTAAACATCGTCAATAAGAAGGTGCAAGGTATACAGTAAACCTGAAGTGAAGCATCGGAGTCTAAAACTGGACCCACAGGAGAGGTTCAAATCGTAGAAAGTGAGAGTGTCAGTCCTCTTGTACTTAAGTCGGCATTGTGCCTTTTGTATTAAATTCGGATGCAATTTCAATGTTTCATCGTCTATAAGTAGGTGCAAGGTATACAGTAATATTGAAGTGAAGCATCGGAATCTAAAACTGGACTCACAGGAGAGGTTCAAATTGTTGAAAGTGAGAGTGTCAGTCCTCTTTTACTTAAGTCGGCATTGTGCCTTTTGTATTAAATTTGGATGCAATTTCTGTGTTTCTTCGTCAACAAGAAGGTGCAAGGTATAAAGTAATCTAGAAGTGAAGCATCGGAATCTAAAACTGGACTCACTGGAGAGTTTGAAATCATAGAAAGTGAGAGTGTCAGTCCTCTTTTACTTAAGTCAGCATTGTGCCTTTTGTATTACATTCGGATGCAATCTCTGTGTTTCATCGTCAATTACAAGGTGCAAGGTATACATAACCCTGAAGTGAAGCATCGGAATCTAAGACTGGACTCACAGGAGAGGTTCAAATCATAGATAGTGAGAGTGTCAGTCCTCTTGTACTTAAGTCGGCATTGTGCTTTTTGTAGTAAATTCGAATGCAATTTCTGTGCTTCATCGTCAATAAGAAGGTGCAAGGTATACTGTAAACCGCTCAAAGGAGAGGTTTAAATCGTGGAAAGTGAGAGTGTCGGTCCTCTTGTACTGAAGTCGGCATTGTGCCTTTTGTATTAAATTCGGATGCAATTTCTGTGTTTCATCATCAATAAGAAAGTCCAAGGGATACACTAAACTTGAAGTGAAGCATCGGAATCTGAAACTGGACTCACAGGAGATGTTCAAATCATAGAAAGTGAGAGTGTCAGTCCACTTGTACTTAAGCCGGCATTGTGTCTATTGTATTAAATTCGGATTCAATTTCTGTGTTTCATCGTCAATAGGAAGGTGCAAGGTATACAGTAATCTTGAAGTGAATCATCGGAATCTAAAACTGTCCTCACAGGAGATGTTCAGATCGTAGAAATTGAGAGTGTCACTCCTTTTGTACTTAAGTCGGCATTGTGCCATTTGTATTAAATTCGGATGCAATTTCTGTGTTTCATCGTCAATAAGAAGGTGCAAGAAATACAGTAAACCTGAAGTGAAGCATCGGATTCTAAAACTGGACTCACAGGAGAGGTACAAATTATAGAATGTGAGAGTGTCAGTCCTCTTGCACTTAAGTCGGCATTGTGCCTTTTGTATTAATTTCAGAAGCAATTTCTGTTATTCATCGTCAATAAGAAGGTGCATGGTATACAGTAAACCTGAAGTGAAGCATCGGAATCTAAAACTCTACTCAAAGGAGAGGTTCAAATCGTGGAAAGTGAGAGTGTCAGTCCTCTTGTACTTAAGTCGGCATTGTGCCTTTTGTATTAAATTCGGATGCAATTTCTGTGTTTCATCATCAATAAGAAAGTCCAAGGGATACACTCAACCTGAAGTGAAGCATCGGAATCTGAAACTGGACTCACAGGAGATGTTCAAATCATAGAAAGTGAGAGTGTCAGTCCTCTTGCACTTAAGTCGGCATTGTGTCTATTGTATTAAATTCGGATTCAATTTCTGTGTTTCTTCGTCAATAGGAAGGTGCAAGGTATACAGTAATCTTGAAGTGAATCATCGGAATCTAAAACTGTACTCACAGGAGACGTTCAAATCGTAGAAAGTGAGAGTTCAGTCCTCTTGAACTTAAGTCGGCATTGTGCCTTTTGTATTAATTTCAGAAGCAATTTCTGTTATTCATCGTCAATAAGAAGGTGCAAGGTATACAGTAAACCTGAAGTGAAGCATCGGAATCTAAAACTCTACTCAAAGGAGAAGTTCAAATCGTGGAAAGTGAGAGTGTCAGTCCTCTTGTACTTAAGTCGGCATTGTGCTTTTTGTATTAAATTCGGGAAGCAATTTCTGTGTTTCATCGTCAATAAAAAGGTGCAAGGTATACAGTTAACCTGAATTGCAGCATCGGAATCTAAAACTGGACTCACTGGAGAGGTTCAAATCATAGAAAGTGAGAGTGTCAGTCCTCTTTTACTTAAGTCGCCATTGTGCATTTAGTATTAATTTCGGATGCAATTTCTGTGTTTCATCTTCAATAAGAAGGTGCAATGTATAACGTAATCTTGAAAATGAAGCATCGGAATCTATAACTGCACTCACAGGAGATGTTTAAATCGTAGAAAGTGAGAGTGTCAGTCCTCTTGAACTTAAGTCGGCATTGTGCCTTTTGTATTAATTTCAGAAGCAATTTCTGTTATTCATCGTCAATAAGAAGGTGCAAGGTATACAGCAAACCTGAAGTGAAGCATCGGAATCTAAAACTGGACTCACTGGAGAGGTTGAAATCATTGAAAGTGAGAGTGTCAGTCCTCTTTTACTTAAGTCGGCATTGTGCCTTTTGTATTAAATTCGGATGCAATTTCTGTGTTTCTTCGTCAACAAGAAGGTGCAAGGTATAAAGTAATCTAGAAGTGAAGCATCGGAATCTAAAACTGGACTCACTGGAGAGTTTGAAATCATAGAAAGTGAGAGTGTCAGTCCTCTTTTACTTAAGTCAGCATTGTGCCTTTTGTATTACATTCAGATGCAATCTCTGTGTTTCATCGTCAATTACAAGGTGCAAGGTATACATAACCCTGAAGTGAAGCATCGGAATCTAAGACTGGACTCACAGGAGAGGTTCAAATCATAGATAGTGAGAGTGTCAGTCCTCTTGTACTTAAGTCGGCATTGTGCTTTTTGTAGTAAATTAAAATGCAATTTCTGTGCTTCATCGTCAATAAGAAGGTGCAAGGTATACAGTAAACCTGAAGTGAAGCATCGGAATCTAAAACTCTACTCAAAGGAGAGGTTCAAATCGTGGAAAGTGAGAGTGTCAGTCCTCTTGTACTTAAGTCGGCATTGTGCCTTTTGTATTAAATTCGGATGCAATTTCTGTGTTTCATCATCAATAAGAAGGTCCAAGGCATACACTAAACCTGAAGTGAAGCATCGGAATCTGACACTGGACTCACAGGAGATGTTCAATCCATAGAAAGTGAGAGTGTCAGTCCTCTTGTACTTAAGTCGGCATTGTGCCTATTGTATTAAATTCGGATTCAATTTCTGTTTTTCATCGTCAATAGGAAGGTGCAAGGTATACAGTAACCTTGAAGTGAATCATCGGAATCTAAAACTGTACTCACTGGAGACGTTCAAATCGTAGAAAGTGAGAGTGTCACTCCTTTTGTACTTAAGTCGGCATTGTGCCTTTTGTATTAAATTCGGTTGCAATTTCTGTGTTCCATCGTCAATAAGAAGGTGCAAGAAATACAGTAAACCTGAAGTGAAGCATCGGAATCTAAAACTGGACTCACAGGAGAGGTACAAATCATAGAATGTGAGAGTGTCAGTCCTCTTGTACTTAAGTCGGCATTGTGCCTTTTGTATTAAATTCGCATGCAATTTCTGTGTTTCATCGTCAATAAGAAAGTGCAAGGTATGCAGTGATCTTGAAGTGAAGCATCGGAATCTATAACTGCACTCACAGGAGGGGTTCAAATCGTAGAAAGTGAGAGTGTCAGTCCTCTTGTACTTAAGTCGGCATTGTGCCTTTTGTATTAAATTCGGATGCAATTTCTGTGTTTCATCGTCAATAAGAAGGTGCAAGGTATAAAGGAATCTCGAAAATGAAGCATCGAAATCTAAAACTGCAATCACAGGAGAGGTTCAAATCATAGAAAGTGAGAGTGTCAGTCCTCTTGTACTTAAGTCGGCATTGTGCCTTTTGTATTAAATTCGGATGCAATTTCTGTGTTTCATCGTCAATAAGAAGGTGCAAGGTATAGAGTAATCTTGAAGTGAAGCATCGGAATCTAAAACTGGCCTCACAGGAGAGGTACAAATTGTAGAGAGTGAGAGTGTCAGTCCTCTTGTACTTAAGTCGGCATTGTGGTTTTTGTATTAAATTCGGGAAGCAATTTCTGTGTTTCATCGTCAATAAAAAGGTGCAAGGTATACAGTAAACCTGAATTGCAGCATCGGAATCTAAAACTGGCCTCACAGGAGAGGTACAAATTGTAGAGAGTGAGAGTGTCAGTCCTCTTGTACTTAAGTCGGCATTGTGCCTTTTGTATTATATTCGGATGCAATTTCTGTGTTTCATCGTCAATAAGAAGGTGCAAGGTTTAAAGGAATCTTGAAAATGAAGCATCGAAATCTAAAACTGCAATCACAGGAGAGGTTCAAATCATAGAAAGTGAGAGTGTCACTCCTTTTGTACTTAAGTCGGCATTGTGCCTTTTGTATTAAATTCGGTTGCAATTTCTGTGTTTCATCGTCAATAAGAAGGTGCAAGAAATACAGTAAACCTGAAGTGAAGCATCGGAATCTAAAACTGGACTCACTGGAGAGGTCGAAATCATTGAAAGTGAGAGTGTCAGTCCTCTTTTACTTAAGTCGGCATTGTGCCTTTTGTATTAAATTCGGATGCAATTTCTGTGTTTCTTCGTCAACAAGAAGGTGCAAGGTATAAAGTAATCTAGAAGTGAAGCATCGGTATCTAAAACTGGACTCACTGGAGAGGTTCAAATCATAGAAAGTGAGAGTGTGAGTCTTCTTGTACTTAAGTAGGCATTGTGCATTTTGTATCAATTTTGGATGCAATTACCGTGTTTCATCGGCAATAAGAAGGTGCAACGTATACAGCAATCTTGAAGTGAAGCATTGGAATCTAAAACTGGACTCACAGGAGAGGTTCAAAACGTAGAAAGTGAGAGTGTCAGTCCTCTTGTACTTAAGTCGGCATTGTGCCTTTTGAATTAAATTCGGATGCAGTTTCTGTGTTACGTCGTTATTAAGAAGGTGCAAGGTATAAAATAATCTTGAAAATGATGCATCGGAATCTTAAACTGGACTCACAGGAGGGGTTCAAATCATAGAAAGTGAGAGTGTCAGTCCTCTTGTACTTAAGTCGGCATTGTGCCTTTTGTATTAAATTCGGATGCAATTTCTATGTTTCATCGTCAATGAGTAGGTGCAAGGTATACCGTAATATTGAAGTTAAGCATCGGAATCTAAAACTGGACTCACAGGAGAGGTTCAAATTGTAGAAGGTGAGAGTGTCAGTCCTCTTTTACTTAAGTCGGCATTGTTCCTTTTGTATTAAATTCGGATGCAATTTCTGTGTTTCGTCGTCAACAAGGAGGTGCAAGGTATAAAGTAATCTAGAAGTGAAACATCGGAATCTAAAACTGGACTCACAGGAGAGGTTCAAATCGTAGAAAGTGAGAGTGTCAGTCCTCTTGTACTTAAGTCTGCATTGTGCCTTTTGTATTATATTTGGATGCAATTTCTGTGTGTCATCGACAATAAGAAGGTCCAAGGGATACAGTAAAAATGAAGTGAAGCATCGGAATCTAAAACTGGAATCACAGGAGTGGTTCAAATCGTAGAAAGTGAGAGTGTCAGTCCTCTTGCACTTAAGTCGGCATTTTGACTTTTGTATTAAATTCGGGTGCAATTTTTGTGTTTCATCGTCAATAAGAAGGTGCAAGGTATACAGTAAACCTGAAGTGAAGCATCGGAATCTAAAACTGGACTCCAGGGGAGGTACAAATCATAGAAAGTTAGAGTGTCAGTCCTCTTGTACTTAAGTCGGCATTATGCCTATTGTTTTAAATTCGGATGATATTTCTGTGTTTCATCGTCAATACGAAGGTCCACGGGTTACAATAAACCTGAAGTGAAGCATCGGAATCTAAAACTGGACTCACAGGAGAGGTTCAAATCGTAGAATGTGAGAGTGTCAGTCCTCTTGTACTTAAGTCGGCATTGTGCCTTTTGTATTAAATTCGGATGCAATTTCTGTCTTTCATTGTCAATAAGAAGGACCAAGGGATACAGTAAACCTGAAGTGTAGCATCGGAATCTATAGCTGGACTCACAGGAGAGGTTGAAATCGTAGAAAGTGAGAGCGTCAGTCCTCTTGTACTTAAGTCAGCATTGTGCCTTTTGTATTAAATTCGGGTGCAATTTCTGTGTTTCAACGTCAATTAGAAGGTGCAAGGTATACATAACCCTGAAGTGAAGCATCGGAATCTAAAACTGGACTAACAGGAGAGGTTCAAATCATAGAAGGTTAGAGTGTCAGTCCTCTTGTACTTAAGTCGGCATTGTGCTTTTTATAGTAAATACGAATGCTATTTCTGTGCTTCATCGTCAATAAGAAGGTGCAAGGTATACAGTAAACCTGAAGTGAAGCATCGGAATCTAAAACTGGACTCACAGGAGAGGTTCAAATCGTAGAAAGTGAGAGTGTCAGTCCTCTTGTACTTAGGTCGGCATTTTGACTTTTGTATTAAATTCGGACGCAATTTCTGTGTTTCATCGTCAATAAGAAGGTGCAAGGTACACAGTAAATCTGAAGTGAAGCATCGGAATCTAAAACTGGACTCGCAGGAGAGGTTCAAATCATAGAAAGTTAGAGTGTCAGTCCTCTTGTACTTAAGTCGGCATTGCGCCTATTGTATTAAATTCGGATGAAATTTCTGTTTCATCGTCAATAACAAGGTCCACGGGATACAGTAAACCTGAAGTGAAGCATCGGAATGTAAAACTGGACTCACAGGAGAGGTTCAAATTGTAGAAAGTGAGAGTGTCAATCCTCTTGTACTTGAGTCGGCATTGTGCCTTTTGTATTAAATTCGGATGCAATTTCTGTGTTTCATCGTCAATAAGATGGTGCAACAAATACAGTATACCTGAAGTGAAGCATCGGAATCTAAAACTGTACTCACAGGAGAGGTACAAATCATAGAAAGTGAGAGTGTCAGTCCTCTTGTACTTAAGTCGACATTGTGCCTTTTGTATTAAATTCGCATGCAATTTCTGTGTTTCATCGTCAATAACAAGTTGCAAGGTATACAGTAAACCTGAAGTGAAGCATCGGTATTTAAAACTGCACTCACAGGAGAGGTTCAAATCATAGAAAGTGAGAGTGTCAGTTATCTTTTACTTAAGTCGGCATTGTGACTTTTGTAATAAATTCGGATGCAATTTCTGTGTTTCATCGTCAATAAGAAGGTCCAAGGGATACAGTATACCTGAAGTGAAGCATCGGAATCTAAAACTGGACTCACAGGAGTGGTTCATATTGTAGAAAGTGAGAGTGTCAGTCCTCTTGTACTTTAGTTTTCGTTGTGCCTTTTGTATTAAATTCGGATGCTATTTCTGTGTTTCATCGTCAATAAGAAGGTGCAAGGTATAGAGTAATCTTTAAGTGAAGCATCGGAATCTAAAACTGGACTCACAGGAGAGGGTCAAATCGTAGAATGTGAGAGTGTCAGTCCTCTTGTACTTAAGTCGGCATTGTGCTTATTGTATTAAATTCCGGAAGCAATATCTGTGTTTCATCGTCAATAAGAAGGTGCAAGGTATACAGTAAACCTCAATTGAAGCATCGGAATCTAAAACTGGACTCACTGGAGAGGTTCAAATCGTAGAAAGTGCGAGTGTCAGTCCTCTTGTACTTAAGTCGGCATTGTGCCTTTTGCATTAAATTCGGATGCAATTTCTATGTATCATCGTCAATAAGAAGGTGCAAGGTATACAGTAAACCTGAAGTGAAGCATCGGTGTTTAAAACTGGACTCACAGGAGAGGTTCAAATCATAGAAAGTGAGAGTGTCAGTCCTCTTTTATTTAAGTCGGCATTGTGACTTTTGTAATAAATTCGGATGCAATTTCTGTGTTTCATCGTCAATAAGAAGGTCCAAGGGATACAGTATACCTGAAGTGAAGCTTTGGAATCTAAAACTGGACTCACAGGAGAGGTTCAAATTATACAAATGTAGAGTGTCAGTCCTCTTGTACTTAAGTCGGCATTGTGCCTTTTGAATTAAATTCGGATGCAAATTCTGTGTTTCATCGTCAATAGGAAGGTGCAAGGTATGTAGTTAACCTGAAGTGAAGCTTCGGAATCTAAAACTGGACTCACAGGAGAGGTTCAAATCATAGAAAGTGAGAGTGTCAGTCCCCATGTACTTAAGTCGGCATTGTGCCTTTTGTATTACATTCCGATGCAATTTCTGTGTTTCATCGTCAATAAGAATGTGCAAGGTATACAGTAAACCTGAAGTGAAGCATCCGAATCTATTACTGGACTCACTGGAGAGGTTCAAATCATAGAAAGTGAGAGAGTCAGTACTCTTTTACTAAAGTCAGCATTGTGCCTTTAATATTAAATTCGGATGCAATTTCTGTGTTTCAACGTCAATAAGAAGGTCCAAGGGATACAGTAAACCTGAAGTGAAGCATCGGAGTCTAAAACTGGTCTTGCAGGAGAGGTTCAAATCGTAGAAAGTGAGAGTGTCAGTCCACTGGTACTTAAGTCGGCATTGTGCCTTTTGTATTAAATTCGGATGCAATTTCTATGTTTCATCGTCAATGAGTAGGTGCAAGGTATACAGTAATATTGAAGTGAAGCATCGGAATCTAAAACTGGACTCACAGGAGAGGTTCAAATCGTAGAAAGTGAGAGTGTCAGTCCTCTTTTACTTAAGTCGGCATTGTGCCGTTTGTATTAAATTCGGATGCAATTTCTGTGTTTCGTCGTCAACAAGAAGGTGCAAGGTATAAAGTAATCTAGAAGTGAAGCATCGGAATCTAAAACTGGACTCACAGGATAGGTTCAAATCGTAGAAAGTGAGAGTGTCAGTCCTCTTGTACTTAAGTCGGCATTGTGACTTTTGTATTAAATTCGGATGCAATTTCTGTCTTTCAATGTCAATAAGAAGGTCCAAGGGATACAGTAAACCTGAAGTGAAGCATCGGAATCTATAGATGGACTCACAGGAGAGGTTCAAATCGTAGAAAGTGAGAGCGTCAGTCCTCTTGTACTTGAGTCGGCATTGTGCCTTTTGTATTACATTCGGATGCAATTTCTGTGTTTCAACGTCAATTAGAAGGTGCATGGTATACATAACCCTGAAGTGAAGCATCGGAATCTAAAACTGGACTAACAGGAGAGGTTCAAATCATAGAAAGTTAGAGTGTCAGTCCACTTGTACTTAAGTCGGCATTGTGCTTTTTGTAGTAAATTCGAATGCAATTTCTGTGCTTCATCGTCAATAATAAGGTGCAAGGTATACAGTATACCTGAAGTGAAGCATCGGAATCTAAAACTGGACTCACAGGAGAGTTTCAAAGCGTAGAAAGTGAGAGGGTCAGTCATCTTGTACTTAAGTCGGCATTTTGACTTTTGCATTAAATTCGGATGCAAATTCTGTGTTTCATCGTCAATAAGAAGGTGCAAGGTATACAGTAAATCTGAAGTGAAGCATCGGAATCTAAAACTGGACTCGCAGGAGAGGTTCAAATCATAGACAGTTAGAGTGTCAGTCCTCTTGTACTTAAGTCGGAATTGTGCCTATTGTATTAAATTCGGATGAAATTTCTGTGTTTCATCGTCAATAAGAAGGTCCACGGGATACAGTAAACCTGAAGTGAAGCATCGGAATGTAAAACTGGACTCACAGGAGAGGTTCAAATCGTAGATAGTGAGAGTGTCAATCCTCTTGTACTTGAGTCGGCATTGTGCCTTTTGTATTAAATTCGGATGCAATTTCTGTGTTTCATCGTCAATAAGAAGGTGCAACAAATACAGTATACCTGAAGTGAAGCATCGGAATCTAAAACTGGACTCACAGGAGCGGTACAAATCATAGTAAGTGAGAGTGTCAGTCCTCTTGTACTTAGGTCGTCATTGTGCCTTTTGTATTAAATTCGCATGCTATTTCTGTGTTTCATCGTCAATAAGAAGGTGCAAGGTATACAGTAAACCTGAAGTGAAGCATCGGTATTTAAAACTGGACTCACAGTAGAGGTTCAAATCATAGAAAGTGAGAGTGTCAGTCCTCTTTTACTTAAGTCAGCATTGTGACTTTTGTAATAAATTCGGATGCAATTTCTTTGTTTCATCGTCAATAAGAAAGTCCAAGGGATACAGTATACCTGAAGTGAAGCATCGGAATCTAAAACTGGACTCACAGGAGAGGTTCATATTGCAGAAAGTGAGAGTGTCAGTCCTCTTGTACTTTAGTTTGCATTGTACCTTTTGTATAAAATTCGGATGCTATTTCTGTGTTTCATCGTCAGTAAGAAGGTGCAAGGTATAAAGTAATCTTGAAAATGAAGCATCGAAATCTAAAACTGCAATCACAGGAGAGGTTTAAATCATAGAAAGTGAGAGTGTCAGTCCTCTTTTACTTAAGTCGGCATTGTGACTTTTGTAATATATTCGGATGCAATTTCTGTGTTTCATCGTCAATAAGAAGGTCCAAGGGATACAGTATACCTGAAGTGGAGCTTCGGAATCTAAAACTGGACTCACAGGAGAGGTTCAAATTATACAAAGGTAGAGTGTCAGTCCTCTTGTACTTAAGTCGGCATTGTGCCTTTTGAATTAAATTCGGATGCAAATTCTGTGTTTCATCGTCAATAGGAAGGTGCAAGGTATATAGTTAACCTGAAGTGAAGCTTCGGAATCTAAAACTGGACTCACAGGAGGGGTTCAAATCATAGAAAGTGAGAGTGTCAGTCCCCATGTACTTAAGTCGGCATTGTGCATTTTGTATTACATTCCGATGCAATTTCTGTGTTTCATCGTCAATTAGAAGGTGCATGGTATACATAACCCTGAAGTGAAGCATCGGAATCTAAACCTGGACTAACAGGAGAGGTTCAAATCATAGAAAGTTAGAGTGTCAGTCCTCTTGTACTTAAGTCGGCATTGTGACTTTTGTATTAAATTCGGATGCAATTTCTGTCTTTCATTGTCAATAAGAAGGTCCAAGGGATACAGTAAACCTGAAGTGAAGCATCGGAATCTATAGCTGGACTCACAGGAGAGGTTCAAATCGTAGAAAGTGAGAGCGTCAGTCCTCTTGTACTTAAGTCGGCATTTTGACTTTTGCATTAAATTCGGATGCAATTTCTGTGTTTCATCGTCAATAAGAAGGTGCAAGGTATACAGTAAATCTGAAGTGAAGCATCGGAATCTAAAACTGGACTCGCAGGAGAGGTTCAAATCATAGACAGTTAGAGTGTCAGTCCTCTTGTACTTAAGTCGGCATTGTGCCTATTGTATTAAATTCGGATGAAATTTCTGTGTTTCATCGTCAATAAGATGGTCCACGGGATACAGTAAACCTGAAGTGAAGCATCGGAATGTAAAACTGGACTCACAGGAGAGGTTCAAATCGTAGAAAGTGAGAGTGTCAATCCTATTGTACTTGAGTCGGCATTGTGCCTTTTGTATTAAATTCGGATGCAATTTCTGTGTTTCATCGTTAATAAGAAGGTGCAACAAATACAGTATACCTGAAGTGAAGCATCGGAATCTAAAACTGGACTCACAGGAGCGGTACAAATCATAGAAAGTGAGAGTGTCCGTCCTCTTGTACTTAGGTCGTCATTGTGCCTTTTGTATTAAATTCGCATGCTATTTCTGTGTTTCATCGTCAATAAGAAGGTGCAAGGTATACAGTAAACCTGAAGTGAAGCATCGGTATTTAAAACTGGACTCACAGGAGAGGTTCAAATCATAGAAAGTGAGAGTGTCAGTCCTCTTTTACTTAAGTCAGCATTGTGACTTTTGTAATTAATTCGGATGCAATTTCTTTGTTTCATCGTCAATAAGAAGGTCCAAGGGATACAGTATACCTGAAGTGAAGCATCGGAATCTAAAACTGGACTCACAGGAGAGGTTCATATTGTAGAAAGTTAGAGTGTCAGTCCTCTTGTACCTTAGTTGGCATTGTACCTTTTGTATTAAATTCGGATGCTACTTCTGTGTTTCATCGTCAATAAGAAGGTGCAAGGTATAAAGTAATTTTGAAAATGAAGCATCGAAATCTAAAACCGCATTCACAGGAGAGGTTCAAATCATAGAAAGTGAGAGTGTCAGTCCTCTTTTACTTAAGTCGGCATTGTGACTTTTGTAATAAATTCCGATGCAATTTCTGTGTTTCATCGTCAATAAGAAGGTCCAAGGGATACAGTATACCTGAAGTGAAGCTTCGGAATCTAAAACTGGACTCACAGGAGAGGTTCAAATTATAC
The DNA here is from genome assembly GCF_023864345.2 of Schistocerca serialis cubense. Classification (NCBI taxonomy): domain Eukaryota; kingdom Metazoa; phylum Arthropoda; class Insecta; order Orthoptera; family Acrididae; genus Schistocerca; species Schistocerca serialis. The sequence continues at coordinate 4,875,801 of NW_026048462.1, forward strand.
AAAGGTAGAGTGTCAGTCCTCTTGTACTTAAGTCGGCATTGTGCCTTTTGAATTAAATTCGGATGCAAATTCTGTGTTTCATCGTCAATAGGAAGGTGCAAGGTATATAGTTAACCTGAAGTGAAGCTTCGGAATCTAAAACTGGGGTCCCAGGAGAGGTTCAAATCATAGAAAGTGAGAGTGTCAGTCCCCATGTACTTAAGTCGGCATTGTGCCTTTTGTAATACATTCCGATGCAATTTCTGTGTTTCATCGTCAATAAGAATGTGCAAGGTATTCAGTAAACCTGAAGTGAAGCATCGGAATCTATAACTGGCCTCACTGGAAAGGTTCAAATCATAGAAAGTGAGAGTGTCAGTCCTCTTTTACTAAAGTCGGCATTGTGCCTTTAATATTGAATTCGGATGCAATTTCTGTGTTTCATCGTCAATAAGAAGGTCCAAGGGATACAGTAAAACTGAAGTGAAGCATCGGAGTCTAAAACTGGACTTGCAGGAGAGGTTCAAATCGTAGAAAGTGAGAGTGTCAGTCCTCTGGTACTTAAGTCGGCATTGTGCCTTTTGTATTAAATTCGGATGCAATTTCTATGTTTCATCATCAATGAGTAGGTGCAAGGTATACAGTAATATTGAAGTGAAGCATCGGAATCTAAAACTGGACTCACAGGAGAGGTTCAAATCGTAGAAAGTGAGAGTGTCAGTCCTCTTTTACTTAAGTCGACATTGTGCCTTTTGTATTAAATTCGGATGCAATTTCTGTGTTTCGTCGTCAACAAGAAGGTGCAAGGTATAAAGTAATCTAGAAGTGAAGCATCGGAATCTAAAACTGGACTCACAGGAGAGGTTCAAATCGTAGAAAGTGAGAGTGTCAGTCCTCTTGTACTTAAGTCGGCATTGTGACTTTTGTATTAAATTCGGATGCAATTTCTGTCTTTCAATGTCAATAAGAAGGTCCAAGGGATACAGTAAACCTGAAGTGAAGCATCGGAATCTATAGCTGGACTCACAGGAGAGGTTCAAATCGTAGAAAGTGAGAGCGTCAGTCCTCTTGTACTTAAGTCGGCATTGTGCCTTTTGTATTACATTCGGATGCAATTTCTGTGTTTCAACGTCAATTAGAAGGTGCATGGTATACATAACCCTGAAGTGAAGCATCGGAATCTAAAACTGGACTAACAGGAGAGGTTCAAATCATAGAAAGTTAGAGTGTCAGTCCACTTGTACTTAAGTCGGCATTGTGCTTTTTGTAGTAAATTCGAATGCAATTTCTGTGCTTCATCGTCAATAATAAGGTGCAAGGTATACAGTAAACCTGAAGTGAAGCATCGGAATCTAAAACTGGACTCACAGGAGAGGTTCAAAGCGTAGAAAGTGAGTGTGTCAGTCCTCTTGTACTTAAGTCGGCATTTTGACTTTTGCATTAAATTCGGATGCAAATTCTGTGTTTCATCGTCAATAAGAAGGTGCAAGGTATACAGTAAATCAGAAGTGAAGCATCGGAATCTAAAACTGGACTCGCAGGAGAGGTTCAAATCATAGACAGTTAGAGTGTCAGTCCTCTTGTACTTAAGTCGGAATTGTGCCTATTGTATTAAATTCCGATGAAATTTCTGTGTTTCATCGTCAATAAGAAGGTCCACGGGATACAGTAAACCTGAAGTGAAGCATCGGAATGTAAAACTGGACTCACAGGAGAGGTTCAAATCGTAGATAGTGAGAGTGTCAATCCTCTTGTACTTGAGTCGGCATTGTGCCTTTTGTATTAAATTCGGATGCAATTTCTGTGTTTCATCGTCAATAAGAAGGTGCAACAAATACAGTATACCTGAAGTGAAGCATCGGAATCTAAAACTGGACTCACAGGAGCGGTACAAATCGTAGAAAGTGAGAGTGTCAGTCCTCTTGTACTTAGGTCCTCATTGTGCCTTTTGTATTAAATTCGCATGCTATTTCTGTGTTTCATCGTCAATAAGAAGGTGCAAGGTATATAGTAAACCTGAAGTGAAGCATCGGTATTTAAAACTGGACTCGCAGTAGAGGTTCAAATCATAGAAAGTGAGAGTGTCAGCCCTCTTTTACTTAAGTCAGCATTGTGACTTTTGTAATAAATTCGGATGCAATTTCTTTGTTTCATCGTCAATAAGAAAGTCCAAGGGATACAGTATACCTGAAGTGAAGCATCGGAATCTAAAACTGGACTCACAGGAGAGGTTCATATTGCAGAAAGTGAGAGTGTCAGTCCTCTTGTACTTTAGTTTGCATTGTACCTTTTGTATAAAATTCGGATGCTATTTCTGTGTTTCATCGTCAATAAGAAGGTGCAAGGTATAAAGTAATCTTGAAAATGAAGCATCGAAATCTAAAACTGCAATCACAGGAGAGGTTTAAATCATAGAAAGTGAGAGTGTCAGTCCTCTTTTACTTAAGTCAGCATTGTGACTTTTGTAATATATTCGGATGCAATTTCTGTGTTTCATCGTCAATAAGAAGGTCCAAGGGATACAGTATACCTGAAGTGAAGCTTCGGAATCTAAAACTGGACTCACAGGAGAGGTTCAAATTATACAAAGGTAGAGTGTCAGTCCTCTTGTACTTAAGTCGGCATTGTGCCTTTTGAATTAAATTCGGATGCAAATTCTGTGTTTCATCGTCAATAGGAAGGTGCAAGGTATATAGTTAACCTGAAGTGAAGCTTCGGAATCTAAAACTGGACTCACAGGAGGGGTTCAAATCATAGAAAGTGAGAGTGTCAGTCCCCATGTACTTAAGTCGGCATTGTGCCTTTTGTATTACATTCCGATGCAATTTCTGTGTTTCATCGTCAATTAGAAGGTGCATGGTATACATAACCCTGAAGTGAAGCATCGGAATCTAAAACTGGACTAACAGGAGAGGTTCAAATCATAGAAAGTTAGAGTGTCAGTCCTCTTGTACTTAAGTCGGCATTGTGACTTTTGTATTAAATTCGGATGCAATTTCTGTCTTTCATTGTCAATTAGAAGGTCCAAGGGATACAGTAAACCTGAAGTGAAGCATCGGAATCTATAGCTGGACTCACAGGAGAGGTTCAAATCGTAGAAAGTGAGAGCGTCAGTCCTCTTGTACTTAGGTCGGCATTTTGACTCTTGCATTAAATTCGGATGCAATTTCTGTGTTTCATCGTCAATAAGAATGTGCAAGGTATACAGTAAATCTGAAGTGAAGCATCGGAATCTAAAACTGGACTCGCAGGAGAGGTTCAAATCATAGACAGTTAGAGTGTCAGTCCTCTTGTACTTAAGTCGGCATTGTGCCTATTGTATTAAATTCGGATGAAATTTCTGTGTTTCATCGTCAATAAGAAGGTCCACGGGATACAGTAAACCTGAAGTGAAGCATCGGAATGTAAAACTGGACTCACAGGAGAGGTTCAAATCGTAGAAAGTGAGAGTGTCAATCCTCTTGTACTTGAGTCGGCATTGTGCCTTTTGTATTAAATTCGGATGCAATTTCTGTGTTTCATCGTTAATAAGAAGGTGCAACAAATACAGTATACCTGAAGTGAAGCATCGGAATCTAAAACTGGACTCACAGGAGCGGTACAAATCATAGAAAGTGAGAGTGTCCGTCCTCTTGTACTTAGGTCGTCATTGTGCCTTTTGTATTAAATTCGCATGCTATTTCTGTGTTTCATCGTCAATAAGAAGGTGCAAGGTATACAGTAAACCTGAAGTGAAGCATCGGTATTTAAAACTGGACTCACAGGAGAGGTTCAAATCATAGAAAGTGAGAGTGTCAGTCCTCTTTTACTTAAGTCAGCATTGTGACTTTTGTAATAAATTCGGATGCAATTTCTTTGTTTCATCGTCAATAAGAAGGTCCAAGGGATACAGTATACCTGAAGTGAAGCATCGGAATCTAAAACTGGACTCACAGGAGAGGTTCATATTGTAGAAAGTTAGAGTGTCAGTCCTCTTGTACTTTAGTTGGCATTGTACCTTTTGTATAAAATTCGGATGCTATTTCTGTGTTTCATCGTCAATAAGAAGGTGCAAGGTATAAAGTAATCTTGAAAATGAAGCATCGAAATCTAAAACCGCATTCACAGGAGAGGTTCAAAACATAGAAAGTGAGAGTGTCAGTCCTCTTTTACTTAAGTCGGCATTGTGACTTTTGTAATAAATTCCGATGCAATTTCTGTGTTTCATCGTCAATAAGAAGGTCCAAGGGATACAGTATACCTGAAGTGAAGCTTCGGAATCTAAAACTGGACTCACAGGAGAGGTTCAAATTATACAAAGGTAGAGTGTCAGTCCTCTTGTACTTAAGTCGGCATTGTGCCTTTTGAATTAAATTCGGATGCAAATTCTGTGTTTCATCGTCAATAGGAAGGTGCAAGGTATATAGTTAACCTGAAGTGAAGCTTCGGAATCTAAAACTGGGGTCCCAGGAGAGGTTCAAATCATAGAAAGTGAGAGTGTCAGTCCCCATGTACTTAAGTCGGCATTGTGCCTTTTGTATTACATTCCGATGCGATTTCTGTGTTTCATCGTCAATAAGAATGTGCAAGGTATTCAGTAAACCTGAAGTGAAGCATCGGAATCTATAACTGGCCTCACTGGAAAGGTTCAAATCATAGAAAGTGAGAGTGTCAGTCCTCTTTTACTAAAGTCGGCATTGTGCCTTTAATATTGAATTCGGATGCAATTTCTGTGTTTCATCGTCAATAAGAAGGTCCAAGGGATACAGTAAAACTGAAGTGAAGCATTGGAGTCTAAAACTGGACTTGCAGGAGAGGTTCAAATCGTAGAAAGTGAGAGTGTCAGTCCTCTGGTACTTAAGTCGGCATTGTGCCTTTTGTATTAAATTCGGATGCAATTTCTATGTTTCATCGTCAATGAGTAGGTGCAAGGTATACTGTAATATTGAAGTGAAGCATCGGAATCTAAAACTGGACTCACAGGAGAGGTTCAAATCGTAGAAAGTGAGAGTGTCAGTCCTCTTTTACTTAAGTCGACATTGTGCCTTTTGTATTAAATTCGGATGCAATTTCTGTGTTTCGTCTTCAACAAGAAGGTGCAAGGTATAAAGTAATCTAGAAGTGAAGCTTCGGAATCTAAAACTGGACTCACAGGAGAGGTTCAAATCGTAGAAAGTGAGAGTGTCAGTCCTCTTGTACTTATGTCTGCATTGTGCCTTTTGTATTATATTCGGATGCAATTTCTTTGTGTCATCGACAATAAGAAGGTCCAAGGGATACAGTAAAAATGAAGTGAAGCATCGGAATCTAAAACTGGAATAACAGGAGAGGTTCAAATCGTAGAAAGTTAGAGTGTCAGTCCTCTTGCACTTAAGTTGGCATTTTGACATTTGTATTAAATTCGGATGCACTTTTTGTGTTTCATCGTCAATAAGAAGGTGCAAGGTATACAGTAAACCTGAAGTGAAGCATCGGAATCTAAAACTGGACTCCAGGGGAGGTTCAAATCATAGAAAGTTAGAGTGTCAGTCCTCTTGTACTTAAGTCGGCATTGTGCCTATTGTATTAAATTCGGATGCAATTTCTTTGTTTCATCGTCAATAAGAAGGTCCACGGGTTACAATAAACCTGAAGTGAAGCATCGGAATCTAAAACTGGACTCACAGGAGAGGTTCATATTGTAGAAAGTGAGAGTGTCAGTCCTCTTGTACTTTAGTTGGCATTGTACCTTTTGTATAAAATTCGGATGCTATTTCTGTGTTTCATCGTCAATAAGAAGGTGCAAGGTATAAAGTAATCTTGAAAATGAAGCATCGAAATCTATAACTGCAATCACAGGAGAGGTTCAAATCATAGAAAGTGAGGGTGTCAGTCCTCTTTTACTTAAGTCGGCATTGTGACTTTTGTAATAAATTCGGATGCAGTTTCTGTGTTTCATCGTCAATAAGAAGGTCCAAGGGATACAGTATACCTGAAGTGAAGCTTTGGAATCTAAAACTGGACTCACAGGAGAGGTTCAAATTATACAAAGGTAGAGTGTCAGTCCTCTTGTACTTAAGTCGGCATTGTGCCTTTTGAATTAAATTCGGATGCAAATTCTGTGTTTCATCGTCAATAGGAAGGTGCAAGGTATATAGTTAACCTGAAGTGAAGCTTCGGAATCTAAAACTGGACTCACAGGAGAGGTTCAAATCATAGAAAGTGAGAGTGTCAGTCCCCATGTACTTAAGTCGGCATTGTGATTTTGTATTACATTCCGATGCAATTTCTGTGTTTCAACGTCAATTAGAAGGTGCATGGTATACATAACCCTGAAGTGAAGCATCGGAATCTAAAACTGGACTAACAGGAGAGGTTCAAATCATAGAAAGTTAGAGTGTCAGTCCTCTTGTACTTAAGTCGGCATTGTGACTTTTGTATTAAATTCGGATGCAATTTCTGTCTTTCATTGTCAATAAGAAGGTCCAAGGGATAAAGTAAACCTGTAGTGAAGCATCGGAATCTATAGCTGGACTCACAGGAGAGGTTCAAATCGTAGAAAGTGAGAGCGTCAGTCCTCTTGAACTTAAGTCGGCATTGTGCCTTTTGTATTAAATTCGGATGGAGTTTCTGTGTTTCAACGTCAATTAGAAGGTGCATGGTATACATAACCCTGAAGTGAAGCATCGGTATCTAAAACTGGACTAACAGGAGAGGTTCAAATCATAGAAAGTTAGAGTGTCAGTCCTCTTGTACTTAAGTCGGCATTGTGCTTTATGTAGTAAATTCGAATGCAATTTCTGTGCTTCATCGTCAATAAGAAGGTGCAAGGTATACAGTAAACCTGAAGTGAAGCATCGGAATCTAAAACTGGACTCACAGGAGAGGTTCAAAGCGTAGAAAGTGAGAGTGTCAGTCCTCTTGTACTTAAGTCGGCATTTTGACTTTTGCATTAAATTCGGATGCAATTTCTGTGTTTCATCGTCAATAAGAAGGTGCAAGGTATACAGTAAATCTGAAGTGAAGCATCGGAATCTAAAACTGGACTCGCAGGAGAGGTTCAAATCATAGACAGTTAGAGTGTCAGTCCTCTTGTACTTAAGTCGGCATTGTGCCTATTGTATTAAATTCGGATAAAATTTCTGTGTTTCATCGTCAATAAGAAGGTCCACGGGATACAGTAAACCTGAAGTGAAGCATCGGAATGTAAAACTGGACTCACAGGAGAGGTTCAAATCGTAGAAAGTGAGAGTGTCAATCCTCTTGTACTTGAGTCGGCATCGTGCCTTTGTTTTTAAATTCGGATGCAATTTCTGTGTTTCATCGTCAATAAGAAGGTGCAACAAATACAGTATACTTGAAGTGAAGCATCGGAATCTAAAACTGGACTCATAGGAGCGGTACAAATCAAAGAAAGTGAGAGTGTCAGTCTTCTTGTACTTAGGTCGACATTGTGCCTTTTGTATTAATTTCGGATGCAATTTCTGTGTTTCAACGTCAATTAGAAGGTGCATGGTATACATAACCCTGAAGTGAAGCATCGGAATCTAAAACTGGACTAACAGGAGAGGTTCAAATCATAGAAAGTTAGAGTGTCAGTCCTCTTGTACTTAAGTCGGCATTGTGCTTTTTGTAGTAAATTCGAATGCAATTTCTGTGCTTCATCGTCAGTAAGAAGGTGCATGGTATACAGTAAACCTGAAGTGAAGCATCGGAATCTAAAACTGGACTCACAGGAGTGGTTCAAAGCGTAGAAAGTGAGAGTGTCAATCCTCTTGTACTTAAGTCGGCATTTTGACTTTTGCATTAAATTCGGATGCAATATCTGTGTTTCATCGTCAATAAGAAGGTGCAAGGTATACAGTAAATCTGAAGTGAAGCATCGGAATCTAAAACTGGACTCGCAGGAGAGGTTCAAATCATAGACAGTTAGAGTGTCAGTCCTCTTGTACTTAAGTCGGCATTGTGCCTATTGTATTAAATTCGGATAAAATTTCTGTGTTTCATCGTCAATAAGAAGGTCCACGGGATACAGTAAACCTGAAGTGAAGCATGGGAATGTAAAACTGGACTCACAGGAGAGGTTCAAATCGTAGAAAGTGAGAGTGTCAATCCTCTTGTACTTGAGTCGGCATTGTGCCTTTTTTTTTAAATTCGGATGCAATTTGTGTGTTTCATCGTCAATAAGAAGGTGCAACAAATACAGTATACTTGAAGTGAAGCATCGGAATCTAAAACTGGACTCATAGGAGCGGTACAAATCAAAGAAAGTGAGAGTGTCAGTCCTCTTGTACTTAGGTCGTCATTGTGCCTTTTGTATTAAATTCGCATGCTATTTCTGTGTTTCATCGTCAATAAGAAGGTGCAAGGTATACAGTAAACCTGAAGTGAAGCATCGGTATTTAAAACTGGACTCACCGGAGAGGTTCAAATCATAGAAAGTGAGAGTGTCAGTCCTCTTTTACTTAAGTCAGCATTGTGACTTTTGTAATAAATTCGGATGCAATTTCTTTGTTTCATCGTCAATAAGAAGGTCCAAGGGATACAGTATACCTGAAGTGAAGCATCGGAATCTAAAACTGGACACACAGGAGAGGTTCATATTGTAGAAAGTGAGAGTGTCAGTCATCTTGTACTTTAGTTGGCATTGTACCTTTTGTATAAAATTCAGATGCTATTTCTGTGTTTCATCGTCAATAAGAAGGTGCAAGGTATAAAGTAATCTTGAAAATGAAGCATCGAAATCTAAAACTGCCATCACAGGAGAGGTTCAAATCATAGAAAGTGAGAGTGTCAGTCCTCTTTTACTAAAGTCGGCATTGTGCCTTAAATATTGAATTCGGATGCAATTTCTGTGTTTCATCGTCAATAAGAAGGTCCAAGGGATACAGTAAAACTGAAGTGAAGCATCGGAGTCTAAAACTGGACTTGCAGGAGAGGTTCAAATCGTAGAAAGTGAAAGTGTCAGTCCTCTGGTACTTAAGTCGGCATTGTGCCTTTTGTATTAAATTCGGATGCAATTTCTATGTTTCATCGTCAATGAGTAGGTGCAAGGTATACAGTAATATTGAAGTGAAGCATCGGAATCTAAAGCTGGACTCACAGGAGAGGTTCAAATCGTAGAAAGTGAGAGTGTCAGTCCTCTTTTACTTAAGTCGGCATTGTGCCTTTTGTATTAAATTCGGATGCAATTTCTGTGTTTCGTCGTCAACAAGAAGGTGCAAGGTATATAGTAATCTAGAAGTGAAGCTTCGGAATCTAAAACTGGATTCACAGGAGAGGTTCAAATCGTAGAAAGTGAGAGTGTCAGTCCTCTTGTACTTATGTCTGCATTGTGCCTTTTGTATTATATTCGGATGCAATTTCTGTGAGTCATCGACAATACGAAGGTCCAAGGGATACAGTAAAAATGAAGTGAAGCATCGGAATCTAAAACTGGAATCACAGGAGAGGTTCAAATCGTAGAAAGTGAGAGCGTCACTCCTCTTGCACTTAAGTCGGCATTTTGACTTTTGTATTAAATTCGCATGCAATTTTTGTGTTTCATCGTCTATAAGAAGGTGCAAGGTATACAGTAAACCTGAAGTGAAGCATCGGAATCTAAAACTGGACTCCAGGGGAGGTTCAAATCATAGAAAGTTAGAGTGTCAGTCCTCTTGTACTTAAGTCGGCATTGTGCCTATTGTATTAAATTCGGATGATATTTCTGTGTTTCATCGTCAATAAGAAGGTCCACGGGTTACAATAAACCTGAAGTGAAGCATCGGAATCTAAAACTGGACTCACAGGAGAGGTTGAAATCGTAGAAAGTGAGAGTGTCAGTCCTCTTGTACTTCAGTCGGCATTGTGCCTTTTGTATTAAATTCGGATGCAATTTCTGTCTTTCATTGTCAATAAGAAGGTCCAAGGGATACAGTAAATCTGAAGTGAAGCATCGGAATCTATAGCTGGACTCACAGGAGAGGTTCAAATCGTAGAAAGTGAGAGCGTCAGTCCTCTTGTACTTAAGTCGGTATTGTGCATTTCTATTAAATTCAGATGCAATTTCTGTGTTTCAACGTCAATTAGAAGGTGCAAGGTATACATAACCCAAAAGTGAAGCATCGGAATCTAAAACTGGACTAACAGGAGAGGATCAAATCATAGAAAGTTAGAGTGTCAGTCCTCTTGCACTTAAGTCGCCATTGTGCTTTTTGAAGTAAATTCGAATGCAATTTCTGTGCTTCATCGTCAATAAGAAGGTGCAAGGTATACAGTAAACCTGAAGCGAAGCATCGGAATCTAAAACTGGACTCACAGGAGAGGTTCAAATCGTAGAAAGTGAGAGTGTCAGTCCTCTTGTACTTAAGTCGGCATTTTGACTTTTGTATTAAATTCGGATGCAGTTTCCATGTTTGATCGTCAATAAGAAGGTGCAAGGTATACAGTAATCTTGAAGTGAAGCATCGGAATCTAAAACTGGACTCACAGAAGAGGTTCATATTGTAGAAAGTGAGAGTGTCAGTCCTCTTGTACTTTAGTTGGCATTGTGCCTTTTGTATTAAATTCGGATGCAATTTCTGTGTTTCATCGTCAATAAGAAGGTGCAAGGTATAAAGTAATCTAGAAAATGAAGCATCGAATTCTAAAACTGCAATCACAGGAGAGGTTCAAATCATAGAAAGTGAGAGTGTCAGTCCTCTTGTACTTAAGTCGGCTTTGTGCCTTTTGTATTAAATTCGGATGCAATTTCTGTGTTTCATCGTCGATAAGAAGGTGCAAGGTATAGGGTAATCTTTAAGTGAAGCATCGGAATCTAAAACTGGACTCACAGGAGAGGGTCAAATAGTAGAAAGTGAGAGTGTCAGTCCTCTTGTACTAAAGTCGGCATTGTGCTTGTTGTATTAAATTCCGGAAGCAATTTCTGTGTTTCATCGTCAATAAGAAGGTGCAAGGTATACAGTAAACCTGAATTGAAGCATCGGAATCTACAACTTGACTCACTGGAGAGGTTCAAATCGTAGAAAGTGCGAGTGTCAGTCCTCTTGTACTTAAGTCGGCATTGTGCCTTTTGAATTAAATTCGGATGCAAATTCTGTGTTTCATCGTCAATAGGAAGGTGCAAGGTATATAGTTAACCTGAAGTGAAGTTTCAGAATCCAAAAGTGGACTCACAGCAGAGGTTCAAATCATAGAAAGTGAGAGTGTCAGTCCCCATGTACTTAAGTCGGCATTGTGCCTTTTATATTACATTCCGATGCAATTTCTGTGTTTCATCGTCAATAAGAATGTGCAAGGTATACAGTAAACCTGAAGTGAAGCATCGGAATCCATAACTGGACTCACTGGAACGGTTCAAATCAGAGAAAGTGAGAGTGTCAGTCCTCTTGTACTTGAGTCGGCATTGTGCCTTTTGTATTAAATTAGTATGCAATTTCTGTGTTTCATCGTCAATAAGGAGGTCCATGGGATACAGTAAAACTGAAGTGAAGCATCGGAATCTAAAACTGAACTCATAGGAGAGGTTCAAATCATAGAGAGTGGGAGTGTCAGTCCTCTTGTACTTAAGTCGGCATTGTGCCATTTGTTTTAAATTCGGATGCAATTTGTGTGTTTCTTCGTCAATAAGAAGGTCCAAGGGATACAGTAAACCTGAAGTGAAGCATCGGAATCTAAAACTGGACTCACAGTAGAGATTCAAATCGTAAGAAGTGAGAGTGTCAGTCCTCTTTTACTTAAGTCGGCATTGTGCCTTTTGAATTAAATTCCGGTGCAGTTTCTGTCTTTCATCGTCAATAAGAAGGTGCAAGGTATACAGTAAACCTGAAGTGAAGCATCGGAAACTAAAACTGGACTCACAGGAGAGGTTAAAATCGTAGATAGTGAGAGTGTCAGTCCTCTTGTACTTAAGTCGGCATTGTGCCTTTTGTATTAAATTCGGATGCAATTTCTGTGTTTCATCGTCAATAGGAAGGTGCAATGTATAAAGTAATCTTGAAAATGAAGCATCGGAATTTAAAACTGGACTCACAGGAGAGGTTCAAATCAAAGAAAGTGAAAGTGTCAGTCCTCTTGTACTTAAGTCGGCATTGTGCCTTTTGTATTAAATTCGGATGCAATTTCTGTGTTTCATCATCAATAAGAAGGTGCAAGGTATACAGTAATCTTGAAGTGAAGCATCGGAATCTAAAACTGGACTCACAGGAGAGGTTCAAATCGTAAAAAGTGAGAGTGTCAGTCCTCTTGTACTTAAGTCGGCTTTGTGCCTTTTGTATTAAATTCGTATGCAATTTCTGTGTTTCATCGTCGATAAGAAGGTGCAAGGTATAGAGTAATCTTTAAGTGATGCATCGGATTCTAAAACTTGACTCACAGGAGAGGGTCAAATCGTAGAAAGTGAGAGTGTCAGTCCTCTTGTACTTAAGTAGCATTGTGTTTTTTGTATTAAATTCCGGAAGAAATTTCTGTGTTTCATCGTCAATAAGAAGGTGCAAGGTATACAGTAAACCTGAATTGAAGCATCGGAATCTAAAACTGGACTCACTGGAGAGGTTCAAATCGTAGAAAGTGCGAGTGTCAGTCCTCTTGTACTTAAGTCGGCATTGTGCCTTTTGAATTAAATTCGGATGCAATTTCTATGTTTCATCGTCAATAAGAAGGTGCAAGGTATACAGTAAACCTGAAGTGAAGCATCGGTATTTAAAACTGGACTCACAGGAGAGGTTCAAATCATAGAAAGTGAGAGTGTCAGTCCTCTTTTACTTAAGTCGGCATTGTGACTTTTGTAATAAGTTCGGATGCAATTTCTGTGTTCCATCGTCAGTAAGAAGGTCCAAGGGATACAGTATACCTGAAGTGAAGCTTCGGAATCTAATACTGGACTCACAGGAGAGGTTCAAATTATACAAATGTAGAGTGTCAGTCCTCTTGTACTTAAGTCGGCATTGTGCATTTTGAATTAAATTCGGATGCAAATTCTGTGTTTCATCGTCAATAGGAAGGTGCAAGGTATACAGTGAACCTGAAGTGAAGCATCGGAATCTATAACTGCACTCACTGGAGAGGTTCAAATCATAGAAAGTGAGAGTGTCAGTCCTCTTTTACTAAAGTCGGCATTGTGCCTTTAATATTAAATTCGGATGAAATTTCTGTGTTTCATCGTCAATAAGAAGGTCCAAGGGATACAGTAAACCTGAAGTGAAGGATCAGAATCTAAAACTGGACTCACACGAGAGGTTCAAATCGTAGAAAGTAAGAGTGTCAGTCCTCTTGTACTTAAGACAGCATTGTGCCATTTGTATTATTTTCAGATGCAATTTCTGTTATTCATCGTCAATAAGAAGGTGGAAAGTATACAGTAAAGCTGAAGTGAAGCATCGGAATCTATAACTGGACTCACAGGAGAGGTTCAAATCGTAGAAAGTGAGATTATAAGTCCTCTTGTACTTATGTCGGCATTGTGCCTTTTATATTAAATTCGGGAAGCAATTTCTGTGTTTCATCGTCAATAAGAAGGTGCAAGGTATACTGTAAACCTGAATTGAAGCATCGGAATCTATAACTGGACTCACAGGAGAGGTTCAAATCGTAGAAATTGGGAGTGTCAGTCCCCTTGTACTTAAGTCGGCATTGTGCCTTTTGTATTAAATTCGGATGCAATTTCTGTGTTTCATCGTCATTAAGAAGGTGCAAGGTATACAGTAAACCTGAAGCGAAGCATCGGAATTTAAAACTGGACTCACAGGAGAGGTTCAAGTCATAGAAAGTGAGAGTGTCACTGCTCTTTTACTTAGTCGGCATTGTGATTTTTGTAATAAATTAGGATGCAATTTATGTGTTTCATCGTCAATAAGAAGGTCCAAGGGATGCAGTATACCTGAAGTGAAGCATCGGAATCTAAAACTGGACTCACAGGAGAGGTTCAAATCATAGAAAGTGAGAGTGTCACTCCCCATGTACTTAAGTCGGCATTGTGCCTTTTGTATTACATTCCGATGCAATTTCTGTGTTTCATCGTCAATAAGAAGGTGCAAGGTATACAGTAAACCTGAAGTGAAGAATCGGAATCTAAAACTGGACTCACAGGAGAGGTTCAAATCGTAGAAATTATGAGTGTCAGTCCTCTTGTACTTAAGACGGCATTGTGCCATTTGTATTATTTTCGGATGCTATTTCTGTTATTCATCGTCAATAAGAAGGTGCAAAGTATACAGTAAACCTGAAGTGAAGCATCGGAATCTAAAACTAGACTCACAGGAGAGGTTCAAATCATAAAAAGTGAGAGTGTCAGTCCTCTTTTACTTAAGTCGGCATTGTGCCTTTAGTATTAAATTCGGATGCAATTTCTGTGTTTCATCGTCAATAAGAGGGTCCAAGGGATACAGTAAACCTGAAGTGAAGAATCGGAATCTAAAACTGGACTCACAGGAGAGGTTCAAATCGTAGAAATTATGAGTGTCAGTCCTCTTGTACTTAAGACGGCATTGTGCCATTTGTATTATTTTCGGATGCAATTTCTGTTATTCATCGTCAATAAGAAGGTGCAAAGTATACAGTAAACCTGAAGTGAAGCATCGGAATCTAAAACTAGACTCACAGGAGAGGTTCAAATCATAGAAAGTGAGAGGGTCAGTCCTCTTTTACTTAAGTCGGCAATGTGCCTTTTGTATTAAATTCGGATGCAATATCTGTGTTTCATCGTCAATAAGAATGTGTAAGGTATACAGTAAACCTGAAGTGAAGCATCGGAATCTAAACTGGACGCACAGGAGAGGTTAAAATCGTAGAAAGTGAGAGTGTCAGTCCTCTTGTACTTAAGTCAGCATTGTGCCTTTTGTATTAAATTCGGATGTAATTTCTGTGTTTCATCGTCAATAAGAAGGTGCAATGTATAAAGTAATCTTGAAAATAAAGCATCGGAATCTAAAACTGGACTCACAGGAGAGGTTCAAATCATAGAAAGTTAGAGTGTCAGTCCTCTTGTGCTTAAGTCGGCATTGTGCCTTTCGTATTAATTTCGGATGCAATTTCTGTGTTTCATCGTCAATAAGAAGGTGCAAGGTATACAGTAATCTTGAAGTGAAGCATCGGAATCTAAAACTGGACTCACAGGAGAGGTTCAAATCGCAGAAAGTAAGAGTGTCAGTCCTCTTGTATTTATGTTGGCATTGTGCCTATTGTATTACATCGGATGCAATTTCTGTGTTTCATCGTCAATAAGAAGGAGCAAGGTATAGAGTAATCTTGAAGTGAAGCATCGGAATCCAAAACTGGACTCACAGGAGAGGTTCAAATCGTAGAAAGTGAGAGTGTAAGACCTCTTGTACATATGTCGGCATTGTGCCTTTTGTATTAAATTCGGATGCATTTTCTGTGTTTCATCGTCGATAAGAAGGTCCAAGGGATGCAGTATACCTGAAGTGAAGCATCGGAATCTAAAACTGGACTCACATGAGAGGTTCAAATCATAGAAAGTTAGAGTGTCAGTCCTCTTGTACTTAAGTCGGCATTGTGCCTTTTGTATTAAATTCGGATGCAAATTTTGTGTTTCATCGTCAATAAGAAGGAGCAAGGTATATAGTTAACCTGAAGTGAAGCATCGGAATCTAAAACTGGACTCACAGGAGAGGTTCAAATCATAGAAAGTGAGAGTGTCAGTCCCCATGTACTTAAGTCGGCATTGTGCGTTTTGTATTAAATTCGGATGCAATTACTGTGTTTCATCGTCAATAAGATGGTGCAAGGTATACAGTAAACCTGAAGCGAAGCATTGGAATTTAAAACTGGACTCACAGGAGAGGTTCAAATCATAGAAAGTGAGAGTGTCAGTCCTCTTTTACTTAAGTCGGCATTGTGCCTTTTGTATTAAATTCGGATGCAATCTCTGTGTTTCATCGTCAATAAGAAGGTGCAAGGTATACAGTAAACCTGAAGTGAAGCATCGGAATCCAAAACTGGTCTCACAGGAGAGGTTAAAATCGTAGTAAGAGAGAGTGTCAGTCCTCTTGTACTTAAGTCGCCATTGTGGCTTTTGTATTAAATTCGGATGCCACTTCTGTGTTTCATCATCAATAAGAAGGTGCAAGGTATACAGTAAACCAGAAGTGAAGCATCGGAATCTAAAACTGGACTCACAGGCGAGGTTCAAATCATAAAAATTGAGAGTGTCAGTCCTCTTTTACTTAAGTCGGCATTGTGCCTTTAGTATTAAATTCGGATGCAATTTCTGTGTTTCATCGTCAATAAGAGGGTCCAAGGGATACAGTAAACCTGAAGTGAAGAATCGGAATCTAAAACTGGACTCACAGGAGAGGTTCAAATCGTAGAAATTATGAGTGTCAGTCCTCTTGTACTTAAGACGGCATTGTGCCATTTGTATTATTTTCGGATGCAATTTCTGTTATTCATCGTCAATAAGAAGGTGCAAAGTATACAGTAAACCTGAAGTGAAGCATCGGAATCTAAAACTAGACTCACAGGAGAGGTTCAAATCATAGAAAGTGAGAGTGTCAGTCCTCTTTTACTTAAGTCTGCAATGTGCCTTTTGTATTAAATTCGGATGCAATATCTGTGTTTCATCGTCAATAAGAATGTGTAAGGTATACAGTAAACCTGAAGTGAAGCATCGGAATCCAAACTGGACGCACAGGAGAGGTTAAGATCGTAGAAAGTGAGAGTGTCAGTCCTCTTGTACTTAAGTCAGCATTGTGCCTTTTGTATTAAATTCGGATGTAATTTCTGTGTTTCATCGTCAATAAGAAGGTGCAATGTATAAAGTAATCTTGAAAATAAAGCATCGGAATCTAAAACTGGACTCACAGGAGAGGTTCAAATCATAGAAAGTTAGAGTGTCAGTCCTCTTGTGCTTAAGTCGGCATTGTGCCTTTCGTATTAATTTCGGATGCAATTTCTGTGTTTCATCGTCGATAAGAAGGTCCAAGGGATGCAGTATACCTGAAGTGAAGCATCGGAATCTAAAACTGGATTCACAGGAGAGGTTCAAATCGTAGTAAGAGAGAGTGTCAGTCCTCTTGTACTTAAGTCGGCATTGTGCCTTTTGTATAAATTCGGATAGAAATTCTGTGTTTCATCGTCAATAAGAAGGAGCAAGGTATATAGTTAACCTGAAATGAAGCATCGGAATCTAAAACTGGACTCACAGGAGAGGTTCAAATCATAGAAAGCGAGAGTGTCAGTCCCCATGTACTTAAGTCGGCATTGTGCGTTTTGTATTAAATTCGGATGCAATTACTGTGTTTCATCGTCAATAAGATGGTGCAAGGTATACAGTAAACCTGAAGCGAAGCATTGGAATTTAAAACTGGACTCACTGGAGAGGTTCAAATCATAGAAAGTGAGAGTGTCAGTCCTCTTTTACTTAAGTCGGCATTGTGCCTTTTGTATTAAATTCGGATGCAATTTCTGTGTTTCATCGTCAATAAGAAGGTGCAAGGTATACAGTAAACCTGAAGTGAAGCATCGGAATCTAAAACTGGTCTCACAGGAGAGGTTAAAATCGTAGTAAGAGAGAGTGTCAGTCCTCTTGTACTTAAGTCGGCATTGTGCCTTTTGTATTAAATTCGGATGCAATTTCTGTGTTTCATCGTCAATAAGAAGGTGCAATGTATACAGTAATCTTGAAAATGAAGCATCTGAATCTAAAATTGGACTCACAGGAGAGGTTCAATTCATAGAATGTGAGAGTGTCAGTCCTCTTGTACTTAAGTCGTCATTGAGCCTTTTGTATTAAATTCGGATGCAATTTCTGTGTTTCATCGTCAATAAGAAGGTGCAAGGTATACAGTAATCTGGAAGTGAAGCAACGGAATCTAAAACTGGATTCACAGGAGAGGTTCAAATCGTAGAAAGTGAGAGTGTCAGTCTTCTTGTACTTAAGTCGCCATTGTGGATTTTGTATTAAATTCGGATGCCACTTCTGTGTTTCATCATCAATAAGAAGGTGCAAGGTATACAGTAAACCAGAAGTGAAGCATCGGAATCTAAAACTGGACTCACAGGCGAGGTTCAAATCATAGAGCGTGAGAGTGTCAGTCCTCTTGTACTTAAGTCGGCATTGTGCCTTTTGTATTAATTTCGGATGCAATTTCTGTGTTTCGTCGTCAATAAGAAGGTGCAAGGTATACAGTAAACCTGAAGTGAAGCATCGGAATCTAAAACTGGACTCACAGGAGAGGTTCAAATCGTAGAATGTGAGAGTGTCAGTCCTCTTGTACTTAAGTCGGCAATGTGCCTTTTGTATTTAATTCGGATGCAATTTCTGTGTTTCATCGTCAATAAGAAGGTCCAAGCGATACAGTAAACCTGAAGAGAAGCAACGGACTCTAAAACTGGACTCACAGGAGAGGTTCAAATCATAGAAAGCGAGAGTGTCAGTAATATTTTACTTAAGTCGGCATTGTGACTCTTGTAATAAATTCGGATGCAATTTCTGAGTTCATCGACAATAAGAAGGTCCAAGGGATACGGTATACCTGAAGTGAAGCATCGGAATCTAAAACGGGACTCACAGGAAAGGTTCAAATCATAGAAAGTTAGAGTGTCAGTCCTCTTGTACTTAAGTCGGCATAGTGCCTTTTGTATTAAATTCGGATGCAAACTCTGTGTTTCATCGTCAATAAGAAGGAGCAAGGTATATAGTTAACCTGAAGTGAAGCATCGGAATCTAAAACTGGACTCACAGGAGAGGTTCAAATCATAGAAAGTGAGAGTGTCAGTCCCCATGTACTTAAGTCGGCATTGTGCGTTTTGTATTAAATTCGGATGCAATTACTGTGTTTCATCGTCAATAAGATGGTGCAAGGTATACAGTAAACCTGAAGCGAAGCATTGGAATTTAAAACTGGACTCACAGGAGAGGTTCAAATCATAGAAAGTGAGAGTGTCAGTCCTCTTTTACTTAAGTCGGCATTGTGCCTTTTGTATTAAATTCGGATGCAATCTCTGTGTTTCATCGTCAATAAGAAGGTGCAAGGTATACAGTAAACCTGAAGTGAAGCATCGGAATCTAAAACTGGTCTCACAGGAGAGGTTAAAATCGTAGTAAGAGAGAGTGTCAGTCCTCTTGTACTTAAGTCGCCATTGTGGATTTTGTATTAAATTCGGATGCCACTTCTGTGTTTCACCATCAATAAGAAGGTGCAAGGTATACAGTAAACCAGAAGTGAAGCATCGGAATCTAAAACTGGACTCACAGGCGAGGTTCAAATCATAAAAAGTGAGAGTGTCAGTCCTCTTTTACTTAAGTCGGCATTGTGCCTTTAGTATTAAATTCGGATGCAATTTCTGTGTTTCATCGTCAATAAGAGGGTCCAAGGGATACAGTAAACCTGAAGTGAAGAATCGGAATCTAAAACTGGACTCACAGGAGAGGTTCAAATCGTAGAAATTATGAGTGTCAGTCCTCTTGTACTTAAGACGGCATTGTGCCATTTGTATTATTTTCGGATGCAATTTCTGTTATTCATCGTCAATAAGAAGGTGCAAAGTATACAGTAAACCTGAAGTGAAGCATCGGAATCTAAAACTAGACTCACAGGAGAGGTTCAAATCATAGAAAGTGAGAGGGTCAGTCCTCTTTTACTTAAGTCGGCAATGTGCCTTTTGTATTAAATTCGGATGCAATATCTGTGTTTCATCGTCAATAAGAATGTGTAAGGTATACAGTAAACCTGAAGTGAAGCATCGGAATCTAAACTGGACGCACAGGAGAGGTTAAAATCGTAGAAAGTGAGAGTGTCAGTCCTCTTGTACTTAAGTCAGCATTGTGCCTTTTGTATTAAATTCGGATGTAATTTCTGTGTTTCATCGTCAATAAGAAGGTGCAATGTATAAAGTAATCTTGAAAATAAAGCATCGGAATCTAAAACTGGACTCACAGGAGAGGTTCAAATCATAGAAAGTTAGAGTGTCAGTCCTCTTGTGCTTAAGTCGGCATTGTGCCTTTCGTATTAATTTTGGATGCAATTTCTGTGTTTCATCGTCAATAAGAAGGTGCAAGGTATACAGTAATCTTGAAGTGAAGCATCGGAATCTAAAACTGGACTCACAGGAGAGGTTCAAATCGCAGAAAGTAAGAGTGTCAGTCCTCTTGTATTTATGTTGGCATTGTGCCTATTGTATTACATCGGATGCAATTTCTGTGTTTCATCGTCAATAAGAAGGAGCAAGGTATAGAGTAATCTTGAAGTGAAGCATCGGAATCCAAAACTGGACTCACAGGAGAGGTTCAAATCGTAGAAAGTGAGAGTGTAAGACCTCTTGTACATATGTCGGCATTGTGCCTTTTGTATTAAATTCGGATGCAATTTCTGTGTTTCATCGTCGATAAGAAGGTCCAAGGGATGCAGTATACCTGAAGTGAAGCATCGGAATCTAAAACTGGACTCACAGGAGAGGTTCAAATCATAGAAAGTTAGAGTTTCAGTCCTCTTGTACTTAAGTCGGCATTGTGCCTTTTGTATTAAATTCGGATAGAAATTTTGTGTTTCATCGTCAATAAGAAGGAGCAAGGTATATAGTTAACCTGAAGTGAAGCATCGGAATCTAAAACTGGACTCACAGGAGAGGTTCAAATCATAGAAAGTGAGAGTGTCAGTCCCCATGTACTTAAGTCGGCATTGTGCGTTTTGTATTAAATTGGGATGCAATTACTGTGTTTCGTCGTCAATAAGATGGTGCAAGGTATACAGTAAACCTGAAGCGAAGCATTGGAATTTAAAACTGGACTCACAGGAGAGGTTCAAATCATAGAAAGTGAGAGTGTCAGTCCTCTTTTACTTAAGTCGGCATTGTGCCTTTTGTATTAAATTCGGATGCAATCTCTGTGTTTCATCGTCAATAAGAAGGTGCAAGGTATACAGTAAACCTGAAGTGAAGCATCGGAATCTAAAACTGGTCTCACAGGAGAGGTTAAAATCGTAGTAAGAGAGAGTGTCAGTCCTCTTGTACTTAAGTCGCCATTGTGGATTTTGTATTAAATTCGGATGCCACTTCTGTGTTTCATCATCAATAAGAAGGTGCAAGGTATACAGTAAACCAGAAGTGAAGCATCGGAATCTAAAACTGGACTCACAGGCGAGGTTCAAATCATAAAAAGTGAGAGTGTCAGTCCTCTTTTACTTAAGTCGGCATTGTGCCTTTAGTATTAAATTCGGATGCAATTTCTGTGTTTCATCGTCAATAAGAGGGTCCAAGGGATACAGTAAACCTGAAGTGAAGAATCGGAATCTAAAACTGGACTCACAGGAGAGGTTCAAATCGTAGAAATTATGAGTGTCAGTCCTCTTGTACTTAAGACGGCATTGTGCCATTTGTATTATTTTCGGATGCAATTTCTGTTATTCATCGTCAATAAGAAGGTGCAAAGTATACAGTAAACCTGAAGTGAAGCATCGGAATCTAAAACTAGACTCACAGGAGAGGTTCAAATCATAGAAAGTGAGAGTGTCAGTCCTCTTTTACTTAAGTCGGCAATGTGCCTTTTGTATTAAATTCGGATGCAATATCTGTGTTTCATCGTCAATAAGAATGTGTAAGGTATACAGTAAACCTGAAGTGAAGCATCGGAATCCAAACTGGACGCACAGGAGAGGTTAAAATCGTAGAAAGTGAGAGTGTCAGTCCTCTTGTACTTAAGTCAGCATTGTGCCTTTTGTATTAAATTCGGATGTAATTTCTGTGTTTCATCGTCAATAAGAAGTTGCAATGTATAAAGTAATCTTGAAAATAAAGCATCGGAATCTAAAACTGGACTCACAGGAGAGGTTCAAATCATAGAAAGTTAGAGTGTCAGTCCTCTTGTGCTTAAGTCGGCATTGTGCTTTTCGTATTAATTTCGGATGCAATTTCTGTGTTTCATCGTCAATAAGAAGGTGCAAGGTATACAGTAATCTTGAAGTGAAGCATCGGAATCTAAAACTGGACTCACAGGAGAGGTTCAAATCGCAGAAAGTAAGAGTGTCAGTCCTCTTGTATTTATGTTGGCATTGTGCCTATTGTATTACATCGGATGCAATTTCTGTGTTTCATCGTCAATAAGAAGGAGCAAGGTATAGAGTAATCTTGAAGTGAAGCATCGGAATCCAAAACTGGACTCACAGGAGAGGTTCAAATCGTAGAAAGTGAGAGTGTAAGACCTCTTGTACATATGTCGGCATTGTGCCTTTTGTATTAAATTCGGATGCAATTTCTGTGTTTCATCGTCGATAAGAAGGTCCAAGGGATGCAGTATACCTGAAGTGAAGCATCGGAATCTAAAACTGGACTCACAGGAGAGGTTCAAATCATAGAAAGTTAGAGTGTCAGTCCTCTTGTACTTAAGTCGGCATTGTGCCTTTTGTATTAAATTCGGATAGAAATTCTGTGTTTCATCGTCAATAAGAAGGAGCAAGGTATATAGTTAACCTGAAATGAAGCATCGGAATCTAAAACTGGACTCACAGGAGAGGTTCAAATCATAGAAAGCGAGAGTGTCAGTCCCCATGTACTTAAGTCGGCATTGTGCGTTTTGTATTAAATTCGGATGCAATTACTGTGTTTCATCGTCAATAAGATGGTGCAAGGTATACAGTAAACCTGAAGCGAAGCATTGGAATTTAAAACTGGACTCACTGGAGAGATTCAAATCATAGAAAGTGAGAGTGTCAGTCCTCTTTTACTTAAGTCGGCATTGTGCCTCTTGTATTAAATTCGGATGCAATTTCTGTGTTTCATCGTCAATAAGAAGGTGCAAGGTATACAGTAAACCTGAAGTGAAGCATCGGAATCTAAAACTGGTCTCACAGGAGAGGTTAAAATCGTAGTAAGAGAGAGTGTCAGTCCTCTTGTACTTAAGTCGGCATTGTGCCTTTTGTATTAAATTCGGATGCAATTTCTGTGTTTCATCGTCAATAAGAAGGTGCAATGTATACAGTAATCTTGAAAATGAAGCATCTGAATCTAAAACTGGACTCACAGGAGAGGTTCAATTCATAGAATGTGAGAGTGTCAGTCCTCTTGTACTTAAGTCGTCATTGTGCCTTTTGTATTAAATTCGGATGCAATTTCTGTGTTTCATCGTCAATAAGAAGGTGCAAGGTATACAGTAATCTGGAAGTGAAGCATCAGAATCTAAAACTGGATTCACAGGAGAGGTTCAAATCGTAGAAAGTGAGAGTGTCAGTCTTCTTCTACTTAAGTCGCCATTGTGGATTTTGTATTAAATTCGTATGCCACTTCTGTGTTTCATCATCAATAAGAAGGTGCAAGGTATACAGTAAACCAGAAGTGAAGCATCGGAATCTAAAACTGGACTCACAGGCGAGGTTCAAATCATAGAGCGTGAGAGTGTCAGTCCTCTTGTACTTAAGTCGGCATTGTGCCTTTTGTATTAATTTCGGATGCAATTTCTGTGTTTCGTCGTCAATAAGAAGGTGCAAGGTATACAGTAAACCTGAAGTGAAGCATCGGAATCTAAAACTGGACTCACAGGAGAGGTTCAAATCGTAGAATGTGAGAGTGTCAGTCCTCTTGTACTTAAGTCGGCAATGTGCCTTTTGTATTTAATTCGGATGCAATTTCTGTGTTTCATCGTCAATAAGAAGGTCCAAGAGATACAGTAAACCTGAAGAGAAGCAACGGACTCTAAAACTGGACTCACAGGAGAGGTTCAAATCATAGAAAGCGAGAGTGTCAGTAATATTTTACTTAAGTCGGCATTGTGACTCTTGTAATAAATTCGGATGCAATTTCTGAGTTCATCGACAATAAGAAGGTCCAAGGGATACGGTATACCTGAAGTGAAGCATCGGAATCTAAAACGGGACTCACAGGAAAGGTTCAAATCATAGAAAGTTAGAGTGTCAGTCCTCTTGTACTTAAGTCGGCATTGTGCCTTTTGTATTAAATTCGGATGCAAACTCTGTGTTTCATCGTCAATAAGATGGTGCAAGGTATACAGTAAACCTGAAGCGAAGCATTGGAATTTAAAACTGGACTCACAGGAGAGGTTCAAATCATAGAAAGTGAGAGTGTCAGTCCTCTTTTACTTAAGTCGGCATTGTCCCTTTTGTATTAAATTCGGATGCAATCTCTGTGTTTCATCGTCAATAAGAAGGTGCAAGGTATACAGTAAACCTGAAGTGAAGCATCGGAATCTAAAACTGGTCACACAGGAGAGGTTAAAATCGTAGTAAGAGAGAGTGTCAGTCCTCTTGTACTTAAGTCGCCATTGTGGATTTTGTATTAAATTCGGATGCCACTTCTGTGTTTCATCATCAATAAGAAGGTGCAAGGTATACAGTAAACCAGAAGTGAAGCATCGGAATCTAAAACTGGACTCACAGGCGAGGTTCAAATCATAAAAAGTGAGAGTGTCAGTCCTCTTTTACTTAAGTCGGCATTGTGCCTTTAGTATTAAATTCGGATGCAATTTCTGTGTTTCATCGTCAATAAGAGGGTCCAAGGGATACAGTAAACCTGAAGTGAAGAATCGGAATCTAAAACTGGACTCACAGGAGAGGTTCAAATCGTAGAAATTATGAGTGTCAGTCCTCTTGTACTTAAGACGGCATTGTGCCATTTGTATTATTTTCGGATGCAATTTCTGTTATTCATCGTCAATAAGAAGGTGCAAAGTATACAGTAAACCTGAAGTGAAGCATCGGAATCTAAAACTAGACTCACAGGAGAGGTTCAAATCATAGAAAGTGAGAGTGTCAGTCCTCTTTTACTTAAGTCGGCAATGTGCCTTTTGTATTAAATTCGGATGCAATATCTGTGTTTCATCGTCAATAAGAATGTGTAAGGTATACAGTAAACCTGAAGTGAAGCATCGGAATCTAAACTGGACGCACAGGAGAGGTTAAAATCGTAGAAAGTGAGAGTGTCAGTCCTCTTGTACTTAAGTCAGCATTGTGGCTTTTGTATTAAATTCGGATGTAATTTCTGTGTTTCATCGTTAATAAGAAGGTGCAATGTATAAAGTAATCTTGAAAATAAAGCATCGGAATCTAAAACTGGACTCACAGGAGAGGTTCAAATCATAGAAAGTTAGAGTGTCAGTCCTCTTGTGCTTAAGTCGGCATTGTGCCTTTCGTATTAATTTCGGATGCAATTTCTGTGTTTCATCGTCAATAAGAAGGTGCAAGGTATACAGTAATCTTGAAGTGAAGCATCGGAATCTAAAACTGGATCACAGGAGAGGTTCAAATCGCAGAAAGTAAGAGTGTCAGTCCTCTTGTATTTATGTTGGCATTGTGCCTATTGTATTACATCGGATGCAATTTCTGTGTTTCATCGTCAATAAGAAGGAGCAAGGTATAGAGTAATCTTGAAGTGAAGCATCGGAATCCAAAACTGGACTCACAGGTGAGGTTCAAATCGTAGAAAGTGAGAGTGTAAGACCTCTTGTACATATGTCGGCATTGTGCCTTTTGTATTAAATTCGGATGCAATTTCTGTGTTTCATCGTCGATAAGAAGGTCCAAGGGATGCAGTATACCTGAAGTGAAGCATCGGAATCTAAAACTGGACTCACAGGAGAGGTTCAAATCATAGAAAGTTAGAGTGTCAGTCCTCTTGTACTTAAGTCGGCATTGTGCCTTTTGTATTAAATTCGGATAGAAATTCTGTGTTTCATCGTCAATAAGAAGGAGCAAGGTATATAGTTAACCTGAAGTGAAGCATCGGAATCTAAAACTGGACTCACAGGAGAGGTTCAAATCATAGAAAGCGAGAGTGTCAGTCCCCATGTACTTAAGTCGGCATTGTGCGTTTTGTATTAAATTCGGATGCAATTACTGTGTTTCATCGTCAATAAGATGGTGCAAGGTATACAGTAAACCTGAAGCGAAGCATTGGAATTTAAAACTGGACTCACTGGAGAGGTTCAAATCATAGAAAGTGAGAGTGTCAGTCCTCTTTTACTTAAGTCGGCATTGTGCCTTTTGTATTAAATTCGGATGCAATTTCTGTGTTTCATCGTCAATAAGAAGGTGCAAGGTATACAGTAAACCTGAAGTGAAGCATCGGAATCTAAAACTGGTCTCACAGGAGAGGTTAAAATCGTAGTAAGAGAGAGTGTCAGTCCTCTTGTACTTAAGTCGGCATTGTGCCTTTTGTATTAAATTCGGATGCAATTTCTGTGTTTCATCGTCAATAAGAAGGTGCAATGTATACAGTAATCTTGAAAATGAAGCATCTGAATCTAAAACTGGACTCACAGGAGAGGTTCAATTCATAGAATGTGAGAGTGTCAGTCCTCTTGTACTTAAGTTGTCATTGTGCCTTTTGTATTAAATTCGGATGCAATTTCTGTGTTTCATCGTCAATAAGATGGTGCAAGGTATACAGTAATCTGGAAGTGAAGCATCGGAAACTAAAACTGGATTCACAGGAGAGGTTCAAATCGTAGAAAGTGAGAGTGTCAGTCTTCTTGTACGTAAGTCGCCATTGTGGATTTTGTATTAAATTCGGATGCCACTTCTGTGTTTCATCATCAATAAGAAGGTGCAAGGTATATAGTAAACCAGAAGTGAAGCATCGGAATCTAAAACTGGACTCACAGGCGAGGTTCAAATCATAGAGCGTGAGAGTGTCAGTCCTCTTGTACTTAAGTCGGCATTGTGCCTTTTGTATTAATTTCGGATGCAATTTCTGTGTTTCGTCGTCAATAAGAAGGTGCAAGGTATACAGTAAACCTGAAGTGAAGCATCGGAATCTAAAACTGGACTCACAGGAGAGGTTCAAATCGTAGAATGTGAGAGTGTCAGTCCTCTTGTACTTAAGTCGGCAATGTGCCTTTTGTATTTAATTCGGATGCAATTTCTGTGTTTCATCGTCAATAAGAAGGTCCAAGAGATACAGTAAACCTGAAGAGAAGCAACGGACTCTAAAACTGGACTCACAGGAGAGGTTCAAATCATAGAAAGCGAGAGTGTCAGTAATATTTTACTTAAGTCGGCATTGTGACTCTTGTAATAAATTCGGATGCAATTTCTGAGTTCATCGACAATAAGAAGGTCCAAGTGATACGGTATACCTGAAGTGAAGCATCGGAATCTAAAACGGGACTCACAGGAAAGGTTCAAATCATAGAAAGTTAGAGTGTCAGTCCTCTTGTACTTAAGTCGGCATTGTGCCTTTTGTATTAAATTCGGATGCAAACTCTTTGTTTCATCGTCAATAAGAAGGAGCAAGGTATATAGTTAACCTGAAGTGAAGCATCGGAATCTAAAACTGGACTCACAGGAGGGGTTCAAATCATAGAAAGTGAGAGTGTCAGTCCCCATGTACTTAAGTCGGCATTGTGCGTTTTGTATTAAATTCGGATGCAATTACTGTGTTTCATCGTCAATAAGATGGTGCAAGGTATACAGTAAACCTGAAGCGAAGCATTGGAATTTAAAACTGGACTCACAGGAGAGGTTCAAATCATAGAAAGTGAGAGTGTCAGTCCTCTTTTACTTAAGTCGGCATTGTGCCTTTTGTATTAAATTCGGATGCAATCTCTGTGTTTCATCGTCAATAAGAAGGTGCAAGGTATACAGTAAACCTGAAGTGAAGTATCGGAATCTAAAACTGGTCTCACATCAGAGGTTAAAATCGTAGTAAGAGAGAGTGTCAGTCCTCTTGTACTTAAGTCGCCATTGTGGATTTTGTATTAAATTCGGATGCCACTTCTGTGTTTCATCATCAATAAGAAGGTGCAAGGTATACAGTAAACCAGAAGTGAAGCATCGGAATCTAAAACTGGACTCACAGGCGAGGTTCAAATCATAAAAAGTGAGAGTGTCAGTCCTCTTTTACTTAAGTCGGCATTGTGCCTTTAGTATTAAATTCGGATGCAATTTCTGTGTTTCATCGTCAATAAGAGGGTCCAAGGGATACAGTAAACCTGAAGTGAAGAATCGGAATCTAAAACTGGACTCACAGGAGAGGTTCAAATCGTAGAAATTATGAGTGTCAGTCCTCTTGTACTTAAGACGGCATTGTGCCATTTGTATTATTTTCGGATGCAATTTCTGTTATTCATCGTCAATAAGAAGGTGCAAAGTATACAGTAAACCTGAAGTGAAGCATCGGAATCTAAAACTAGACTCACAGGAGAGGTTCAAATCATAGAAAGTGAGAGTGTCAGTCCTCTTTTACTTAAGTCGGCAATGTGCCTTTTGTATTAAATTCGGATGCAATATCTGTGTTTCATCGTCAATAAGAATGTGTAAGGTATACAGTAAACCTGAAGTGAAGCATCGGAATCTAAACTGGACGCACAGGAGAGGTTAAAATCGTAGAAAGTGAGAGTGTCAGTCCTCTTGTACTTAAGTCAGCATTGTGCCTTTTGTATTAAATTCGGATGTAATTTCTGTGTTTCATCGTCAATAAGAAGGTGCAATGTATAAAGTAATCTTGAAAATAAAGCATCGGAATCTAAAACTGGACTCACAGGAGAGGTTCAAATCATAGAAAGTTAGAGTGTCAGTCCTCTTGTGCTTAAGTCGGCATTGTGCCTTTCGTATTAATTTCGGATGCAATTTCTGTGTTTCATCGTCAATAAGAAGGTGCAAGGTATACAGTAATCTTGAAGTGAAGCATCGGAATCTAAAACTGGACTCACAGGAGAGGTTCAAATCGCAGAAAGTAAGAGTGTCAGTCCTCTTGTATTTATGTTGGCATTGTGCCTATTGTATTACATCGGATGCAATTTCTGTGTTTCATCGTCAATAAGAAGGAGCAAGGTATAGAGTAATCTTGAAGTGAAGCATCGGAATCCAAAACTGGACTCACAGGAGAGGTTCAAATCGTAGAAAGTGAGAGTGTATGACCTCTTGTACATATGTCGCCATTGTGCCTTTTGTATTAAATTCGGATGCAATTTCTGTGTTTCATCGTCAATAAGAAGGTGCAATGTATACAGTAATCTTGAAAATGAAGCATCTGAATCTAAAACTGGACTCACAGGAGAGGTTCAATTCATAGAATGTGAGAGTGTCAGTCCTCTTGTACTTAAGTCGTCATTGTGCCTTTTGTATTAAATTCGGATGCAATTTCTGTGTTTCATCGTCAATAAGAAGGTGCAAGGTATACAGTAATCTGGAAGTGAGGCATCGGAATATAAAACTGGATTCACAGGAGAGGTTCAAATCGTAGAAAGTGAGAGTGTCAGTCTTCTTGTACTTAAGTCGCCATTGTGGATTTTGTATTAAATTCGGATGCCACTTCTGTGTTTCATCATCAATAAGAAGGTGCAAGGTATACAGTAAACCAGAAGTGAAGCATCGGAATCTAAAACTGGACTCACAGGCGAGGTTCAAATCATAGAGCGTGAGAGTGTCAGTCCTCTTGTACTTAAGTCGGCATTGTGCCTTTTGTATTAATTTCGGATGCAATTTCTGTGTTTCGTCGTCAATAAGAAGGTGCAAGGTATACAGTAAACCTGAAGTGAAGCATCGGAATCTAAAACTGGACTCACAGGAGAGGTTCAAATCGTAGAATGTGAGAGTGTCAGTCCTCTTGTACTTAAGTCGGCAATGTGCCTTTTGTATTTAATTCGGATGCAATTTCTGTGTTTCATCGTCAATAAGAAGGTCCAAGAGATACAGTAAACCTGAAGAGAAGCAACGGACTCTAAAACTGGACTCACAGGAGAGGTTCAAATCATAGAAAGCGAGAGTGTCAGTAATATTTTACTTAAGTCGGCATTGTGACTCTTGTAATAAATTCGGATGCAATTTCTGAGTTCATCGACAATAAGAAGGACCAAGGGATACGGTATACCTGAAGTGAAGCATCGGAATCTAAAACGGGACTCACAGGAAAGGTTCAAATCATAGAAAGTTAGAGTGTCAGTCCTCTTGTACTTAAGTCGGCATTGTGCCTTTTGTATTAAATTCGGATGCAAACTCTGTGTTTCATCGTCAATAAGAAGGAGCAAGGAATATAGTTAACCTGAAGTGAAGCATCGGAATCTAAAACTGGACTCACAGGAGAGGTTCAAATCATAGAAAGTGAGAGTGTCAGTCCCCATGTACTTAAGTCGGCATTGTGCGTTTTGTATTAAATTCGGATGCAATTACTGTGTTTCATCGTCAATAAGATGGTGCAAGGTATACAGTAAACCTGAAGCGAAGCATTGGAATTTAAAACTGGACTCACAGGAGAGGTTCAAATCATAGAAAGTGAGAGTGTCAGTCCACTTTTACTTAAGTCGGCATTGTGCCTTTTGTATTAAATTCGGATGCAATCTCTGTGTTTCATCGTCAATAAGAAGGTGCAAGGTATACAGTAAACCTGAAGTGAAGCATCGGAATCTAAAACTGGTCTCACAGGAGAGGTTAAAATCGTAGTAAGAGAGAGTGTCAGTCCTCTTGTACTTAAGTCGCCATTGTGGATTTTGTATTAAATTCGGATGCCACTTCTGTGTTTCATCATCAATAAGAAGGTGCAAGGTATACAGTAAACCAGAAGTGAAGCATCGGAATCTAAAACTGGACTCACAGGCGAGGTTCAAATCATAAAAAGTGAGAGTGTCAGTCCTCTTTTACTTAAGTCGGCATTGTGCCTTTAGTATTAAATTCGGATGCAATTTCTGTGTTTCATCGTCAAGAAGAGGGTCCAAGGGATACAGTAAACCTGAAGTGAAGAATCGGAATCTAAAACTGGACTCACAGGAGAGGTTCAAATCGTAGAAATTATGAGTGTCAGTCCTCTTGTACTTAAGACGGCATTGTGCCATTTGTATTATTTTCGGATGCAATTTCTGTTATTCATCGTCAATAAGAAGGTGCAAAGTATACAGTAAACCTGAAGTGAAGCATCGGAATCTAAAACTAGACTCACAGGAGAGGTTCAAATCATAGAAAGTGAGAGTGTCAGTCCTCTTTTACTTAAGTCGGCAATGTGCCTTTTGTATTAAATTCGGATGCAATATCTGTGTTTCATCGTCAATAAGAATGTGTAAGGTATACAGTAAACCTGAAGTGAAGCATCGGAATCTAAACTGGACGCACAGGAGAGGTTAAAATCGTAGAAAGTGAGAGTGTCAGTCCTCTTGTACTTATGTCAGCATTGTGCCTTTTGTATTAAATTCGGATGTAATTTCTGTGTTTCATCGTCAATAAGAAGGTGCAATGTATAAAGTAATCTTGAAAATAAAGCATCGGAATCTAAAACTGGACTCACAGGAGAGGTTCAAATCATAGAAAGTTAGAGTGTCAGTCCTCTTGTGCTTAAGTCGGCATTGTGCCTTTCGTATTAATTTCGGATGCAATTTCTGTGTTTCATCGTCAATAAGAAGGTGCAAGGTATACAGTAATCTTGAAGTGAAGCATCGGAATCTAAAACTGGACTCACAGGAGAGGTTCAAATCGCAGAAAGTAAGAGTGTCAGTCCTCTTGTATTTATGTTGGCATTGTGCCTATTGTATTACATCGGATGCAATTTCTGTGTTTCATCGTCAATAAGAAGGAGCAAGGTATAGAGTAATCTTGAAGTGAAGCATCGGAATCCAAAACTGGACTCACAGGAGAGGTTCAAATCGTAGAAAGTGAGAGTGTAAGACCTCTTGTACATATGTCGGCATTGTGCCTTTTGTATTAAATTCGGATGCAATATCTGTGTTTCATCGTCGATAAGAAGGTCCAAGGGATGCAGTATACCTGAAGTGAAGCATCGGAATCTAAAACTGGACTCACAGGAGAGGTTCAAATCATAGAAAGTTAGAGTGTCAGTCCTCTTGTACTTAAGTCGGCATTGTGCCTTTTGTTTTAAATTCGGATAGAAATTCTGTGTTTCATCGTCAATAAGAAGGAGCAAGGTATATAGTTAACCTGAAGTGAAGCATCGGAATCTAAAACTGGACTCACAGGAGAGGTTCAAATCATAGAAAGCGAGAGTGTCAGTCCCCATGTACTTAAGTCGGCATTGTGCGTTTTGTATTAAATTCGGATGCAATTACTGTGTTTCATCGTCAATAAGATGGTGCAAGGTATACAGTAAACCTGAAGCGAAGCATTGGAATTTAAAACTGGACTCACTGGAGAGGTTCAAATCATAGAAAGTGAGAGTGTCAGTCCTCTTTTACTTAAGTCGGCATTGTGCCTTTTGGATTAAATTCGGATGCAATTTCTGTGTTTCATCGTCAATAAGAAGGTGCAAGGTATACAGTAAACCTGAAGTGAAGCATCGGAATCTAAAACTGGTCTCACAGGAGAGGTTAAAATCGTAGTAATAGAGAGTGTCAGTCCTCTTGTACTTAAGTCGGCATTGTGCCTTTTGTATTAAATTCGGATGCAATTTCTGTGTTTCATCGTCAATAAGAAGGTGCAATGTATACAGTAATCTTGAAAATGAAGCATCTGAATCTAAAACTGGACTCACAGGAGAGGTTCAATTCATAGAATGTGAGAGTGTCAGTCCTCTTGTACTTAAGTCGTCATTGTGCCTTTTGTATTAAATTCGGATGCAATTTCTGTGTTTCATCGTCAATAAGAAGGTGCAAGGTATACAGTAATCTGGAAGTGAAGCATCGGAATCTAAAACTGGATTCACAGGAGAGGTTCAAATCGTAGAAAGTTAGAGTGTCAGTCTTCTTGTACTTAAGTCGCCATTGTGGATTTTGTATTAAATTCGGATGCCACTTCTGTGTTTCATCATCAATAAGAAGGTGCAAGGTATACAGTAAACCAGAAGTGAAGCATCGGAATCTAAAACTGGACTCACAGGCGAGGTTCAAATCATAGAGCGTGAGAGTGTCAGTCCTCTTGTACTTAAGTCGGCATTGTGCCTTTTGTATTAATTTCGGATGCAATTTCTGTGTTTCGTCGTCAATAAGAAGGTGCAAGGTATACAGTAAACCTGAAGTGAAGCATCGGAATCTAAAACTGGACTCACAGGAGAGGTTCAAATCGTAGAATGTGAGAGTGTCAGTCCTCTTGTACTTAAGTCGGCAATGTGCCTTTTGTATTTAATTCGGATGCAATTTCTGTGTTTCATCGTCAATAAGAAGGTCCAAGAGATACAGTAAACCTGAAGAGAAGCAACGGACTCTAAAACTGGACTCACAGGAAAGGTTCAAATCATAGAAAGCGAGAGTGTCAGTAATATTTTACTTAAGTCGGCATTGTGACTCTTGTAATAAATTCGGATGC
This sequence comes from Schistocerca serialis cubense, assembly GCF_023864345.2. Lineage (NCBI taxonomy): Eukaryota > Metazoa > Arthropoda > Insecta > Orthoptera > Acrididae > Schistocerca > Schistocerca serialis. Next base: position 4,908,860 of record NW_026048462.1, read on the forward strand.
AATTTCTGAGTTCATCGACAATAAGAAGGTCCAAGGGATACGGTATACCTGAAGTGAAGCATCGGAATCTAAAACGGGACTCACAGGAAAGGTTCAAATCATAGAAAGTTAGAGTGTCAGTCCTCTTGTACTTAAGTCGGCATTGTGCCTTTTGTATTAAATTCGGATGCAAACTCTGTGTTTCATCGTCAATAAGAAGGAGCAAGGTATATAGTTAACCTGAAGTGAAGCATCGGAATCTAAAACTGGACTCACAGGAAAGGTTCAAATCATAGAAAGTGGGAGTGTCAGTCCCCATGTACTTAAGTCGGCATTGTGCGTTTTGTATTAAATTCGGATGCAATTACTGTGTTTCATCGTCAATAAGATGGTGCAAGGTATACAGTAAACCTGAAGCGAAGCATTGGAATTTAAAACTGGACTCACAGGAGAGGTTCAAATCATAGGAAGTGAGAGTGTCAGTCCTCTTTTACTTAAGTCGGCATTGTGCCTTTTGTATTAAATTCGGATGCAATCTCTGTGTTTCATCGTCAATAAGAAGGTGCAAGGTATACAGTAACCCTGAAGTGAAGCATCGGAATCTAAAACTGGTGTCACAGGAAAGGTTAAAATCGTAGTAAGAGAGAGTGTCAGTCCTCTTGTACTTAAGTCGCCATTGTGGATTTTGTATTAAATTCGGATGCCACTTCTGTGTTTCATCATCAATAAGAAGGTGCAAGGTATACAGTAATCCAGAAGTGAAGCATCGGAATCTAAAACTGGACTCACAGGCGAGGTTCAAATCATAAAAAGTTAGAGTGTCAGTCCTCTTTTACTTAAGTCGGCATTGTGCCTTTAGTATTAAATTCGGATGCAATTTCTGTGTTTCATCGTCAAGAAGAGGGTCCAAGGGATACATTAAACCTGAAGTGAAGAATCGGAATCTAAAACTGGACTCACAGGAGAGGTTCAAATCGTAGAAATTATGAGTGTCAGTCCTCTTGTACTTAAGACGGCATTGTGCCATTTGTATTATTTTCGGATGCAATTTCTGTTATTCATCGTCAATAAGAAGGTGCAAAGTATACAGTAAACCTGAAGTGAAGCATCGGAATCTAAAACTAGACTCACAGGAGAGGTTCAAATCATAGAAAGTGAGAGTGTCAGTCCTCTTTTACTTAAGTCGGCAATGTGCCTTTTGTATTAAATTCGGATGCAATATCTGTGTTTCATCGTCAATAAGAATGTGTAAGGTATACAGTAAACCTGAAGTGAAGCATCGGAATCTAAACTGGACGCACAGGAGAGGTTAAAATCGTAGAAAGTGAGAGTGTCAGTCCTCTTGTACTTAAGTCAGCATTGTGCCTTTTGTATTAAATTCGGATGTAATTTCTGTGTTTCATCGTCAATAAGAAGGTGCAATGTATAAAGTAATCTTGAAAATAAAGCATCGGAATCTAAAACTGGACTCACAGGAGAGGTTCAAATCATAGAAAGTTAGAGTGTCAGTCCTCTTGTGCTTAAGTCGGCATTGTGCCTTTCGTATTAATTTCGGATGCAATTTCTGTGTTTCATCGTCAATAAGAAGGTGCAAGGTATACAGTAATCTTGAAGTGAAGCATCGGAATCTAAAACTGGACTCACAGGAGAGGTTCAAATCGCAGAAAGTAAGAGTGTCAGTCCTCTTGTATTTATGTTGGCATTGTGCCTATTGTATTACATCGGATGCAATTTCTGTGTTTCATCGTCAATAAGAAGGAGCAAGGTATAGAGTAATCTTGAAGTGAAGCATCGGAATCCAAAACTGGACTCACAGGAGAGGTTCAAATCGTAGAAAGTGAGAGTGTATGACCTCTTGTACATATGTCGGCATTGTGCCTTTTGTATTAAATTCGGATGCAATTTCTGTGTTTCATCGTCCATAAGAAGGTCCAAGGGATGCAGTATACCTGAAGTGAAGCATCGGAATCTAAAACTGGACTCACAGGAGAGGTTCAAATCATAGAAAGTTAGAGTGTCAGTCCTCTTGTACTTAAGTCGGCATTGTGCCTTTTGTATTAAATTCGGATAGAAATTCTGTGTTTCATCGTCAATAAGAAGGAGCAAGGTATATAGTTAACCTGAAGTGAAGCATCGGAATCTAAAACTGGACTCACAGGAGAGGTTCAAATCATAGTAAGCGAGAGTGACAGTCCCCATGTACTTAAGTCGGCATTGTGCGTTTTGTATTAAATTCGGATGCAATTACTGTGTTTCATCGTCAATAAGATGGTGCAAGGTATACAGTAAACCTGAAGCGAAGCATTGGAATTTAAAACTGGACTCACTGGAGAGGTTCAAATCATAGAAAGTGAGAGTGTCAGTCCTCTTTTACTTAAGTCGGCATTGTGCCTTTTGTATTAAATTCGGATGCAATTTCTGTGTTTCATCGTCAATAAGAAGGTGCAAGGTATACAGTAAACCTGAAGTGAAGCATCGGAATCTAAAACTGGTCTCACAGGAGAGGTTAAAATCGTAGTAAGAGAGAGTGTCAGTCCTCTTGTACTTAAGTCGGCATTGTGCCTTTTGTATTAAATTCGGATGCAATTTCTGTGTTTCATCGTCAATAAGAAGGTGCAATGTATACAGTAATCTTGAAAATGAAGCATCTGAATCTAAAACTGGACTCACAGGAGAGGTTCAATTCATAGAATGTGAGAGTGTCAGTCCTCTTGTACTTAAGTCGTCATTGTGCCTTTTGTATTAAATTCGGATGCAATTTCTGTGTTTCATCGTCAATAAGAAGGTGCAAGGTATACAGTAATCTGGAAGTGAAGCATCGGAATCTAAAACTGGATTCACAGGAGAGGTTCAAATCGTAGAAAGTGAGAGTGTCAGTCTTCTTGTACTTAAGTCGCCATTGTGGATTTTGTATTAAATTCGGATGCCACTTCTGTGTTTCATCATCAATAAGAAGGTGCAAGGTATACAGTAAACCAGAAGTGAAGCATCGGAATCTAAAACTGGACTCACAGGCGAGGTTCAAATCATAGAGCGTGAGAGTGTCAGTCCTCTTGTACTTAAGTCGGCATTGTGCCTTTTGTATTAATTTCGGATGCAATTTCTGTGTTTCGTCGTCAATAAGAAGGTGCAAGGTATACAGTAAACCTGAAGTGAAGCATCGGAATCTAAAACTGGACTCACAGGAGAGGTTCAAATCGTAGAATGTGAGAGTGTCAGTCCTCTTGTACTTAAGTCGGCAATGTGCCTTTTGTATTTAATTCGGATGCAATTCCTGTGTTTCATCGTCAATAAGAAGGTCCAAGAGATACAGTAAACCTGAAGAGAAGCAACGGACTCTAAAACTGGACTCACAGGAGAGGTTCAAATCATAGAAAGCGAGAGTGTCAGTAATATTTTACTTAAGTCGGCATTGTGACTCTTGTAATAAATTCGGATGCAATTTCTGAGTTCATCGACAATAAGAAGGTCCAAGGGATACGGTATACCTGAAGTGAAGCATCGGAATCTAAAACGGGACTCACAGGAAAGGTTCATATCATAGAAAGTTAGAGTGTCAGTCCTCTTGTACTTAAGTCGGCATTGTGCCTTTTGTATTAAATTCGGATGCAAACTCTGTGTTACATCGTCAATAAGATGGTGCAAGATATTTAGTAAACCTGAAGTGAAGCATGGGAATCTAAAACTGGACTCACAGGAGAGGTTCAAATCATAGAAAGTGAGAGTGTCAGTCCCCATGTACTTAAGTCGGCATTGTGCCTTTTGTATTACATTCGGATGCAATTTCTGTGTTTCATCGTCGATAAGAAGGTGCAAGGTATACAGTAAACCTGAATTGAAGCATCGGAATCTATAACTGGACTCACAGGAGAGGTTCAAATCGTAGAAAGTGAGAGTGTCAGTCACCTTGTATTTAAGTCGGCATTGTGCCTTCTGTATTAAATTCGGATGCAATTTCTGTGTTTCATCGTCAATTAGAAGGTGCATGGTATACATAACCCTGAAGTGAAGCATCGGAATCTAAAACTGGACTAACAGGAGAGGTTCAAATCATAGAAAGTTAGAGTGTCAGTCCTCTTGTACTTAAGTCGGCATTGTGACTTTTGTATTAAATTCGGATGCAATTTCTGTCTTTCATTGTCAATAAGAAGGTCCAAGGGATACAGTAAACCTGAAGTGAAGCATCGGAATCTATAGCTGGAATCACAGGAGAGGTTCAAATCATAGAAAGTGAGAGTGTCAGTCCTCTTTTACTTAAGTCGGCATTGTGCCTTTTGTATTAAATTCGGATGCAATCTCTGTGTTTCATCGTCAATAAGAAGGTGCAAGGTATACAGTAAACCTGAAGTGAAGCATCGGAATCTAAAACTGGTCTCACAGCAGAGGTTAAAATCGTAGTAAGAGAGAGTGTCAGTCCTCTTGTACTTAAGTCGCCATTGTGGATTTTGTATTAAATTCGGATGCCACTTCTGTGTTTCATCATCAATAAGAAGGTGCAAGGTATACAGTAAACCAGAAGTGAAGCATCGGAATCTAAAACTGGACTCACAGGCGAGGTTCAAATCATAAAAAGTGAGAGTGTCAGTCCTCTTTTACTTAAGTCGGCATTGTGCCTTTAGTATTAAATTCGGATGCAATTTCTGTGTTTCATCGTCAATAAGAGGGTCCAAGGGATACAGTAAACCTGAAGTGAAGAATCGGAATCTAAAACTGGACTCACAGGAGAGGTTCAAATCGTAGAAATTATGAGTGTCAGTCCTCTTGTACTTAAGACGGCATTGTGCCATTTGTATTATTTTCGGATGCAATTTCTGTTATTCATCGTCAATAAGAAGGTGCAAAGTATACAGTAAACCTGAAGTGAAGCATCGGAATCTAAAACTAGACTCACAGGAGAGGTTCAAATCATAGAAAGTGAGAGTGTCAGTCCTCTTTTACTTAAGTCGGCAATGTGCCTTTTGTATTAAATTCGGATGCAATATCTGTGTTTCATCGTCAATAAGAATGTGTAAGGTATACAGTAAACCTGAAGTGAAGCATCGGAATCTAAACTGGACGCACAGGAGAGGTTAAAATCGTAGAAAGTGAGAGTGTCAGTCCTCTTGTACTTAAGTCAGCATTGTGCCTTTTGTATTAAATTCGGATGTAATTTCTGTGTTTCATCGTCAATAAGAAGGTGCAATGTATAAAGTAATCTTGAAAATAAAGCATCGGAATCTAAAACTGGACTCACAGGAGAGGTTCAAATCATAGAAAGTTAGAGTGTCAGTCCTCTTGTGCTTAAGTCGGCATTGTGCCTTTCGTATTAATTTCGGATGCAATTTCTGTGTTTCATCGTCAATAAGAAGGTGCAAGGTATACAGTAATCTTGAAGTGAAGCATCGGAATCTAAAACTGGACTCACAGGAGAGGTTCAAATCGCAGAAAGTAAGAGTGTCAGTCCTCTTGTACTTAAGTCGGCATTGTGCCTATTGTATTAAATTCGGATGAAATTTCTGTGTTTCATCGTCAATAAGAAGGTCCACGGGATACAGTAAACCTGAAGTGAAGCATCGGAATGTAAAACTGGACTCACAGGAGAGGTTCAAATCGTAGAAAGTGAGAGTGTCAATCCTCTTGTACTTGAGTCGGCATTGTGCCTTTTGTATTAAATTCGGATGCAATTTCTGTGTTTCATCGTTAATAAGAAGGTGCAACAAATACAGTATACCTGAAGTGAAGCATCGGAATCTAAAACTGGACTCACAGGAGCGGTACAAATCATAGAAAGTGAGAGTGTCCGTCCTCTTGTACTTAGGTCGTCATTGTGCCTTTTGTATTACATTCGCATGCTATTTCTGTGTTTCATCGTCAATAAGAAGGTGCAAGGTATACAGTAAACCTGAAGTGAAGCATCGGTATTTAAAACTGGACTCACAGGAGAGGTTCAAATCATAGAAAGTGAGAGTGTCAGTCCTCTTTTACTTAAGTCAGCATTGTGACTTTTGTAATAAATTCGGATGCAATTTCTTTGTTTCATCGTCAATAAGAAGGTCCAAGGGATACAGTATACCTGAAGTGAAGCATCGGAATCTAAAACTGGACTCACAGGAGAGGTTCATATTGTAGAAAGTTAGAGTGTCAGTCCTCTTGTACCTTAGTTGGCATTGTACCTTTTGTATAAAATTCGGATGCTATTTCTGTGTTTCATCGTCAATAAGAAGGTGCAAGGTATAAAGTAATCTTGAGAACGAAGCATCGAAATCTAAAACCGCATTCACAGGAGAGGTTCAAATCATAGAAAGTGAGAGTGTCAGTCCCCTTTTACTTAAGTCGGCATTGTGACTTTTGTAATAAATTCCGATGCAATTTCTGTGTTTCATCGTCAATAAGAAGGTCCAAGGGATACAGTATACCTGAAGTGAAGCTTCGGAATCTAAAACTGGACTCACAGGAGAGGTTCAAATTATACAAAGGTAGAGTGTCAGTCCTCTTGTACTTAAGTCGGCATTGTGCCTTTTGAATTAAATTCGGATGCAAATTCTGTGTTTCATCGTCAATAGGAAGTGGCAAGGTATATAGTTAACCTGAAGTGAAGCTTCGGAATCTAAAACTGGGGTCCCAGGAGAGGTTCAAATTCATAGAAAGTGAGAGTGTCAGTCCCCATGTACTTAAGTCGGCATTGTGCCTTTTGTATTACATTCCGATGCAATTTCTGTGTTTCATCGTCAATAAGAATGTGCAAGGTATTCAGTAAACCTGAAGTGAAGCATCGGAATCTATAACTGGACTCACTGGAAAGGTTCAAATCATAGAAAGTGAGAGTGTCAGTCCTCTTTTACTAAAGTCGGCATTGTGCCTTTAATATTGAATTCGGATGCAATTTCTGTGTTTCATCGTCAATAAGAAGGTCCAAGGGATACAGTAAAACTGAAGTGAAGCATCGGAGTCTAAAACTGGACTTGCAGGAGAGGTTCAAATCGTAGAAAGTGAGAGTGTCAGTCCTCTGGTACTTAAGTCAGCATTGTGCCTTTTGTATTAAATTCGGATGCAATTTCTATGTTTCATCGTGAATGAGTAGGTGCAAGGTATACAGTAATATTGAAGTGAAGCATCGGAATCTAAAACTGGACTCACAGGAGAGGTTCAAATCGTAGAAAGTGAGAGTGTCAGTCCTCTTTTACTTAAGTCGACATTGTGCCTTTTGTATTAAATTCGGATGCAATTTCTGTGTTTCGTCGTCAACAAGAAGGTGCAAGGTATAAAGTAATCTAGAAGTGAAGCTTCGGAATCTAAAACTGGACTCACAGGAGAGGTTCAAATCGTAGAAAGTGAGAGTGTCAGTCCGCTTGTACTTATGTCTGGATTGTGCCTTTTGTATTATATTCGGATGCAATTTCTGTGTGTCATCGACAATAAGAAGGTCCAAGGGATACAGTAAAAATGAAGTGAAGCATCGGAATCTAAAACTGGAATCACAGGAGAGGTTCAAATCGTAGAAAGTTAGAGTGTCAGTCCTCTTGCACTTAAGTTGGCATTTTGACATTTGTATTAAATTCGGATGCACTTTTTGTGTTTCATCGTCAATAAGAAGGTGCAAGGTATACAGTAAACCTGAAGTGAAGCATCGGAATCTAAAACTGGACTCCAGGGGAGGTTCAAATCATAGAAAGTTAGAGTGTCAGTCCTCTTGTACTTAAGTCGGCATTGTGCCTATTGTATTAAATTCGGATGCAATTTCTTTGTTTCATCGTCAATAAGAAGGTCCACGGGTTACAATAAACCTGAAGTGAAGCATCGGAATCTAAAACTGGACTCACAGGAGAGGTTCATATTGTAGAAAGTGTGAGTGTCAGTCCTCTTGTACTTTAGTTGGCATTGTACCTTTTGTATAAAATTCGGATGCTATTTCTGTGTTTCATCGTCAATAAGAAGGTGCAAGGTATAAAGTAATCTTGAAAATGAAGCATCGAAATCTATAACTGCAATCACAGGAGAGGTTCAAATCATAGAAAGTGAGAGTGTCAGTCCTCTTTTACTTAAGTCGGCATTGTGACTTTTGTAATAAATTCGGATGCAATTTCTGTGTTTCATCGTCAATAAGAGGGTCCAAGGGATACAGTAAACCTGAAGTGAAGAATCGGAATCTAAAACTGGACTCACAGGAGAGGTTCAAATCGTAGAAATTATGAGTGTCAGTCCTCTTGTACTTAAGACGGCATTGTGCCATTTGTATTATTTTCGGATGCAATTTCTGTTATTCATCGTCAATAAGAAGGTGCAAAGTATACAGTAAACCTGAAGTGAAGCATCGGAATCTAAAACTAGACTCACAGGAGAGGTTCAAATCATAGAAAGTGAGAGTGTCAGTCCTCTTTTACTTAAGTCGGCAATGTGCCTTTTGTATTAAATTCGGATGCAATATCTGTGTTTCATCGTCAATAAGAATGTGTAAGGTATACAGTAAACCTGAAGTGAAGCATCGGAATCTAAACTGGACGCACAGGAGAGGTTAAAATCGTAGAAAGTGAGAGTGTCAGTCCTCTTGTACTTAAGTCAGCATTGTGCCTTTTGTATTAAATTCGGATGTAATTTCTGTGTTTCATCGTCAATAAGAAGGTGCAATGTATAAAGTAATCTTGAAAATAAAGCATCGGAATCTAAAACTGGACTCACAGGAGAGGTTCAAATCATAGAAAGTTAGAGTGTCAGTCCTCTTGTGCTTAAGTCGGCATTGTGCCTTTCGTATTAATTTCGGATGCAATTTCTGTGTTTCATCGTCAATAAGAAGGTGCAAGGTATACAGTAATCTTGAAGTGAAGCATCGGAATCTAAAACTGGACTCACAGGAGAGGTTCAAATCGCAGAAAGTAAGAGTGTCAGTCCTCTTGTACTTAAGTCGGCATTGTGCCTATTGTATTAAATTCGGATGAAATTTCTGTGTTTCATCGTCAATAAGAAGGTCCACGGGATACAGTAAACCTGAAGTGAAGCATCGGAATGTAAAACTGGACTCACAGGAGAGGTTCAATTCGTAGAAAGTGAGAGTGTCAATCCTCTTGTACTTGAGTCGGCATTGTGCCTTTTGTATTAAATTCGGATGCAATTTCTGTGTTTCATCGTTAATAAGAAGGTGCAACAAATACAGTATACCTGAAGTGAAGCATCGGAATCTAAAACTGGACTCGCAGGAGCGGTACAAATCATAGAAAGTGAGAGTGTCCGTCCTCTTGTACTTAGGTCGTCATTGTGCCTTTTGTATTACATTCGCATGCTATTTCTGTGTTTCATCGTCAATAAGAAGGTGCAAGGTATACAGTAAACCTGAAGTGAAGCATCGGTATTTAAAACTGGACTCACAGGAGAGGTTCAAATCATAGAAAGTGAGAGTGTCAGTCCTCTTTTACTTAAGTCAGCATTGTGACTTTTGTAATAAATTCGGATGCAATTTCTTTGTTTCATCGTCAATAAGAAGGTCCAAGGGATACAGTATACCTGAAGTGAAGCATCGGAATCTAAAACTGGACTCACAGGAGAGGTTCATATTGTAGAAAGTTAGAGTGTCAGTCCTCTTGTACCTTAGTTGGCATTGTACCTTTTGTATAAAATTCGGATGCTATTTCTGTGTTTCATCGTCAATAAGAAGGTGCAAGGTATAAAGTAATCTTGAGAATGAAGCATCGAAATCTAAAACCGCATTCACAGGAGAGGTTCAAATCATAGAAAGTGAGAGTGTCAGTCCCCTTTTACTTAAGTCGGCATTGTGACTTTTGTAATAAATTCCGATGCAATTTCTGTGTTTCATCGTCAATAAGAAGGTCCAAGGGATACAGTATACCTGAAGTGAAGCTTCGGAATCTAAAACTGGACTCACAGGAGAGGTTCAAATTATACAAAGGTAGAGTGTCAGTCCTCTTGTACTTAAGTCGGCATTGTGCCTTTTGAATTAAATTCGGATGCAAATTCTGTGTTTCATCGTCAATAGGAAGGTGCAAGGTATATAGTTAACCTGAAGTGAAGCTTCGGAATCTAAAACTGGGGTCCCAGGAGAGGTTCAAATTCATAGAAAGTGAGAGTGTCAGTCCCCATGTACTTAAGTCGGCATTGTGCCTTTTGTATTACATTCCGATGCAATTTCTGTGTTTCATCGTCAATAAGAATGTGCAAGGTATTCAGTAAACCTGAAGTGAAGCATCGGAATCTATAACTGGACTCACTGGAAAGGTTCAAATCATAGAAAGTGAGAGTGTCAGTCCTCTTTTACTAAAGTCGGCATTGTGCCTTTAATATTGAATTCGGATGCAATTTCTGTGTTTCATCGTCAATAAGAAGGTCCAAGGGATACAGTAAAACTGAAGTGAAGCATCGGAGTCTAAAACTGGACTTGCAGGAGAGGTTCAAATCGTAGAAAGTGAGAGTGTCAGTCCTCTGGTACTTAAGTCGGCATTGTGCCTTTTGTATTAAATTCGGATGCAATTTCTATGTTTCATCGTCAATGAGTAGGTGCAAGGTATACAGTAATATTGAAGTGAAGCATCGGAATCTAAAACTGGACTCACAGGAGAGGTTCAAATCGTAGAAAGTGAGAGTGTCAGTCCTCTTTTACTTAAGTCGACATTGTGCCTTTTGTATTAAATTCGGATGCAATTTCTGTGTTTCGTCGTCAACAAGAAGGTGCAAGGTATAAAGTAATCTTGAAAATGAAGCATCGAAATCTATAACTGCAATCACAGGAGAGGTTCAAATCATAGAAAGTGAGAGTGTCAGTCCTCTTTTACTTAAGTCGGCATTGTGACTTTTGTAATAAATTCGGATGCAATTTCTGTGTTTCATCGTCAATAAGAAGGTCCAAGGGATACAGTATACCTGAAGTGAAGCTTCGGAATCTAAAACTGGACTCACAGGAGAGGTTCAAATTATACAAAGGTAGAGTGTCAGTCCTCTTGTACTTAAGTCGGCATTGTGCCTTTTGAATTAAATTTGGATGCAAATTCTGTGTTTCATCGTCAATAGGAAGGTGCAAGGTATATAGTTAACCTGAAGTGAAGCTTCGGAATCTAAAACTGGACTCACAGGAGAGGTTCAAATCGTAGAAAGTGAGAGTGTCAGTCCTCTTGTACTTATGTCTGGATTGTGCCTTTTGTATTATATTCGGATGCAATTTCTGTGTGTCATCGACAATAAGAAGGTCCAAGGGATACAGTAAAAATGAAGTGAAGCATCGGAATCTAAAACTGGAATCACAGGAGAGGTTCAAATCGTAGAAAGTTAGAGTGTCAGTCCTCTTGCACTTAAGTTGGCATTTTGACATTTGTATTAAATTCGGATGCACTTTTTGTGTTTCATCGTCAATAAGAAGGTGCAAGGTATACAGTAAACCTGAAGTGAAGCATCGGAATCTAAAACTGGACTCCAGGGGAGGTTCAAATCATAGAAAGTTAGAGTGTCAGTCCTCTTGTACTTAAGTCGGCATTGTGCCTATTGGATTAAATTCGGATGCAATTTCTTTGTTTCATCGTCAATAAGAAGGTCCATGGGTTACAATAAACCTGAAGTGAAGCATCGGAATCTAAAACTGGACTCACAGGAGAGGTTCATATTGTAGAAAGTGTGAGAGTCACTCCTCTTATACTTTAGTTGGCATTGTACCTTTTGTATAAAATTCGGATGCTATTTCTGTGTTTCATCGTCAATAAGAAGGTGCAAGGTATAAAGTAATCTTGAAAATGAAGCATCGAAATCTATAACTGCAATCACAGGAGAGGTTCAAATCATAGAAAGTGAGAGTGTCAGTCCTCTTTTACTTAAGTCGGCATTGTGACTTTTGTAATAAATTCGGATGCAATTTCTGTGTTTCATCGTCAATAAGAAGGTCCAAGGGATACAGTATACCTGAAGTGAAGCTTCGAAATCTGAAACTGGACTCACAGGAGAGGTTCAAATTATACAAAGGTAGAGTGTCAGTCCTCTTGTACTTAAGTCGGCATTGTGCCTTTTGAATTAAATTTGGATGCAAATTCTGTGTTTCATCGTCAATAGGAAGGTGCAAGGTATATAGTTAACCTGAAGTGAAGCTTCGGAATCTAAAACTGGACTCACAGGAGAGGTTCAAATCATAGAAAGTGAGAGTGTCAGTCCCCATGTACTTAAGTCGGCATTGTGCTTTTGTATTACATTCCGATGCAATTTCTGTGTTTCAACGTCAATTAGAAGGTGCATGGTATACATAACCCTGAAGTGAAGCATCGGAATCTAAAACTGGACTAACAGGAGAGGTTCAAATCGTAGAAAGTGAGAGCGTCAGTCCTCTTGTACTTAAGTCGGCATTGTGCCTTTTGTATTAAATTCGGATGCAATTTCTGTGTTTCAACGTCAATTAGAAGGTGCATGGTATACATAACCCTGAAGTGAAGCATCGGAATCTAAAACTGGACTAACAGGAGAGGTTCAAATCATAGAAAGTTAGAGTGTCAGTCCTCTTGTACTTAAGTCGGCATTGTGCTTTTTGTAGTAAATTCGAATGCAATTTCTGTGCTTCATCGTCAATAAGAAGGTGCAAGGTATACAGTAAACCTGAAGTGAAGCATCGGAATCTAAAACTGGACTCACAGGAGAGGTTCAAAGCGTAGAAAGTGAGAGTGTCAGTCCTCTTGTACTTAAGTCGGCATTTTGACTTTTGCATTAAATTCGGATGCAATTTCTGTGTTTCATCGTCAATAAGGAGGTGCAAGGTATACAGTAAATCTGAAGTGAAGCATCGGAATCTAAAACTGGACTCGCAGGAGAGGTTCAAACCATAGACAGTTAGAGTGTCAGTCCTCTTGTACTTAAGTCGGCATTGTGCCTATTGTATTAAATTCGGATAAAATTTCTGTGTTTCATCGTCAATAAGAACGTCCACGGGATACAGTAAACCTGAAGTGAAGCATCGGAATGTAAAACTGGACTCACAGGAGAGGTTCAAATCGTAGAAAGTGAGAGTGTCAATCCTCTTGTACTTGAGTCGGCATTGTGCCATTTTTTTTTAAATTCGGATACAATTTCTGTGTTTCATCGTCAATAAGAAGGTGCAACAAATACAGTATACTTGAAGTGAAGCATCGGAATCTAAAACTGGACTCATAGGAGCGGTACAAATCAAAGAAAGTGAGAGTGTCAGTCCTCTTGTACTTAGGTCGGCATTGTGCCTTTTGTATTAAATTCGGATGCAATTTCTGTGTTTCAACGTCAATTAGAAGGTGCATGGTATACATAACCCTGAAGTGAAGCATCGGAATCTAAAACTGGACTAACAGGAGAGGTTCAAATCATAGAATGTTAGAGTGTCAGTCCTCTTGTACTTAAGTCGGCATTGTGCTTTTTGTAGTAAATTCGAATGCAATTTCTGTGCTTCATCGTCAATAAGAAGGTGCAAGGTATACAGTAAACCTGAAGTGAAGCATCGGAATCTAAAACTGGACTCACAGGAGAGGTTCAAAGCGTAGAAAGTGAGAGTGTCAGTCCTCTTGTACTTAAGTCGGCATTTTGACTTTTGCATTAAATTCGGATGCAATTTCTGTGTTTCATCGTCAATAAGAAGGTGCAAGGTATACAGTAAATCTGAAGTGAAGCATCGGAATCTAAAACTGGACTCGCAGGAGAGGTTCAAATCATAGACAGTTAGAGTGTCAGTCCTCTTGTACTTAAGTCGGCCTTGTGCCTATTGTATTAAATTCGGATAAAATTTCTGTGTTTCATCGTCAATAAGAAGGTCCACGGGATACAGTAAACCTGAAGTGAAGCATCGGAATGTAAAACTGGACTCACAGGAGAGGTTCAAATCGTAGAAAGTGAGAGTGTCAATCCTCTTGTACTTGAGTCGGCATTGTGCCTTTTTTTTTAAATTCGGATGCTATTTCTGTGTTTCATCGTCAATAAGAAGGTGCAACAAATACAGTATACTTGAAGTGAAGCATCGGAATCTAAAACTGGACTCATAGGAGCGGTACAAATCAAAGAAAGTGAGAGTGTCAGTCCTCTTGTACTTAGGTCGTCATTGTGCCTTTTGTATTAAATTCGCATGCTATTTCTGTGTTTCATCGTCAATAAGAAGGTGCAAGGTATACAGTAAACCTGAAGTGAAGCATCGGTATTTAAAACTGGACTCAACGGAGAGGTTCAAATCATAGAAAGTGAGAGTGTCAGTCTTCTTTTACTTAAGTCAGCATTGTGACTTTTGTAATAAATTCGGATGCAATTTCTTTGTTTCATCGTCAATAAGAAGGTCCAAGGGATACAGTATACCTGAAGTGAAGCATCGGAATCTAAAACTGGACTCACAGGAGAGGTTCATATTGTAGAAAGTGAGAGTGTAAGTCCTCTTGTACTTTAGTTGGCATTGTACCTTTTGTATAAAATTCAGATGCTATTTCAGTGTTTCATCGTCAATAAGAAGGTGCAAGGTATAAAGTAATCTTGAAAATGAAGCATCGAAATCTAAAACTGCCATCACAGGAGAGGTTCAAATCATAGAAAGTGAGAGTGTCAGTCCTCATTTACTAAAGTCGGCATTGTGCCTTTAATATTGAATTCGGATGCAATTTCTGTGTTTCATCGTCAATAAGAAGGTCCAAGGGATACAGTACAACTGGAGTGAAGCATCGGAGTCTAAAACTGGACTTGCAGGAGAGGTTCAAATCGTAGAAAGTGAGAGTGTCAGTCCTCTGGTACTTAAGTCGGCATTGTGCCTTTTGTATTAAATTCGGATGCAATTTCTATGTTTCATCGTCAATGAGTAGGTGCAAGGTATACAGTAATATTGAAGTGAAGCATCGGAATCTAAAACTGGACTCACAGGAGAGGTTCAAATCGTAGAAAGTGAGAGTGTCAGTCCTCTTTTACTTAAGTCGGCATTGTGCCTTTTGTATTAAATTCGGATGCAATTTCTGTGTTTCGTCGTCAACAAGAAGGTGCAAGGTATATAGTAATCTAGAAGTGAAGCTTCGGAATCTAAAACTGGATTCACAGGAGAGGTTCAAATCGTAGAATGTGAGAGTGTCAGTCCTCTTGTACTTATGTCTGCATTGTGCCTTTTGTATTATATTCGGATGCAATTTCTGTGTGTCATCGACAATAAGAAGGTCCAAGGGATACAGTAAAAATGAAGTGAAGCATCGGAATCTAAAACTGGAATCACAGGAGAGGTTCAAATCGTAGAAAGTGAGAGTGTCACTCCTCTTGCACTCAAGTCGGCATTTTGACTTTTGTATTAAATTCGGATGCAATTTTTGTGTTTCATCGTCTATAAGAAGGTGCAAGGTATACAGTAAACCTGAAGTGAAGCATCGGAATCTAAAACTGGACTCCAGGGGAGGTGCAAATCATAGAAAGTTAGAGTGTCAGTCCTCTTGTACTTATGTCGGCATTGGGCCTATTGTATTAAATTCGGATGAAATTTCTGTGTTTCATCGTCAATAAGAAGGTCCACGGGTTACAATAAACCTGAAGTGAAGCATCGGAATCTAAAACTGGACTCACAGGAGAGGTTGAAATCGTAGAAAGTGAGAGTGTCAGTCCTCTTGTACTTAAGTCGGCATTGTGCCTTTTGTATTAAATTCGGATGCAATTTCTGTCTTTCATTGTCAATAAGAAGGTCCAAGGGATACAGTAAATCTGAAGTGAAGCATCGGAATCTATAGCTGGACTCACAGGAGAGGTTCAAATCGTAGAAAGTGAGAGCGTCAGTCCTCTTGTACTTAAGTCGGTATTGTGCATTTCTGTTAAATTCAGATGCAATTTCTGTGTTTCAACGTCAATTAGAAGGTGCAAGGTATACATAACCCAAAAGTGAAGCATCGGAATCTAAAACTGGACTAACAGGAGAGGATCAAATCATAGAAAGTTAGAGTGTCAGTCCTCTTGCACTTAAGTCGCCATTGTGCTTTTTGTAGTAAATTCGAATGCAATTTCTGTGCTTCATCGTCAATAAGAAGGTGCAAGGTATACAGTAAACCTGAAGCGAAGCATTGGAATCTAAAACTGGACTCACAGGAGAGGTTCAAATCGTAGAAAGTGAGAGTGTCAGTCCTCTTGTACTTAAGTCGGCATTTTGACTTTTGTATTAAATTCGGATGCAGTTTCCGTGTTTGATCGTCAATAAGAAGGTGCAAGGTATACAGTAATCTTGAAGTGAAGCATCGGAATCTAAAACTGGACTCACAGGAGAGGTTCATATTGTAGAAAGTGAGAGTGTCAGTCCTCTTGTACTTTAGTTGGCATTGTGCGTTTTGTATTAAATTCGGATGCAATTTCTGTGTTTCATCGTCAATAAGAAGGTGCAAGGTATAAAGTAATCTTGAAAATGAAGCATCGAATTCTAAAACTGCAATCACAGGAGAGGTTCAAATCATAGAAAGTGAGAGTGTCAGTCCTCTTGTACTTAAGTCGGCTTTGTGCCTTTTGTATTAAATTCGGATGCAATTTCTGTGTTTCATCGTCGATAAGAAGGTGCAAGGTATAGGGTAATCTTTAAGTGAAGCATCGGAATCTAAAACTGGACTCACAGGAGAGGGTCAAATCGTAGAAAGTGAGAGTGTCAGTCCTCTTGTACTTAAGTCGGCATTGTGCTTGTTGTATTAAATTCCGGAAGCAATTTCTGTGTTTCATCGTCAATAAGAAGGTGCAAGGTATACAGTAAACCTGAATTGAAGCATCGGAATCTACAACTTGACTCACTGGAGAGGTTCAAATCGTAGAAAGTGCGAGTGTCAGTCCTCTTGTACTTAAGTCGGCATTGTGCCTTTTGAATTAAATTCGGATGCAAATTCTGTGTTTCATCGTCAATAGGAAGGTGCAAGGTATATAGTTAACCTGAAGTGAAGTTTCAGAATCCAAAAGTGGACTCACAGCAGAGGTTCAAATCATAGAAAGTGAGAGTGTCAGTCCCCATGTACTTAAGTCGGCATTGTGCCTTTTATATTACATTCCGATGCAATTTCTGTGTTTCATCGTCAATAGGAAGGTGCAAGGTATACAGTAAACCTGAAGTGAAGCTTCGGAATCTAAAACTGGACTCACTGGAAAGGTTCAAATCAGAGAAAGTGAGAGTGTCAGTCCTCTTTTACTAAAGTCGGCATTGTGCCTTTAATATTAAATTCGGATGCAATTTCTGTGTTTCATCGTCAATAAGAAGATCCAAGGGATACAGTAAACCTGAAGTGAAGGATCAGAATCTAAAACTGGACTCACACGAGAGGTTCAAATCGTAGAAAGTAAGAGTGTCAGTCCTCTTGTACTTAAGACAGCATTGTGCCATTTGCATTATTTTCAGATGCAATTTCTGTTATTCATCGTCAATACGAAGGTGCAAAGTATACAGTAAAGCTGAAGTGAAGCATCGGAATCTAAAACTGGACTCACAGGAGAAGTTCAAATCATGGAAAGTGAGAGTGTCAGTCCCCTTTTACTTAAGTCGGCATTGTGCCTTTTGTATTAAATTCGGATGCAATTTCTGTGTTTCAACGTCAATAAGAAGGTGCAAGGTATACAGTAAACCTGAAGTGAAGCATCGGAAACTAAAACTGGACTCACAGGAGAGGTTAAAATCGTAGATAGTGAGAGTGTCAGTCCTCTTGTACTTAAGTCGGCATTGTGCCTTTTGTATTAAATTCGGATGCAATTTCTGTGTTTCATCGTCAATAGGAAGGTGCAATGTATAAAGTAATCTTGAAAATGAAGCATCGGAATTTAAAACTGGACTCACAGGAGAGGTTCAAATCAAAGAAAGTGAAAGTGTCAGTCCTCTTGTACTTAAGTCGGCATTGTGCCTTTTGTATTAAATTCGGATGCAATTTCTGTGTTTCATCATCAATAAGAAGGTGCAAGGTATACAGTAATCTTGAAGTGAAGCATCGGAATCTAAAACTGGACTCACAGGAGAGGTTCAAATCGTAAAAAGTGAGAGTGTCAGTCCTCTTGTACTTAAGTCGGCTTTGTGCCATTTGTATTAAATTCGTATGCAATTTCTGTGTTTCATCGTCGATAAGAAGGTGCAAGGTATAGAGTAATCTTTAAGTGAAGCATCGGAATCTAAAACTTGACTCACAGGAGAGGGTCAAATCGTAGAAAGTGAGAGTGTCTGTCGTCTTGTACTTAAGTAGCATTGTGCTTTTTGTATTAAATTCCGGAAGAAATTTCTGTGTTTCATCGTCAATAAGAAGGTGCAAGGTATACAGTAAACCTGAATTGAAGCATCGGAATCTATAACTGGACTCACAGGAGAGGTTCAAATCGTAGAAATTGGGAGTGTCAGTCCCCTTGTACTTAAGTCGGCATTGTGCCTTTTGTATTAAATTCGGATGCAATTTCTGTGTTTCATCGTCATTAAGAAGGTGCAAGGTATACAGTAAACCTGAAGCGAAGCATCGGAATTTAAAACTGGACTCACAGGAGAGGTTCAAGTCATAGAAAGTGAGAGCGTCACTGCTCTTTTACTTAGTCGGCATTGTGATTTTTGTAATTAATCAGGATGCAATTTATGTGTTTCATCGTCAATAAGAAGGTCCAAGGGATGCAGTATACCTGAAGTGAAGCATCGGAATCTAAAACTGGACTCACAGGAGAGGTTCAAATCATAGAAAGTGAGAGTGTCAGTCCCCATGTACTTAAGACGGCATTGTGCCTTTTGTATTACATTCCGATGCAATTTCTGTGTTTCATCGTCAATAAGAAGGTGCAAGGTATACAGTAAACCTGAAATGAAGCATCGGAATCTAAAACTGGACCCACAGGAGAGGTTCAAATCGTAGAAAGTATGAGTGTCAATCCTCTTGTACTTAAGACGGCATTGTACCATTTGCATTATTTTCGGATGCAATTTCTGTTATTCATCGTCAATAAGAAGGTGCAAAGTATACAGTAAACCTGAAGTGAAGCATCGGAATCTAAAACTAGACTCACAGGAGAGGTTCAAATCATAGAAAGTGAGAGTGTCAGTCCTCTTTTACTTAAGTCGGCAATGTGCCTTTTGTATTAAATTCGGATGCAATATCTGTGTTTCATCGTCAATAAGAATGTGTAAGGTATACAGTAAAACTGAAGTGAAGCATCGGAATCTAAACTGGACGCACAGGAGAGGTTAAAATCGTAGAAAGTGAGAGTGTCAGTCCTCTTGTACTTAAGTCAGCATTGTGCCTTTTGTATTAAATTCGGATGTAATTTCTGTGTTTCATCGTCAATAAGAAGGTGCAATGTATAAAGTAATCTTGAAAATAAAGCATCGGAATCTAAAACTGGACTCACAGGAGAGGTTCAAATCATAGAAATTGAGAGTGCCAGTCCTCTTGTGCTTAAGTCGGCATTGTGCCTTTCGTATTAATTTCGGATGCAATTTCTGTGTTTCATCGTCAATAAGAAGGTGCAAGGTATACAGTAATCTTGAAGTGTAGCATCGGAATCTAAAACTGGACTCACAGGAGAGGTTCAAATCGCAGAAAGTAAGAGTGTCAGTCCTCTTGTACTTATGTTGCCATTGTGCCTATTGTATTACATTCGGATGCAATTTCTGTGTTTCATCGTCAATAAGAAGGAGCAAGGTATAGAGTAATCTTGAAGTGAAGCATCGGAATCCAAAACTGGACTCACAGGAGAGGTTCAAATCGTAGAAAGTGAGAGTGTAAGACCTCTTGTACATATGTCGGCATTGTGCCTTTTGTATTTAATTCGGATGCATTTTCTGTGTTTCATCGTCGATAAGAAGGTCCAAGGGATGCAGTATACCTGAAGTGAAGCATCGGAATCTAAAACTGGACTCACATGAGAGGTTCATATCATAGAAAGTTAGAGTGTCAGTCCTCTTGTACTTAAGTCGGCATTGTGCCTTTTGTATTAAATTCGGATGCAAATTTTGTGTTTAATCGTCAATAAGAAGGAGCAAGGTATATAGTTAACCTGAAGTGAAGCATCGGAATCTAAAACTGGACTCACAGGAGAGGTTCAAATCATAGAAAGTGAGAGTGTCAGTCCCCATGTACTTAAGTTGGCATTGTGCGTTTTGTATTAAATTCGGATGCAATTACTGTGTTTCATCGTCAATAAGATGGTGCAAGGTATACAGTAAACCTGAAGCCAAGCGTTGGAATTTAAAACTGGACTCACAGGAGAGGTTCAAATCATAGAAAGTGAGAGTGTCAGTCCTCTTTTACTTAAGTCGGCATTGTGCCTTTTGTATTAAATTCGGATGCAATCTCTGTGTTTCATCGTCAATAAGAAGGTGCAAGGTATACAGTAAACCTGAAGTGAAGCATCGGAATCTAAAACTGGTCTCACAGGAGAGGTTAAAATCGTAGTAAGAGAGAGTGTCAGTCCTCTTGTACTTAAGTCGCCATTGTGGATTTTGTATTAAATTCGGATACCACTTCTGTGTTTCATCATCAATAAGAAGGTGCAAGGTATACAGTAAACCAGAAGTGAAGCATCGGAATCTAAAACTGGACTCACAGGCGAGGTTCAAATCATAAAAAGTGAGAGTGTCAGTCCTCTTTTACTTAAGTCGGCATTGTGCCTTTAGTATTAAATTCGGATGCAATTTCTGTGTTTCATCGTCAATGAGAGGGTCCAAGGGATACAGTAAACCTGAAGTGAAGAATCGGAATCTAAAACTGGACTCACAGGAGAGGTTCAAATCGTAGAAATTATGAGTGTCAGTCCTCTTGTACTTAAGACGGCATTGTGCCATTTGTATTATTTTCGGATGCAATTTCTGTTATTCATCGTCAATAAGAAGGTGCAAAGTATTCAGTAAACCTGAAGTGAAGCTTCGGAATCTAAAACTAGACTCACAGGAGAGGTTCAAATCATAGAAAGTGAGAGTGTCAGTCCTCTTTTACTTAAGTCGGCAATGTGCCTTTTGTATTAAATTCGGGTGCAATATCTGTGTTTCATCGTCAATAAGAATGTGTAAGGTATACAGTAAACCTGAAGTGAAGCATCGGAATCTAAACTGGACGCACAGGAGAGGTTAAAATCGTAGAAAGTGAGAGTGTCAGTCCTCTTGTACTTAAGTCAGCATTGTGCCTTTTGTATTAAATTCGGATGTAATATCTGTGTTTCATCGTCAATAAGAAGGTGCAATGTATAAAGTAATCTTGAAAATAAAGCATCGGAATCTAAAACTGGACTCACAGGAGAGGTTCAAATCATAGAAAGTTAGAGTGTCAGTCCTCTGGTCTTAAGTCGGCATTGTGCCTTTCGTATTAATTTCGGATGCAATTTCTGTGTTTCATCGTCAATAAGAAGGTGCAAGGTAGACAGTAATCTTGAAGTGAAGCATCGGAATCTAAAACTGGACTCACAGGAGAGGTTCAAATCGCAGAAAGTAAGAGTGTCAGTCCTCTTGTATTTATGTTGGCATTGTGCCTATTGTATTACATTGGATGCAATTTCTGTGTTTCATCGTCAATAAGAAGGAGCAAGGTATAGAGTAATCTTGAAGTGAAGCATCGGAATCCAAAACTGGACTCACAGGAGAGGTTCAAATCGTAGAAAGTGAGAGTGTAAGACCTCTTGTACATATGTCGGCATTGTGCCTTTTGTATTAAATTCGGATGCAATTTCTGTGATTCATCGTCGATAAGAAGGTCCAAGGGATGCAGTATACCTGAAGTGAAGCATCGGAATCTAAAACTGGACTCACAGGAGAGGTTCAAATCATAGAAAGTTAGAGTGTCAGTCCTCTTGTACTTAAGTCGGCATTGTGCCTTTTGTATTAAATTCGGATAGAAATTCTGTGTTTCATCGTCAATAAGAAGGAGCAAGGTATATAGTTAACCTGAAGTGAAGCATCGGAATCTAAAACTGGACTCACAGGAGAGGTTCAAATCATAGAAAGCGAGAGTGTCAGTCCCCATGTACTTAAGTCGGCATTGTGCGTTTTGTATTAAATTCGGATGCAATTACTGTGTTTCATCGTCAATAAGATGGTGCAAGGTATACAGTAAACCTGAAGCGAAGCATTGGAATTTAAAACTGGACTCACTGGAGAGGTTCAATTCATAGAAAGTGAGAGTGTCAGTCCTCTTATACTTAAGTCGGCATTGTGCCTTTTGTATTAAATTTGGATGCAATATCTGTGTTTCATCATCAATAAGAAGGTGCAAGGTATACAGTAAACCTGAAGTGAAGCATCGGAATCTAAAACTGGTCTCACAGGAGAGGTTAAAATCGTAGTAAGAGAGAGTGTCAGTCCTCTTGTACTTAAGTCGGCATTGTGCCTTTTGTATTAAATTCGGATGCAATTTCTGTGTTTCATCGTCAATAAGAAGGTGCAATGTATACAGTAATCTAGAAAATGAAGCATCTGAATCTAAAACTGGACTCACAGGAGAGGTTCAATTCATAGAATGTGAGAGTGTCAGTCCTCTTGTACTTAAGTCGTCATTGTGCCTTTTGTATTAAATTCGGATGCAATTTCTGTGTTTCATCGTCAATAAGAAGGTGCAAGGTATACAGTAATCTGGAAGTGAAGCATCGGAATCTAAAACTGGATTCACAGGAGAGGTTCAAATCGTAGAAAGTGAGAGTGTCAGTCTTCTTGTACTTAAGTCGCCATTGTGGATTTTGTATTAAATTCGGATGCCACTTCTGTGTTTCATCATCAATAAGAAGGTGCAAGGTATACAGTAAACCAGAAGTGAAGCATCGTGATCTAAAACTGGACTCACAGGCGAGGTTCAAATCATAGAGCGTGAGAGTGTCAGTCCTCTTGTACTTAAGTCGGCATTGTGCCTTTTGTATTAAATTCGGATGCAATTTCTGTGTTTCGTCGTCAATAAGAAGGTGCAAGGTATACAGTAAACCTGAAGTGAAGCATCGGAATCTAAAACTGGACTCACAGGAGAGGTTCAAATCGTAGAATGTGAGAGTGTCAGTCCTCTTGTTCTTAAGTCGGCAATGTGCCTTTTGTATTTAATTCGGATGCAATTTCTGTGTTTCATCGTCAATTAGAAGGTCCAAGAGATACAGTAAACCTGAAGAGAAGCAACGGACTCTAAAACTGGACTCACAGGAGAGGTTCAAATCATAGAAAGCGAGAGTGTCAGTAATATTTTACTTAAGTCGGCATTGTGACTCTTGTAATAAATTCGGATGCAATTTCTGAGTTCATCGACAATAAGAAGGTCCAAGGGAAACAGTATACCTGAAGTGAAGCATCGGAATCTAAAACGGGACTCACAGGAAAGGTTCAAATCATAGAAAGTTAGAGTGTCAGTCCTCTTGTACTTAAGTCGGCATTGTTCCTTTTGTATTAAATTCGGATGCAAACTCTGTTTTTCATCGTCAATAAGATGGTGCAAGATATATAGTAAACCTGAAGTGAAGCATGGGAATCTAAAACTGGACTCACAGGAGAGGTTCAAATCATAGAAAGTGAGAGTGTCAGTCCCCATGTACTTAAGTCGGCATTGTGCCTTTTGTATTACATTCGGATGCAATTTCTGTGTTTCATCGTCTATAAGAAGGTGCAAGGTATACAGTAAACCTGAATTGAAGCATCGGAATCTATAACTGGACTCACAGGAGAGGTTCAAATCGTAGAAAGTGAGAGTGTCAGTCACCTTGTATTTAAGTCGGCATTGTGCCTTTTGTATTAAATTCGGATGCAATTTCTGTGTTTCATCGTCAACAAGAAGGTGCAAGGTATACAGTAAACCTGAAGTGAAGCATCGTAATTTATAACTGGACTCACAGGAGAGGTTCAAATCATAGAAAGTGAGAGTGTCAGTCCTCTTTTACTTAAGTACGCATTGTGACTTTGTAATAAATTCGGATGCAATTTCTGTGTTTCATCGTCAACAAGAAGGTGCAAGGTATACAGTAAACCTGAAGCGAAGCATTGGAATTTAAAACTGGCCTAACAGGAGAGGTTCAAATCATTGAAAGTGAGAGTGTCAGTCGTCTTTTACTTAAGTCGGCATTGTGCTTTTTGTATTAAATTCGGATGTAATTTCTGTGTTTCATCGTCAATAAGAAGGTGCAAGGTATACAGTAAACCTGAAGTGAAGCATCGGAATCCAAAACTGGTCTCACAGGAAAGGTTAAAATCGTCGAAAGTGAGAGTGTCAGTCCTCTTGTACTTAAGTCGGCATTGTGCCTTTTGTATGAAATTCGGGGGTAATTACTGTGTTTCATCGTCAATAAGAAGGTGCAATGTATAAATTAATCTTGAAAATAAAGCATCGGAATCTAAAACTGGACTCACAGGAGAGGTTCAATTCATAGAAAGTGAGAGTGCCAGTCCTCTTGTGCTTAAGTCGGCATTGTGCCTTTTGTATTAATTTCGGAGGCAATTTCTGTGTTTCATCGTCAATAAGAAGGTGCAAGGTATACCGTAATCTTGAAGTGAAGCATCGGAATCTAAAACTGGACTCACAGGAGAGGTTCAAATCGTAGAAAATGAGAGTGTCAGTCCTCCTGTATTTATGTTGGCATTGTGCCTATTGTATTACATTTGGATGCAATTTCTGTGTTTCAACGTCAATAAGAAGGAGCAAGGTATAGAGTAATCTTGAAGTGAAGCATCGGAATCCAAAACTGGACTCACAGGAGAGGTTCAAATCGTAGAAAGTGAGAGTGTAAGTTCTCTTGTACATATGTCGGCATTGTGCGTTTTGTATTAAATTCGGGGAGCAATTTCTGTGTTTCATCGTCAATAAGAACGTGCAAGGTATACAGCAAACCTGAATTGAAGCATCGGAATCTATAACTGGGCTCACAGGAGAGGTTCAAATCGTAGAAAGTGAGAGTGTCAGTCCCCTTGTATTTAAATCGGCATTGTGCCTTTTGTATTAAATTCGGATACAATTTCTGTGTTTCATCGTCAACAAGAAGGTGCAAGGTATACAGTAAACCTGAAGTGAAGCATCGGAATTTAAAACTGGACTCACAGGAGAGGTTCAAATCATAAAAAGTGAGAGTGTCAGTACTCTTTTACTTAAGTACGCATTGTGACTTTGTAATAAATTCGGATGCAATTTCTGTGTTTCATCGTCGACAAGAAGGTCCAAGGGATGCAGTATTCCTGAAGTGAAGCATCGGAATCTAAAACTGGACTCACAGGAGATGTTCAAATCATAGAAATTTAGAGTGTCAGTCCTCTTGTACTAAGTCGGCATTGTGCCTTTTGTATTAAATTCGGATGCAAATTCTGTGTTTCATCGTCAATAAGAAGGTGCAAGGTATATAGTTAACCTGAAGTGAAGCATCGGAATCTAAAACTGGACTCACAGGAGAGGTTCAAATTATAGAAAGTGAGATTGTCAGTCCCCATGTACTTAAGTCGGCATTGTGCGTTTTGTATTAAATTCGGATGCAATTACTGTGTTTCATCGTCAATAAGAAGGTGCAAGGTATACAGTAAACCTGAAGCGAAGCATTGGAATTTAAAACTGGACTCACAGGAGAGGTTCAAATCATAGAAAGTGAGAGTGTCAGTCATCTTTTACTTAAGTCGGCATTGTGCCTTTTGTATTAAATTCGGATGCAAATTTCTGTGTTTCATCGTCAATAAGAAGGTGCAAGGTATACAGTAAACCTGAAGTGAAGCATCGGAATCTAAAACTGGTCTCACAGGAGAGGTTAAAATCGTAGTAAGTGAGAGTGTCAGTCCTCTTGTACTTAAGTCGGCATTGTGCCTTTTGTATTAAATTCGGATGCAATTTCTTGCTTCATCGTCATTAAGAAGGTGCAATGTATAAAGTAATCTTGAAAATGAAGCATCTGAATCTAAAACTGAACTCACAGGAGAGGTTCAATTCATAGAATGTGAGAGTGTCAGTCCTCTTGTACTTAAGTCGTCATTGTGCCTTTTGTATTACATTCGGATGCAATTTCTGTGTTTCATCGTCAATAAGAAGGTGCAAGGTATACAGTAATCTGGAAGTGAAGCATCGGAATCTAAAACTGGACTCACAGGAGAGATTCAAATCGTAGAAAGTGAGAGTGTCAGTCTTCTTGTACTTAAGTCGCCATTGTGGATTTTGTATTAAATTCGGATGCAACTTCTGTGTTTCATCATCAATAAGAAGGTGCAAGGTATACAGTAAACCAGAAGTGAAGCATCGGAAACTAAAACTGGACTCACAGGCGAGGTTCAAATCATAGAGAGTGAGAGTGTCAGTCCTCTTGTACTTAAGCCGGCATTGTGCCTTTTGTATTAAATTCGGATGCAATTTCTGTGTTTCGTCGTCAATAAGAAGGTTCAAGGTATACAGTAAACCTGAAGTGAAGCATTGGAATTTAAAACTGGACTCACAGGAGAGGTTCAAATCGTAGAATGTGAGAGTGTCAGTCCTCTTGTACTTAAGTCGGCAATGTGCCTTTTGTATTAAATTCGGATGCAATATCTGTGTTTCATCGTCAATAAGAAGGTCCAAGAGAAACAGTAAACCTGAAGAGAAGCAACGGACTCTAAAACTGCACTCACAGGAGAGGTTCAAATCATAGAATGCGAGGGTGTCAGTCCTATTATACTTAAGTCGGCATTGTGACTTTTGTAATAAATTCGGATGCAATTTCTGTGTTTCATCGTCGATAAGAAGGTGCAAGGTATACAGTAAACCAGAAATGAAGCATCGGAATCTAAAACTGGACTCACAGGCGAGGTTCAAGTAATAGAGAGTGAGAGTGTCAGTCCTCTTGTACTTAAGCCAGCATTGTGCCTTTTGTATTAAATTCGGATGCAATTTCTGTGTTTCGTCGTCAATAAGAGGGTCCAAGGTATACAGTATACCTGAAGTGAAGCATCAGAATCTAAAACTGGACTCACAGGAAAGGTTCAAATTATAGGAAGTTAGAGTGTCAGTCCTCTTGCACTTAAGTCGGCCTTGTGCCTTTTGTATTAAATTCGGATGCAAACTCTGTGTTTCATCGTCAATATGATGGTGCAAGATATATAGTAAACCTGAAGTGAAGCATGGGAATCTAAAACTGGACTCACAGGAGAGGTTCAAATCATAGAAAGTGAGAGTGTCAGTCCCCATGTACTTAAGTCGGCATTGTGCCTTTTGTATTACATTCGGATGCAATTTCTGTGTTTCATCGTCGATAAGAAGGTGCAAGGCATACAGTAAACCTGAATTGAAGCATCGGAATCTATAACTGGACTCACAGGAGAGGTTCAAATCGTAGAAAGTGAGAGTGTCAGTCCCCTTGTATTTAAGTCGGCATTGTGCCTTTTGTATTAAATTCGGATGCAATTTCTGTGTTTCATCGTGAACAAGAAGGTGCAAGGTATACAGTAAACCTGAAGTGAAGCATCGGAATTTAAAACTAGACTCACAGGAGAGGTTCAAATCATAGAAAGTGAGAGTGTCAGTCCTCTTTTACTTAAGTACGCATTGTGACTTTGTAATAAATTCGGATGCAATTTCTGTGTTTCATCGTCGATAAGAAGGTCCAAGGGATGCAGTATACCCGAAGTGAAGCATCGGAATCTAAAACTGGACTCACACGAGAGGTTCTAATCATAGAAAGTTAGAGTGTCAGTCCTCTTGTACTTAAATCGGCATTGTGCGATTTGTATTAAATTCGGATGCAAATTCTGTATTTCATCGTCAATAAGAAGGTGCAAGGTATATTGTTAACCTGAAGTGAAGCATCGGAATATAAAACTGGACTCACAGTAGAGGTTCAAATCATAGAAAGTGAGAGTGTCAGTCCCCATGTACTTAAGTCGGCATTGTGCGCTTTGTATTAAATTCGGTTGCAATTACTGTGTTTCATCGTCAATAAGAAGGTGCAAGGTATACAGTAAACCTGAAGCGAAGCATTGGAATATAAAACTGGACTCACAGGAGAGGTTCAAATGATTGAAAGTGGGAGTCTCAGTCCTCTTTTACTTACGTCGGCATTGTGCCTTTTGTATTAAATTCGGATGCAATTTCTGTGTTTCATCGTGAAAAAGAAGGTGCAATGTATACAGTAAACCTGAAGTGAAGCATCAGAATCTAAAACTGGACTCACAGGAGAGGTTCAATTCATAGAATGTGAGAGTGTCAGTCCCCTTGTACTTAAGTCGTCATTGTGCCTTTTGGATTAAATTCGGATGCAATTTCTGTATTTCATCGTCAATAAGAAGGTGAAAGGTATACAGTAATCTGGAAGTGAAGCATCGGAATCTAAAACTGGACTCATAGGAGAGGTTCAAATCGTAGAAAGTGAGAGTGTCAGTCTTCTTGTATTTAAGTCGGCATTGTGGATTTTGTATTAAATTCGGATGCAATTTCTGTGTTTCATCATCAATAAGAAGGTGCAAGGTATACAGTAAACCCGAAGTGAAGCATCGGAATCTAAAACTGGACTCACAGGCGAGGTTCAAGTCATAGAGCGTGAGAGTGTCAGTCCTCTTGTACTTAAGTCTGCATTGTGCCTTTTGTATGAAATTCGGATGCAATTTCTGTGTTTCGTCGGCAATAAGAAGGTGCAAGGTATACAGTAAACCTGAAGTGAAGTATCGGAATCTAAAACTGGACTCACAGGAGAGGTTCAAATCGTAGAATGAGAGAGTGTCACTCCTCTTGTACTTAAGTCGGCAATGTGCCTTTTGTATTAAATTCGGATGCAATTTCTGTGTTTCATCGTCAATAAGAAGGTCCAAGAGATACAGTAAACCTGAAGAGAAGCAACGGACTCTAAAACTGGACTCACAGGAGAGGTTCAAATCATAGAAAGTGAGAGTGTCAGTCCTCTTTTACTTAAGTCGACATTGTGACTTTTGTAATAAATTCGGATGCAATTTCTGTGTTTCATCGACAATAAGAAGGTCCAAGGGATACAGTATACCTGAAGTGAAGCATCGGAATCTAAAACTGGACTCACAGGAATGGTTCAAATCATAGAAAGTTAAAGTGTCAGTCCTCTTGTACTTAAGTCGGCATTGTGCCTTTTGTATTAAATTCGGATGCAAACTCTGTGTTTTATCGTCAATAAGATGGTGCAAGATATATAGTAAACCTGAAGTGAAGCATGGGAATCTAAAACTGGACTCACAAGAGAGGTTCAAATCATAGAAAGTGAGAGTGTCAGTCCCCATGTACTTAAGTCGGCATTGTGCCTTTTGTATTACATTCGGATGCAGTTTCTGTGTTTCATCGTCGATAAGAAGGTGCAAGGTATACAGTAAACCTGAATTGAAGCATCGGAATCTAAAACTGGACTCACAGGAGAGGTTCAAATCGTAGAATGTGAGAGTGTCAGTCCTCTTGTACTTAAGTCGGCAATGTGCCTTTTGTATTTAATTCGGATGCAATTTCTGTGTTTCATCGTCAATAAGAAGGTCCAAGAGATACAGTAAACCTAAAGAGAAGCAACGGACTCTAAAACTGGACTCACAGGAGAGGTTCAAATCATAGAAAGCGAGAGTGTCAGTAATATTTTACTTAAGTCGGCATTGTGACTTTTGTAATAAATTCGGATGCAATTTCTGTGTTTCATCGACAATAAGAAGGTCCAAGGGATACAGTATACCTGAAGTGAAGCATCGGAATCTAAAACGGGACTCACAGGAACGGTTCAAATCATAGAAAGTTAGAGTGTCTGTCCTCTTGTACTTAAGTCGGCATTGTGCCTTTTGTATTAAAATCGGATGCAAACTCTGTGTTTCATCGTCAATAAGATGGTTCAAGATATATAGTAAACCTGAAGTGAAGCATGGGAATCTAAAACTGGACTCACAGGAGAGGTTCAAATCATAGAAAGTGAGAGTGTCAGTCCCCATGTACTTAAGTCGACATTGTGCCTTTTGTATTACATTCGGATGCAACTTCTGTGTTTCATCATCGATAAGAAGGTGCAAGGTATACAGTAAACCTGAATTGAAGCATCGGAATCTATAACTGGACTCACAGGAGAGGTTCAAATCGTAGAAAGTGATAGTGTCAGTCCCCTTGTATTTAAGTCGGCATTGTGCCTTTTGTATTAAATTCGGATGCAATTTCTGTGTTTCATCGTCAACAAGAAGGTGCAAGGTATACAGTAAACCTGAAGTGAAGCATCGTAATTTAAAACTGGACTCACAGGAGAGGTTCAAATCATAGAAAGCGAGAGTGTCAGTCCTCTTTTACTTAAGTACGCACTGTGACTTTGTAATAAATTCGGATGCAATTTCTATGTTTCATCGTCGATAAGAAGGTCCAAGGGATGCAGTATACCTGAAGTGAAGCATCGGAATCTAAAACTGGACTCACAGGAGAGGTTCAAATCATAGGAAGTTAGAGTGTCAGTCCTCTTGTACTTAAGTCGGCATTGTGCCTTTTGTATTAAATTCGGATGCAAATTCTGTGTTTCATCGTCAATAAGAAGGTGCAAGGTATATAGTTCACCTGAAGTGAAGCATAGGAATCTAAAACTGGACTCACAGGAGAGGTTCAAATCATAGAAAGTGAGAGTGTCAGTCCCCATGTACTTAAGTCGGCATTGTGCGTTTTGTATTAATTTCGGATGCAATTACTGTGTTTCATCGTCAATAAGAAGGTGCAAGGTATACAGTAAACCTGAAGCGAAGTATTGGAATTTAAAACTGGACTAACAGGAGAGGTTCAAATCATTGAAAGTGAGAGTGTCAGTCCTCTTTTACTTAAGTCGGCATTGTGCCTTTTGTATTAAATTCGGATGCAATTTCTGTGTTTCATCGTCAATAAGAGGGTGCAAGGTATACAGTAAACCTGAAGTGAAGCATCGGAATCTAAAACTGGTCTCACAGGAGAGGTTAAAATCGTCGAAAGTGAAAGTGTCAGTCCTCTTGTACTTAAGTCGGCATTGTGCCTTTTGTATTAAATTCGGGTGTAATTACTGTGTTTCATTGTGAATAAGAAGGTGCAATGTATAAAGTAATCTTGAAAATAAAGCATCGGAATCTAAAACTGGACTCACAGGAGAGGTTCAAATCATAGAAAGTGAGAGTGTCAGTCCTCTTGTGCTTAAGTCGGCATTGTGCCTTTTGTATTAATTTCGGAGGCAATTTCTGTGTTTCATCGTCAATAAGAAGGTGCAAGGTATACCGTAATCTTGAAGTGAAGCATCGGAATCTAAAACTGGACTCACAGGAGAGGTTCAAATCGTAGAAAGTGAGAGTGTCAGTCCTCTTGTATTTATGTTGGCATTGTGCCTATTGTATTACATTCGCATGCAATTTCTGTGTGTCATCGTCAATAAGAAGGAGCAAGGTATAGAGTAATCTTGAAGTGAAGCATCGGAATCCAAAACTGGACTCACAGGAGAGGTTCAAATCGTAGAAAGTGAGAGTGTAAGTTCTCTTGTACATATGTCGGCATTGTGCGTTTTGTATTAAATTCGGGGAGCAATTTCTGTGTTTCATCGTCAATAAGAAGGTGCAAGGTATACAGCAAACCGGAATTGAACCATCGGAATCTATAACTGGGCTCACAGGAGAGGTTCAAATCGTAGAAAGTGAGAGTGTCAGTCCCCTTGTATTTAAATCGGCATTGTGCCTTTTGTATTAAATACGGATGCAATTTCTGTGTTTCATCATCAACAAGAAGGTGCAAGGTATACAGTAAACCTGAAGTGAAGCATCGGAATTTAAAACTGGACTCACAGGAGAGGTTCAAATCATAGAAAGTGAGAGTGTCAGTCCTCTTTTACTTAAGTACGCATTGTGACTTTGTAATAAATTCGGATGCAATTTCTGTGTTTCATCGTCGACAAGAAGGTCCAAGGGATGCAGTATTCCTGAAGTGAAGCATCGGAATCTAAAACTGGACTCACAGGAAAGGTTCAAATCATAGAAAGTTAGAGTGTCAGTCCTCTTGTACTTAAGTCGGCCTTGTGCCTTTTGTATTAAATTCGGATGCAAACTCTGTGTTTCATCGTCAATATGATGGTGCAAGATATATAGTAAACCTGAAGTGAAGCATGGGAATCTAAAACTGGACTCACAGGAGAGGTTCAAATCATAGAAAGTGAGAGTGTCAGTCCCCATGTACTTAAGTCGGCATTGTGCCTTTTGTATTACATTCGGATGCAATTTCTGTGTTTCATCGTCGATAAGAAGGTGCAAGGTATACAGTAAACCTGAATTGAAGCATCGGAATCTAAAACTGGACTCACAGGAGAGGTTCAAATCGTAGAATGTGAGAGTGTCAGTCCTCTTGTACTTAAGTCGGCAATGTGCCTTTTGTATTTAATTCGGATGCAATTTCTGTGTTTCATCGTCAATAAGAAGGTCCAAGAGATACACTAAACCTGAAGAGAAGCCACGGACTCTAAAACTGGACTCACAGGAGAGGTTCAAATCATAGAAAGCGAGAGTGTCAGTAATATTTTACTTAAGTCGGCATTGTGACTTTTGTAATAAATTCGGATGCAATTTCTGTGTTTCATCGACAATAAGAAGGTCCAAGGGATACAGTATACCTGAAGTGGGCATCGGAATCTAAAACGGGACTCACAGGAAAGGTTCAAATCATAGAAAGTTAGAGTGTCAGTCCCCATGTACTTATGTCGACATTGTGCCTTTTGTATTAAATTCGGATGCAATTTCTTTGTTTCATCGTCAACAAGATGGTGCAAGGTATACAGTAAACCTGAAGTGAAGCATCGTAATTTAAAACTGGACTCACAGGAAAGGTTCAAATCATAGAAAGTGAGAGTGTCAGTCCTCTTTTACTTAAGTACGCATTGTGACTTTGTAATAAATTCGGATGCAATTTCTATGTTTCATCGTCGATAAGAAGGTCCAAGGGATGCAGTATACCTGAAGTGAAGCATCGGAATCTAAAACTGGACTCACAGGAGAGGTTCAAATCATAGAAAGTTAGAGTGTCAGTCCTCTTGTACTTAAGTCGGCATTGTGCCTTTTGTATTAAATTCGGATGCAAATTCTGTGTTTCATCGTCAATAAGAAGGTGCAAGGTATATAGTTCACCTGAAGTGAAGCATCGGAATCTAAATTCGGACTCACAGGAGAGGTTCAAATCATAGAAAGTGAGAGTGTCAGTCCCCATGTACTTAAGTCGGCATTGTGCGTTTTGTATTAATTTCGGATGCAATTACTGTGTTTCATCGTCAATAAGAAGGTGCAAGGTATACAGTAAACCTGAAGCGAAGTATTGGAATTTAAAACTGGACTAACAGGAGAGGTTCAAATCATTGAAAGTGAGAGTGTCAGTCCTCTTTTACTTAAGTCGGCATTGTGCCTTTTGTATTAAATTCGGATGCAATTTCTGTGTTTCATCGTCAATAAGAGGGTGCAAGGTATACAGTAAACCTGAAGTGAAGCATCGGAATCTAAAACTGGTCTCACAGGAGAGGTTAAAATCGTCGAAAGTGAAAGTGTCAGTCCTCTTGTACTTAAGTCGGCATTGTGCCTTTTGTATTAAATTCGGGTGTAATTACTGTGTTTCATTGTGAATAAGAAGGTGCAATGTATAAAGTAATCTCGAAAATAAAGCATCGGAATCTAAAACTGGACTCACAGGAGAGGTTCAAATCATAGAAAGTGAGAGTGTCAGTCCTCTTGTGCTTAAGTCGGCATTGTGCCTTTTGTATTAATTTCGGAGGCAATTTCTGTGTTTCATCGTCAATAAGAAGGTGCAAGGTATACCGTAATCTTGAAGTGAAGCATCGGAATCTAAAACTGGACTCACAGGAGAGGTTCAAATCGTAGAAAGTGAGAGTGTCAGTCCTCTTGTATTTATGTTGGCATTGTGCCTATTGTATTACATTCGCATGCAATTTCTGTGTGTCATCGTCAATAAGAAGGAGCAAGGTATAGAGTAATCTTGAAGTGAAGCATCGGAATCCAAAACTGGACTCACAGGAGAGGTTCAAATCGTAGAAAGTGAGAGTGTAAGTTCTCTTGTACATATGTCGGCATTGTGCGTTTTGTATTAAATTCGGGGAGCAATTTCTGTGTTTCATCGTCAATAAGAAGGTGCAAGGTATACAGCAAACCGGAATTGAACCATCGGAATCTATAACTGGGCTCACAGGAGAGGTTCAAATCGTAGAAAGTGAGAGTGTCAGTCCCCTTGTATTTAAATCGGCATTGTGCCTTTTGTATTAAATACGGATGCAATTTCTGTGTTTCATCATCAACAAGAAGGTGCAAGGTATACAGTAAACCTGAAGTGAAGCATCGGAATTTAAAACTGGACTCACAGGAGAGGTTCAAATCATAGAAAGTGAGAGTGTCAGTCCTCTTTTACTTAAGTACGCATTGTGACTTTGTAATAAATTCGGATGCAATTTCTGTGTTTCATCGTCGACAAGAAGGTCCAAGGGATGCAGTATTCCTGAAGTGAAGCATCGGAATCTAAAACTGGACTCACAGGAAAGGTTCAAATCATAGAAAGTTAGAGTGTCAGTCCTCTTGTACTTAAGTCGGCCTTGTGCCTTTTGTATTAAATTCGGATGCAAACTCTGTGTTTCATCGTCAATATGATGGTGCAAGATATATAGTAAACCTGAAGTGAAGCATGGGAATCTAAAACTGGACTCACAGGAGAGGTTCAAATCATAGAAAGTGAGAGTGTCAGTCCCCATGTACTTAAGTCGGCATTGTGCCTTTTGTATTACATTCGGATGCAATTTCTGTGTTTCATCGTCGATAAGAAGGTGCAAGGTATACAGTAAACCTGAATTGAAGCATCGGAATCTAAAACTGGACTCACAGGAGAGGTTCAAATCGTAGAATGTGAGAGTGTCAGTCCTCTTGTACTTAAGTCGGCAATGTGCCTTTTGTATTTAATTCGGATGCAATTTCTGTGTTTCATCGTCAATAAGAAGGTCCAAGAGATACACTAAACCTGAAGAGAAGCCACGGACTCTAAAACTGGACTCACAGGAGAGGTTCAAATCATAGAAAGCGAGAGTGTCAGTAATATTTTACTTAAGTCGGCATTGTGACTTTTGTAATAAATTCGGATGCAATTTCTGTGTTTCATCGACAATAAGAAGGTCCAAGGGATACAGTATACCTGAAGTGGGCATCGGAATCTAAAACGGGACTCACAGGAAAGGTTCAAATCATAGAAAGTTAGAGTGTCAGTCCCCATGTACTTATGTCGACATTGTGCCTTTTGTATTAAATTCGGATGCAATTTCTTTGTTTCATCGTCAACAAGATGGTGCAAGGTATACAGTAAACCTGAAGTGAAGCATCGTAATTTAAAACTGGACTCACAGGAAAGGTTCAAATCATAGAAAGTGAGAGTGTCAGTCCTCTTTTACTTAAGTACGCATTGTGACTTTGTAATAAATTCGGATGCAATTTCTATGTTTCATCGTCGATAAGAAGGTCCAAGGGATGCAGTATACCTGAAGTGAAGCATCGGAATCTAAAACTGGACTCACAGGAGAGGTTCAAATCATAGAAAGTTAGAGTGTCAGTCCTCTTGTACTTAAGTCGGCATTGTGCCTTTTGTATTAAATTCGGATGCAAATTCTGTGTTTCATCGTCAATAAGAAGGTGCAAGGTATATAGTTCACCTGAAGTGAAGCATCGGAATCTAAATTCGGACTCACAGGAGAGGTTCAAATCATAGAAAGTGAGAGTGTCAGTCCCCATGTACTTAAGTCGGCATTGTGCGTTTTGTATTAAATTCGGATGCAATTACTGTGTTTCATCGTCAATAAGAAGGTGCAAGGTATACAGTAAACCTGAAGCGAAGCATTGGAATTTAAAACTGGACTAACAGGAGAGGTTCAAATCATTGAAAGTGAGAGTGTCAGTCCTCTTTTACTTAAGTCGGCATTGTGCCTTTTGTATTAAATTCGGATGCAATTTCTGTGATTCATCGTCAATAAGAAGGTGCAAGGTATACAGTAAACCTGAAGTGAAGCATCGGAATCTAAAACTGGTCTCACAGGAAAGGTTAAAATCGTCGAAAGTGAGAGTGTCAGTCCTCTTGTACTTAAGTCGGCATTGTGCCTTTTGTAATAAATTCGGGTGTAATTACTGTGTTTCATCGTCAATAAGAAGGTGCAATGTATAAAGTAATCTTGAAAATAAAGCATCGGAATCTAAAACTGGACTCACAGGAGAGGTTCAAATCATAGAAAGTGAGAGTGTCAGTCCTCTTGTGCTTAAGTCGGCATTGTGCCTTTTGTATTAATTCCGGAGGCAATTTCTGTGTTTCATCGTCAATAAGAAGGTGCAAGGTATACCGTAATCTTGAAGTGAAGCATCGGAATCTAAAACTGGACTCACAGGAGAGGTTCAAATCGTAGAAAGTGAGAGTGTCAGTCCTCTTGTATTTATGTTGGCATTGTGCCTATTGTATTACATTCGGATGCAATTTCTGTGTTTCATCGTCAATAAGAAGGAGCAAGGTATAGAGTAATCTTGAAGTGAAGCATCGGAATCCAAAACTGGACTCACAGGAGAGGTTCAAATCGTAGAAAGTGAGAGTGTAAGTTCTCTTGTACATATGTCGGCATTGTGCGTTTTGTATTAAATTCGGGGAGCAATTTCTGTGTTTCATCGTCAATAAGAAGGTGCAAGGTATACAGCAAACCTGAATTGAAGCATCGGCATCTATAACTGGGCTCACAGGAGAGGTTCAAATCGTAGAAAGTGAGAGTGTCAGTCCCCTTGTATTTAAATCGGCTATGTGCCTTTTGTATTAAATACGGATGCAATTTCTGTGTTTCATCGTCAACAAGAAGGTGCAAGGTATACAGTAAACCTGAAGTGAAGCACGGAATTTAAAACTGGACTCACAGGAGAGGTTCAAATCATAGAAAGTGAGAGTGTCAGTCCTCTTTTACTTAAGGTCGCATTGTGACTTTGTAATTAATTCGGATGCAATTTCTGTGTTTCATCGTCGACAAGAAGGTCCAAGGGATGCAGTATTCCTGAAGTGAAGCATCAGAATCTAAAACTGGACTCACAGGAAAGGTTCAAATCATAGAAAGTTAGAGTGTCAGTCCTCTTGTACTTAAGTCGGCCTTGTGCCTTTTGTATTAAATTCGGATGCAAACTCTGTGTTTCATCGTCAATATGATGGTGCAAGATATATAGTAAACCTGAAGTGAAGCATGGGAATCTAAAACTGGACTCACAGGAGAGGTTCAAATCATAGAAAGTGAGAGTGTCAGTCCCCATGTACTTAAGTCGGCATTGTGCTTTTTGTATTACATTCGGATGCAATTTCTGTGTTTCATCGTCGATAAGAAGGTGCAAGGCATACAGTAAACCTGAATTGAAGCATCGGAATCTATAACTGGACTCACAGGAGAGGTTCAAATCGTAGAAAGTGAGAGTGTCGGTCCCCTTGTATTTAAGTCGGCATTGTGCCTTTTGTATTAAATTCGGATGCAATATCTTTGTTTCATCGTGAACAAGAAGGTGCAAGGTATACAGTAAACCTGAAGTGAAGCATCGGAATTTAAAACTGCACTCACAGGAGAGGTTCAAATCATAGAAAGTGAGAGTGTCAGTCCTCTTTTACTTAAGTACGCATTGTGACTTTGTAATAAATTCGGATGCAATTTCTGTGTTTCATCGTCGATAAGAAGGTCCAAGGGATGCAGTATACCTGAAGTAAAGCATCGGAATCTAAAACTGGACTCACACGAGAGGTTCAAATCATAGAAAGCTAGAGTGTCAGTCCTCTTGTACTTAAATCGGCATTGTGCCTTTTGTATTAAATTCGGATGCTAATTCTGTGTTTTATCGTCAATAAGAAGGTGCAAGGTATATAGTTAACCTGAGGTGAAACATCGGAATATAAAACTGGACTCACAGTAGAGGTTCAAATCATAGAAAGTGAGAGTGTCAGTCCCCATGTACTTAAGTCTGCATTGTGCCTTTTATATGAAATTCGGATGCAATTTCTGTGTTTCGTCGGCAATAAGAAGGTGCAAGGTATACAGTAAACCTGAAGTGAAGTATCGGAATCTAAAACTGGACTCACAGGAGAGGTTCAAATCGTAGAATGAGAGAGTGTCAGTCCTCTTGTATTTAAGTCAGCAATGTGCCATTTATATTAAATTCGGATGCAATTTCTGTGTTTCATCGTCAATAAGAAGGTCCAAGAGATACAGTAAACCTGAAGAGAAGCAACGGACTCTAAAACTGGACTCACAGGAGAGGTTCAAATCATAGAAAGTGAGAGTGTCAGTCCTCTTTTACTTAAGTCAGCACTGTGACTTTTGTAATAAATTCGGATGCAATTTCTGTGTTTCATCGACAATAACAAGGTCCAAGGGATACAGTATACCTGAAGTGAAGCATCGGAATCTAAAACTGGACTCACAGGAATGGTTCAAATCATAGAAATTTAAAGTGTCAGTCCTCTTGTACTGAAGTCGGCATTGTGCCTTTTGTATTAAATTCGGATGTAAACTCTGTGTTTTATCGTCAATAAGATGGTGCAAGATATATATTAAACCTGAAGTGAAGCATGGGAATCTAAAACTGGACTCACAAGAGAGGTTCAAATCATAGAAAGTGAGAGTGTCAGTCCCCATGTACTTAAGTCGGCATTGTGCCTTTTGTATTACATTCGGATGCAATTTCTGTGTTTCATCGTCGATAAGAAGGTGCAAGGTATACAGTAAACCTGAATTGAAGCATCGGAATCTAAAACTGGACTCACAGGAGAGGTTCCAATCGTAGAATGTGAGAGTGTCAGTCCTCTTGTACTTAAGTCGGCAATGTGCCTTTTGTATTTAATTCGGATGCAATTTCTGTGTTTCATCGTCAATAAGAAGGTCCAAGAGATACAGTAAACCTGAAGAGAAGCAACGGACTCTAAAACTGGACTCACAGGAGAGGTTCAAATCATAGAAAGCGACAGTGTCAGTAATATTTTACTTAAGTCGGCATTGTGACTTTTGTAATAAATTCGGATGCAATTTCTGTGTTTCATCGACAATAAGAAGGTCCAAGGGATACAGTATTCCTGAAGTGAAGCATCGGAATCTAAAACGGGACTCACAGGAAAGGTTCAAATCATAGAAAGTTAGAGTGTCAGTCCTCTTGTACTTAAGTCGGCATTGTGCCTTTTGTATTAAATTCGGATGCAAACTCTGTGTTTCATCGTCAATAAGATGGTGCAAGATATATAGTAAACCTGAAGTGAAGCATGGGAATCTAAAACTGGACTCACAGGAGAGGTTCAAATCATAGAAAGTGAGAGTGTCAGTCCCCATGTACTTAAGTCGACATTGTGCCTTTTGTATTACATTCGGATGCAACTTCTGTGTTTCATCGTCGATAAGAAGGTGCAAGGTATACAGTAAACCTGAATTGAAGCATCGGAATCTATAACTGGACTCACAGGAGAGGTTCAAATCGTAGAAAGTGAGAGTGTCAGTCCCCTTGTATTTAAGTCGGCATTGTGCCTTTTTTATTAAATTCGGATGCAATTTCTGTGTTTCATTGTCAACAAGAAGGTGCAAGGTATACAGTAAACCTGAAGTGAAGCATCGTAATTTAAAACTGGACTCACAGGAGAGGTTCAAATCATAGAAACTGAGAGTGTCAGTCCTCTTTTACTTAAGTACGCATTGTGACTTTGTAATAAATTCGGATGCAATTTCTATGTTTCATCGTCGATAAGAAGGTCCAAGGGATGCAGTATACCTGAAGTGAAGCATCGGAATCTAAAACTGGACTCACAGGAGAGGTTCATAATCATAGAAAGTTGGAGTGTCAGTCCTCTTGTACTTAAGTCGGCATTGTGCCTTTTGTATTAAATTCGGATGCAAATTCTGTGTTTCATCGTCAATAAGAAGGTGCAAGGTATATAGTTCACCTGAAGTGAAGCATCGGAATCTAAAACTGGACTCACAGGAGAGGTTCAAATCATAGAAAGTGAGAGTGTCAGTCCCCATGTACTTAAGTCGGCATTGTGCGTTTTGCATTAAATTCGGATGCAATTACTGTGTTTCATCGTCAATAAGAAGGTGCTAGGTATACAGTAAACCTGAAGCGAAGCATTGGAATTTAAAACTGGACTAACAGGAGAGGTTCAAATCATTGAAAGTGAGAGTGTCAGTCCTCTTTTACTTAAGTCGGCATTGTGCCTTTTGTATTAAATTCGGATGCAATTTCTGTGTTTCATCGTCAATAAGAGGGTACAAGGTATACAGTAAACCTGAAGTGAAGCATCGGAATCTAAAACTGGTCTCACAGGAGAGGTTAAAATCGTCGAAAGTGAAAGTGTCAGTCCTCTTGTACTTAAGTCGGCATTGTGCCTTTTGTATTAAATTCGGGTGTAATTACTGTGTTTCATTGTGAATAAGAAGGTGCAATGTATAAAGTAATCTTGAAAATAAAGCATCGGAATCTAAAACTGGACTCACAGGAGAGGTTCAAATCATAGAAAGTGAGAGTGTCAGTCCTCTTGTGTTTAAGTCGGCATTGTGCCTTTTGTATTAATTTCGGAGGCAATTTCTGTGTTTCATCGTCAATAAGAAGGTGCAAGGTATACCGTAATCTTGAAGTGAAGCATCGGAATCTAAAACTGGACTCACAGGAGAGGTTCAAATCGTAGAAAGTGAGAGTGTCAGTCCTCTTGTATTTATGTTGGCATTGTGCCTATTGTATTACATTCGGATGCAATTTCTGTGTGTCATCGTCAATAAGAAGGAGCAAGGTATAGAGTAATCTTGAAGTGAAGCATCGGAATCCAAAACTGGACTCACAGGAGAGGTTCAAATCGTAGAAAGTGAGAGTGTAAGTTCTCTTTTACTTAAGTACGCATTGTGACTTTGTAATAAATTCGGATGCAATTTCTATGTTTCATCGTCGATAAGAAGGTCCAAGGGATGCAGTATACCTGAAGTGAAGCATCGGAATCTAAAACTGGACTCACAGGAGAGGTTCAAATCATAGAAAGTTAGAGTGTCAGTCCTCTTGTACTTAAGTCGGCATTGTGACTTTTGTAATAAATTCGGATGCAATTTCTGTGTTTCATCGACAATAAGAAGGTCCAAGGGATACAGTATACCTGAAGTGAAGCATCGGAATCTAAAACGGGACTCACAGGAAAGGTTCAAATCATAGAAAGTTAGAGTGTCAGTCCCCATGAACTTATGTCGACATTGTGCCTTTTGTATTAAATTCGGATGCAATTTCTTTGTTTCATCGTCAACAAGAAGGTGCAAGGTATACAGTAAACCTGAAGTGAAGCATCGTAATTTAAAACTGGACTCACAGGAGAGGTTCAAATCATAGAAAGTGAGAGTGTCAGTCCTCTTTTACTTAAGTACGCATTGTGACTTTGTAATAAATTCGGATGCAATTTCTATGTTTCATCGTCGATAAGAAGGTCCAAGGGATGCAGTATACCTGAAGTGAAGCATCGGAATCTAAAACTGGACTCACAGGAGAGGTTCAAATCATAGAAAGTTAGAGTGTCAGTCCTCTTGTACTTAAGTCGGCATTGTGCCTTTTGTATTAAATTCGGATGCAAATTCTGTGTTTCATCGTCAATAAGAAGGTGCAAGGTATATAGTTCACCTGAAGTGAAGCATCGGAATCTAAATTCGGACTCACAGGAGAGGTTCAAATCATAGAAAGTGAGAGTGTCAGTCCCCATGTACTTAAGTCGGCATTGTGCGTTTTGTATTAAATTCGGATGCAATTACTGTGTTTCATCGTCAATAAGAAGGTGCAAGGTATACAGTAAACCTGAAGCGAAGCATTGGAATTTAAAACTGGACTAACAGGAGAGGTTCAAATCATTGAAAGTGAGAGTGTCAGTCCTCTTTTACTTAAGTCGGCATTGTGCCTTTTGTATTAAATTCGGATGCAATTTCTGTGTTTCATCGTCAATAAGAAGGTGCAAGGTATACAGTAAACCTGAAGTGAAGCATCGGAATCTAAAACTGGTCTCACAGGAAAGGTTAAAATCGTCGAAAGTGAGAGTGTCAGTCCTCTTGTACTTAAGTCGGCATTGTGCCTTTTGTATTAAATTCGGGTGTAATTACTGTGTTTCATCGTCAATAAGAAGGTGCAATGTATAAAGTAATCTTGAAAATAAAGCATCGGAATCTAAAACTGGACTCACAGGAGAGGTTCAAATCATAGAAAGTGAGAGTGTCAGTCCTCTTGTGCTTAAGTCGGCATTGTGCCTTTTGTATTAATTTCGGAGGCAATTTCTGTGTTTCATCGTCAATAAGAAGGTGCAAGGTATACCGTAATCTTGAAGTGAAGCATCGGAATCTAAAACTGGACTCACAGGAGAGGTTCAAATCGTAGAAAGTGAGAGTGTCAGTCCTCTTGTATTTATGTTGGCATTGTGCCTATTGTATTACATTCGGATGCAATTTCTGTGTTTCATCGTCAATAAGAAGGAGCAAGGTATAGAGTAATCTTGAAGTGAAGCATCGGAATCCAAAACTGGACTCACAGGAGAGGTTCAAATCGTAGAAAGTGAGAGTGTAAGTTCTCTTGTACATATGTCGGCATTGTGCGTTTTGTATTAAATTCGGGGAGCAATTTCTGTGTTTCATCGTCAATAAGAAGGTGCAAGGTATACTGCAAACCTGAATTGAAGCATCGGAATCTATAACTGGGCTCACAGGAGAGGTTCAAATCGTAGAAAGTGAGAGTGTCAGTCCCCTTGTATTTAAATCGGCTATGTGCCTTTTGTATTAAATACGGATGCAATTTCTGTGTTTCATCGTCAACAAGAAGGTGCAAGGTATACAGTAAACCTGAAGTGAAGCACGGAATTTAAAACTGGACTCACAGGAGAGGTTCAAATCATAGAAAGTGAGAGTGTCAGTCCTCTTTTACTTAAGGTCGCATTGTGACTTTGTAATAAATTCGGATGCAATTTCTGTGTTTCATCGTCGACAAGATGGTCCAAGGGATGCAGTATTCCTGAAGTGAAGCATCAGAATCTAAAACTGGACTCACAGGAAAGGTTCAAATCATAGAAAGTTAGAGTGTCAGTCCTCTTGTACTTAAGTCGGCCTTGTGCCTTTTGTATTAAATTCGGATGCAAACTCTGTGTTTCATCGTCAATATGATGGTGCAAGATATATAGTAAACCTGAAGTGAAGCATGGGAATCTAAAACTGGACTCACAGGAGAGGTTCAAATCATAGAAAGTGAGAGTGTCAGT
Source organism: Schistocerca serialis cubense (assembly GCF_023864345.2). Taxonomy (NCBI): domain Eukaryota; kingdom Metazoa; phylum Arthropoda; class Insecta; order Orthoptera; family Acrididae; genus Schistocerca; species Schistocerca serialis. The sequence continues at coordinate 4,951,894 of NW_026048462.1, forward strand.
CCCCATGTACTTAAGTCGGCATTGTGCTTTTTGTATTACATTCGGATGCAATTTCTGTGTTTCATCGTCGATAAGAAGGTGCAAGGCATACAGTAAACCTGAATTGAAGCATCGGAATCTATAACTGGACTCACAGGAGAGGTTCAAATCGTAGAAAGTGAGAGTGTCAGTCCCCTTGTATTTAAGTCGGCATTGTGCCTTTTGTATTAAATTCGGATGCAATATCTGTGTTTCATCGTGAACAAGAAGGTGCAAGGTATACAGTAAACCTGAAGTGAAGCATCGGAATTTAAAACTGGACTCACAGGAGAGGTTCAAATCATAGAAAGTGAGAGTGTCAGTCCTCTTTTACTTAAGTCCGCATTGTGACTTTGTAATAAATTCGGATGCAATTTCTGTGTTTCATCGTCGATAAGAAGGTCCAAGGGATGCAGTATACCTGAAGTAAAGCATCGGAATCTAAAACTGGACTCACACGAGAGGTTCAAATCATAGAAAGTTAGAGTGTCAGTCCTCTTGTACTTAAATCGGCATTGTGCCTTTTGTATTATATTCGGATGCTAATTCTGTGTTTTATCGTCAATAAGAAGGTGCAAGGTATATAGTTAACCTGAGGTGAAACATCGGAATATAAAACTGGACTCACAGTAGAGGTTCAAATCATAGAAAGTGAGAGTGTCAGTCCCCATGTACTTAAGTCTGCATTGTGCCTTTTATATGAAATTCGGATGCAATTTCTGTGTTTCGTCGGCAATAAGAAGGTGCAAGGTATACAGTAAACCTGAAGTGAAGTATCGGAATCTAAAACTGGACTCACAGGAGAGGTTCAAATCGTAGAATGAGAGAGTGTCAGTCCTCTTGTATTTAAGTCAGCAATGTGCCATTTGTATTAAATTCGGATGCAATTTCTGTGTTTCATCGTCAATAAGAAGGTCCAAGAGATACAGTAAACCTGAAGAGAAGCAACGGACTCTAAAACTGGACTCACAGGAGAGGTTCAAATCATAGAAAGTGAGAGTGTCAGTCCTCTTTTACTTAAGTCAGCATTGTGACTTTTGTAATAAATTCGGATGCAATTTCTGTGTTTCATCGACAATAACAAGGTCCAAGGGATACAGTATACCTGAAGTGAAGCATCGGAATCTAAAACTGGACTCACAGGAATGGTTCAAATCATAGAAATTTAAAGTGTCAGTCCTCTTGTACTTAAGTCGGCATTGTGCCTTTTGTATTAAATTCGGATGCAAACTCTGTGTTTTATCGTCAATAAGATGGTGCAAGATATATATTAAACCTGAAGTGAAGCATGGGAATCTAAAACTGGACTCACAAGAGAGGTTCAAATCATAGAAAGTGAGAGTGTCAGTCCCCATGTACTTAAGTCGGCATTGTGCCTTTTGTATTACATTCGGATGCAATTTCTGTGTTTCATCGTCGATAAGAAGGTGCAAGGTATACAGTAAACCTGAATTGAAGCATCGGAATCTAAAACTGGACTCACAGGAGAGGTTCCAATCGTAGAATGTGAGAGTGTCAGTCCTCTTGTACTTAAGTCGGCAATGTGCCTTTTGTATTTAATTCGGATGCAATTTCTGTGTTTCATCGTCAATAAGAAGGTCCAAGAGATACAGTAAACCTGAAGAGAAGCAACGGACTCTAAAACTGGACTCACAGGAGAGGTTCAAATCATAGAAAGCGACAGTGTCAGTAATATTTTACTTAAGTCGGCATTGTGACTTTTGTAATAAATTCGGATGCAATTTCTGTGTTTCATCGACAATAAGAAGGTCCAAGGGATACAGTATTCCTGAAGTGAAGCATCGGAATCTAAAACGGGACTCACAGGAAAGGTTCAAATCATAGAAAGTTAGAGTGTCAGTCCTCTTGTACTTAAGTCGGCATTGTGCCTTTTGTATTAAATTCGGATGCAAACTCTGTGTTTCATCGTCAATAAGATGGTGCAAGATATATAGTAAACCTGAAGTGAAGCATGGGAATCTAAAACTGGACTCACAGGAGAGGTTCAAATCATAGAAAGTGAGAGTGTCAGTCCCCATGTACTTAAGTCGACATTGTGCCTTTTGTATTACATTCGGATGCAACTTCTGTGTTTCATCGTCGATAAGAAGGTGCAAGGTATACAGTAAACCTGAATTGAAGCATCGGAATCTATAACTGGACTCACAGGAGAGGTTCAAATCGTAGAAACTGAGAGTGTCAGTCCTCTTTTACTTAAGTACGCATTGTGACTTTGTAATAAATTCGGATGCAATTTCTATGTTTCATCGTCGATAAGAAGGTGCAAGGTATATAGTTCACCTGAAGTGGAGCATCGGAATCTAAAACTGGACTCACAGGAGAGGTTCAAATCATAGAAGGTGAGAGTGTCAGTCCCCATGTACTTAAGTCGGCATTGTGCGTTTTGTATTAAATTCGGATGCAATTACTGTGTTTCATCGTCAATAAGAAGGTGCTAGGTATACAGTAAACCTGAAGCGAAGCATTGGAATTTAAAACTGGACTAACAGGAGAGGTTCAAATCATTGAGAGTGAGAGTGTCAGTCCTCTTTTACTTAAGTCGCCATTGTGCCTTTTGTATTAAATTCGTATGCAATTTCTGTGTTTCATCGTCAATAAGAAAGTGCAAGGTATACAGTAAACCTGAAGTGAAGCATCGGAATCTAAAACTGGTCTCACAGGAAAGGTTAAAATCGTCGAAAGTGAGAGTGTCAGTCCTCTTGTACTTAAGTCGGCATTGTGCCTTTTGTATTAAATTCGGGTGTAATTACTGTGTTTCATCGTCAATAAGAAGGTGCAATGTATAAAGTAATCTTGAAAATAAAGCATCGGAATCTAAAACTGGACTCACAGGAGAGGTTCAAATCATAGAAAGTGAGAGTGTCAGTCCTCTTGTGCTTAAGTCGGCATTGTGCCTTTTGTATTAATTTCGGAGGCAATTTCTGTGTTTCATCGTCAATAAGAAGGTGCAAGGTATACCGTAATCTTGAAGTGAAGCATCGGAATCTAAAACTGGACTCACAGGAGAGGTTCAAATCGTAGAAAGTGAGAGTGTCAGTCCTCTTGTATTTATGTTGGCATTGTGCCTATTGTATTACATTCGGATGCAATTTCTGTGTTTCATCGTCAGTAAGAAGGAGCAAGGTATAGAGTAATCTTGAAGTGAAGCATCGGAATTCAAAACTGGACTCACAGGAGAGGTTCAAATCGTAGAAAGTGAGAGTGTAAGTTCTCTTGTAAATATGTCGGCATTGTGCGTTTTGTATTAAATTCGGGGAGCAATTTCTGTGTTTCATCGTCAATAAGAAGGTGCAAGGTATACAGCAAACCTGAATTGAAGCATCGGAATCTATAACTGGGCTCACAGGAGAGGTTCAAATCGTAGAAAGTGAGAGTGTCAGTCCCCTTGTATTTAAATCGGCATTGTGCCTTTTGTATTAAATTCGGATGCAATTTCTGTGTTTCATCGTCAACAAGAAGGTGCAAGGTATACAGTAAACCTGAAGTGAAGCATCGGAATTTAAAACTGGACTCACAGGAGAGGTTCAAATCATAGAAAGTGAGAGTGTCAGTCCTTTTTTACTTAAGTACGCATTGTGACTTTGTAATAAATTCGGATGCAATTTCTGTGTTTCATCGTCGACTAGAAGGTCCAAGGGATGCAGTATTCCTGAAGTGAAGCATCGGAATCTAAAACAGGACTCACAGGAGATGTTCAAATCATAGAAATTTAGAGTGTCAGTCCTCTTGTACTTAAGTCGGCATTGTGCCTTTTTCATTAAATTCGGATGCAAATTCTGTGTTTCATCGTCAATAAGAAGGTGCAAGGTATATAGTTAACCTGAAGTGAAGCATCGGAATCTAAAACTGGACTCACAGGAGAGGTTCAAATCATAGAAAGTGAGAGTGTCAGTCCCCATGTACTTAAGTCGGCATTGTGCGTTTTGTATTAAATTCGGATGCAATTACTGTGTTTCATCGTCAATAAGAAGGTGCAAGGTATACAGTAAACCTGAAGCGAAGCATTGGAATTTAAAACTGGACTCACAGGAGAGGTTCAAATCATAGAAAGTGAGAGTGTCAGTCCTCTTTTACTTAAGTCGGCATTGTGCCTTTTGTATTAAATTCGGATGCAATTTCTGTGTTTCATCGTCAATAAGAAGGTGCAAGGTATACAGTAAACCTGAAGTGAAGCATCGGAATCTAAAACTGGTCTCACAGGAGAGGTTAAAATCGTAGTAAGTGAGAGTGTCAGTCCTCTTGTACTTAAGTCGGCATTGTGCCTTTTGTATTAAATTCGGATGCAATTTCTTGTTTCATCGTCAATAAGAAGGTGCAATGTATCAAGTAATCTTGAAAATGAAGCATCTGAATCTAAAACTGAACTCACAGGAGAGGTTCAATTCATAGAATGTGAGAGTGTCAGTCCTCTTGTACTTAAGTCGTCATTGTGCCTTTTGTATTACATTCGGATGCAATTTCTGTGTTTCATCGTCAATAAGAAGGTGCAAGGTATACAGTAATCTGGAAGTGAAGCATCGGAATCTAAAACTGGACTCACAGGAGAGGTTCAAATCGTAGAAAGTGAGAGTGTCAGTCTTCTTGTACTTAAGTCGCCATTGTGGATTTTGTATTACATTCGGATGCAACTTCTGTGTTTCATCATCAATAAGAAGGTGCAAGGTATACAGTAAACCAGAAGTGAAGCATCGGAATCTAAAACTGGACTCACAGGCGAGGTTCAAATCATAGAAAGCGAGGGTGTCAGTCCTATTATACTTAAGTCGGCATTGTGACTTTTGTAATAAATTCGGAGGCAATTTCTGTGTTTCAACGACAATAAGAGGGTCCAAGGTATACAGTATACCTGAAGTGATGCATCAGAATCTAAAACTGGACTCACAGGAAAGGTTCAAATCATAGAAAGTTAGAGTGTCAGTCCTCTTGTACTTAAGTCGGCCTTGTGCCTTTTGTATTAAATTCGGATGCAAACTCTGTGTTTCATCGTCAATATGATGGAGCAAGATATATAGTAAACCTGAAGTGAAGCATGGGAATCTAAAACTGGACTCACAGGAGAGGTTCAAATCATAGAAAGTGAGAGTGTCAGTCCCCATGTACTTAAGTCGGCATTGTGCCTTTTGTATTACATTCGGATGCAATTTCTGTGTTTCATCGTCGATAAGAAGGTGCAAGGTATACAGTAAACCTGAATTGAAGCATCGGAATCTATAACTGGACTCACAGGAGAGGTTCAAATCGTAGAAAGTGAGAGTGTCAGTCCCCTTGTATTTAAGTCGGCATTGTGCCTTTTGTATTAAATTCGGATGCAATTTCTGTGTTTCATCGTCAACAAGAAGGTGCAAGGTATACAGTAAACCTGAAGTGAAGCATCGGAATTTAAAACTGGACTCACAGGAGAGGTTCAAATCATAGAAAGTGAGAGTGTCAGTCCTCTTTTACTTAAGTACGCATTGTGACTTTGTAATACATTCGGATGCAATTTCTGTGTTTCATCGTCGATAAGAAGGTCCAAGGGATGCAGTATACCTGAAGTGAAGCATCGGAATCTAAAACTGGACTCACACGAGAGGTTCAAATCATAGAAAGTTAGAGTGTCAGTCCTCTTGTACTTAAATCGGCATTGTGCCTTTTGTATTAAATTCGGATGCAAATTCTGTGTTTCATCGTCAATAAGAAGGTGCAAGGTATATAGTTAACCTGAAGTGAAGCATCGGAATATAAAACTGGACTCACAGTAGAGGTTCAAATCATAGAAAGTGAGAGTGTCAGTCCCCATGTACTTAAGTCGGCATTGTGCGTTTTGTATTAAATTCGGATGCAATTACTGTGTTTCATCGTCAATAAGAAGGTGCAAGGTATACAGTAAACCTGAAGCGAAGCATTGGAATTTAAAACTGGACTCACAGGAGAGGTTCAAATCATAGAAAGTGAGTGTGTCTGTCCCCATGTACTTAAGTCGGCATTGTGCCTTTTGTATTACATTCGGATGCAGTTTCTGTATTTCATCGTCGATAAGAAGGTGCAAGGTATACAGTAAACCTGATGTGAAGCATGGGAATCTAAAACTGGACTCACAGGAGAGGTTCAAAGCATAGAAAGTTAGAGTGTCAATCATCTTGTACCTAAGTCGGCATTGTGCCTTTTGTATTAAATTCGGATGCAATTTCTGTGTTTCATCGTCAATAAGAAGGTGAAAGGTATACAGTAATCTGGAAGTGAAGCATCAGAATCTAAAACTGGACTCACAGGAGAGGTTCAAATCGTAGAAAGTGAGAGTGTCAGTCTTCTTGTACTTAAGTCGGCATTGTGGATTTTGTATTAAATTCGGATGCAATTTCTGTGTTTCATCATCAATAAGAAGGTGCAAGGTATACAGTAAACCCAAAGTGAAGCATCGGAATCTAAAACTGGACTCACAGGCGAGGTTCAAAACATAGAGCGTGAGAGTGTCAGTCCTCTTGTACTTAAGACTGCATTGTGCCTTTTGTATGAAATTCGGATGCAATTTCTGTGTTTCGTCGGCAATAAGAAGGTGCAAGGTATACAGTAAACCTGAAGTGAAGTATCGGAATCTAAAACTGGACTCACAGGAGAGGTTCAAATCGTAGAATGAGAGAGTGTCAGTCCTCTTGTACTTAAGTCGGCAATGTGCCTTTTGTATTAAATTCGGATGCAATTTCTGTGTTTCATCGTCAATAAGAAGGTCCAAGAGATACAGTAAACCTGAAGAGAAGCAACGGACTCTAAAACTGGACTCACAGGAGAGGTTCAAATCATAGAAAGTGAGAGTGTCAGTCCTCTTTTACTTAAGTCGGCATTGTGACTTTTGTAATAAATTCGGATGCAATTTCTGTGTTTCATCGACAATAAGAAGGTCCAAGGGATACAGTATACCTGAAGTGAAGCATCGGAATCTAAAACTGGACTCACAGGAATGGTTCAAATCATAGAAAGTTAGAGTGTCAGTCCTCTTGTACTTAAGTCGGCATTGTGCCTTTTGTATTAAATTCGGATGCAAACTCAGTGTTTTATCGTCAATAAGATGGTGCAAGATATATAGTAAACCTGAAGTGAAGCATGGGAATCTAAAACTGGACTCACAAGAGAGGTTCAAATCATAGAAAGTGAGAGTGTCAGTCCCCATGTACTTAAGTCGGCATTGTGCCTTTTGTATTACATTCGGATGCAATTTCTGTATTTCATCGTCGATAAGAAGGTGCAAGGTATACAGTAAACCTGATGTGAAGCATCGGAATCTAAAACTGGACTCACAGGAGAGGTTCAAAGCATAGAAAGTTAGAGTGTCAATCATTTTGTACCTAAGTCGGCATTGTGCCTTTTGTATTAAATTCGGATGCAATTTCTGTGTTTCATCGTCAATAAAAAGGTGCAAAGTATTCAGTAAACCTGAAGTGAAGCATCGGAATGTAAAACTGGATTCACAGGAGAGGTTCAAATCATAGAAAGTGAGAATGTTAGTCCTCTTTTACTTAAGTCGGCATTGTGCCTTTTGTATTAAATTCGGATGCAATTTCTGTGTTTCATCGTCAAAAAGAAGGTGCAAGGTATACAGTAAACTTGAAGTGAAGCATCAGAATCTAAAACTGGTCTTACAGGAGAGGTTAAAATCGTAGAAAGTGAGAGTGTCAGTCCTCTTGTGCTTCAGTCGGCATTGTGCCTTTTGTATTAAATTCGGATGCAATTTCTGTGTTTCATCGTCAATAATAAGGTGCAATGTATAAAGTAATCTTGAAAATGAAGCATCTGAATCTAAAACTGGACTCACAGGAGAGGTTCAATTCATTGAATGTGAGAGTGTCAGTCCTCTTGTACTTAAGTCGTCATTGTGCCTTTTGTATTAAATTCGGATGCAATTTTTGTGTTGCATCGTCAATAAGAAGGTGCAAGGTATACAGTAATCTGGAAGTGAAGCATCGGAATCTAAAACTGGACTCACAGGAGAGGTTCAAATCGTAGAATGTGAGAGTGTCAGTCTTCTTGTACTTAAGTCGGCATTGTGGATTTTGTATTAAATTCGGATGCAATTTCTGTGTTTCATCATCAATAAGAAGGTGCAAGGTATACAGTAAACCAGAAGTGAAGCATCGGAATCTAAAACTGGACTCACAGGCGAGGTTCAAATCATAGAGCGTGAGAGTGTCAGTCCTCTTGTACTTAAGTCTGCATTGTGCCTTTTGTATGATTTTCGGATGCAATTTCTGTGTTTCGTCGTCAATAAGAAGGTGCAAGGTATACATTAAACCTGAAGTGAAGTATCGGAATCTAAAACTGGACTCACAGGAGAGGTTCAAATCGTAGAATGTGAGAGTGTCAGTCCTCTTGTACTTAAGTCGGCAATGTGCCTTTTGTATTAAATTCGGATGCAATTTCTGTGTTTCATCGTCAATAAGAAGGTCCAAGAGATACAGTAAACCTGAAGAGAAGCAACGGACTCTAAAACTGGACTCACAGGAGAGGTTCAAATCATAGAAAGTGAGAGCGTCAGTCCTCTTTTACTTAAGTCGGCATTGTGACTTTTGTAATAAATTCGGATGCAATTTCCGTGTTTCATCGAGAATAAGAAGGTCCAAGGGATACAGTATACCTGAAGTGAAGCATCGGAATCTAAAACTGGACTCACAGGAATGGTTCAAATCATAGAAAGTTAGAGTGTCAGTCCTCTTGTACTTAAGTCGGCATTGTGCATTTTGGATTAAATTCGGATGCAAACTCTGTGTTTCATCGTCAATAATATGGTGCAAGATATATTGTAAACCTGAAGTGAAGCATGGGAATCTAAAACTGGACTCACAAGAGAGGTTCAAATCATAGAAAGTGAGAGTGTCGGTCCTCTTTTACTTAAGTCGGCATTATGCCTTTTGTTTTAAATTCGGATGCAATTACTGTGTTTCATCGTCAATAAGAAGGTGCAAGGTATACAGTAAACCTGTAGTGAAGCATCTGAATCTAAAACTGGACCCACAGGAGAGGTTCAAATCATAGAAAGTGAGAGGGTCGGTCCTCTTTTACTTAAGTCGGCATTATGATTTTTGTATTAAATTCGGATGCAATTACTGTGTTTCATCGTCAATAAGAAGGTGCAAGGTATACAGTAAACCTGTAGTGAAGCATCGGAATCTAAAACTGGACTCACAGGAGGGGTTAAAATCGTAGAAAGTGAGAGTGTCAGTCCTCTTGTACTTAAGTCGGCATTGTGCCTTTTGTAGTAAATACGGATGCAATTTCCTTGTTTCATCGTCAATAAGAAGGTCCAAGGGATACAGTAAACCTGAAGTGAGGCTTTGGAAGCTAAAACTGGACTCACAGGAGAGGTTAAATCGTAGAATGTGAGAGTGTCAGTCCTCTTGTACTTAAGTCGGCATTTTGCCTTTTGTATTAAATTCGGATGCAATTTCTGTGTTTCATCGTCAATAAGAAGGTGCAAGATATACTGTAAACCTGAAGTGAAGCATCGGAATCTAAAACTGGACACACAGGAGAGGTTCAAATCATAGAAAGTGAGAGGGTCGGTCCTCTTTTACTTAAGTCGGCATTATGCCTTTTGTATTAAATTCGGATGCAATTACTGTGTTTCATCGTCAATAAGAAGGTGCAAGGTATACAGTAAACCTGTAGTGAAGCATCGGAATCTAAAACTGGACTCACAGGAGGGGTTAAAATCGTAGAAAGTGAGAGTGTCAGTCCTCTTGTACTTAAGTCGGCATTGTGCCTTTTGTAGTAAATACGGATGCAATTTCCTTGTTTCATCGTCAATAAGAAGGTCCAAGGGATACAGTAAACCTGAAGTGAGGCTTTGGAAGCTAAAACTGGACTCACAGGAGAGGTTAAATCGTAGAATGTGAGAGTGTCAGTCCTCTTGTACTTAAGTCGGCATTTTGCCTTTTGTATTAAATTCGGATGCAATTTCTGTGTTTCATCGTCAATAAGAAGGTGCAAGATATACTGTAAACCTGAAGTGAAGCATCGGAATCTAAAACTGGACCCACAGGAGAGGTTCAAATCATAGAAAGTGAGAGGGTCGGTCCTCTTTTACTTAAGTCGGCATTATGCCTTTTGTATTAATTTCGGATGCAATTTCCGTGTTTCATCGACAATAAGAAGGTCCAAGGGATACAGTATACCTGAAGTGAAGCATCGGAATCTAAAACTGGACTCACAGGAATGGTTCAAATCATAGAAAGTTAGAGTGTCAGTCCTCTTGTACTTAAGTCGGCATTGTGCATTTTGGATTAAATTCGGATGCAAACTCTGTGTTTCATCGTCAATAATATGGTGCAAGATATATTGTAAACCTGAAGTGAAGCATGGGAATCTAAAACTGGACTCACAAGAGAGGTTCAAATCATAGAAAGTGAGAGTGTCGGTCCTCTTTTACTTAAGTCGGCATTATGCCTTTTGTTTTAAATTCGGATGCAATTACTGTGTTTCATCGTCAATAAGAAGGTGCAAGGTATACAGTAAACCTGTAGTGAAGCATCTGAATCTAAAACTGGACTCACAGGAGAGTTTAAAATCGTAGAAAGTGAGAGTGTCAGTCTTATTGTTCTTAAGTCGGCATTGTGCCTTTTGTATTAAATTCGGATGCAATTTCTGTGTTTCATCGTCAATAAGAAGGTGCAAGGTATACAGTAAATCTGAAATGAAGCATCGGAATCTAAAACTGGACTCACAGGAGAGGTTAATATCATAGAAAATGAGAGTGTCCGTCCCCATGTATTTATGTCGGCATTGTGCCTTTTGTATTACATTCGGATGCAATTTCTGTGTTTCATCGTCAATAAGAAGGTGCAAGGTATACAGTAAACCTGATGTGAAGCATCGGAATCTAAAACTGGACTCACAGGAGTGGTTCAAATCATAGAAAGTGAGAGTGTAAGTCCTCTTTTACTTAAGTCGGCATTGTGCCATTTGTATTAAATTCGGATGCAATTTCTGTGTTTCGTCGTCAATAAGAAGGTGCAAGGTATACAGTAAAGCTGAAGTGAAGTATCGGAATCTAAAACTGGACTCCCAGGAGAGGTTCAAATCGTAGAATGAGAGAGTGTCAGTCCTCTTGTACTTAAGTCGGCAATGTGCCTTTTTTATTAAATTCGGATGCAATTTCTGTGTTTCATCGTCAATAGGAAGGTCCAAGAGATACAGTAAACCTGAAGAGAAGCAACGGACTCTAAAACTGGACTCACAGGAGAGGTTCAAATCATAGAAAGTGAGAGTGTCAGTCCTCTTTTACTTAAGTCGGCATTGTGACTTTTGTAAGAAATTCGGATGCAATTTCTGTGTTTCATCGACAATAAGAAGGTCCAAGGGATACAGTATACCTGAAGTGAAGCATTGGAATCTAAAACTGGACTCACAGGAATGGTTCAAATCATAGAAAGTTAGAATGTCAGTCCACTTGTACTTAAGTCGGCATTGTGCCTTTTGTATTAAATTCGGATGCAAACTCAGTGTTTTATCGTCAATAAGATGGTGCAAGATATATAGTAAACCTGAAGTGAAGCATGGGAATCTAAAACTGGACTCACAAGAGAGGTTCAAATCATAGAAAGTGAGAGTGTCAGTCCCCATGTACTTAAGTCGGCATTGTGCCTTTTGTATTACATTCGGATGCAATTTCTGTATTTCATCGTCGATAAGAAGGTGCAAGGTATACAGTAAACCTGATGTGAAGCATCGGAATCTAAAACTGGACTCACAGGAGAGGTTCAAAGCATAGAAAGTTAGAGTGTCAATCATTTTGTACCTAAGTCGGCATTGTGATTTTGTATTAAATTCGGATGCAATTTCTGTGTTTCATCGTCAATAAAAAGGTGCAAAGTATTCAGTAAACCTGAAGTGAAGCATCGGAATGTAAAACTGGATTCACAGGAGAGGTTCAAATCATAGAAAGTGAGAATGTTAGTCCTCTTTTACTTAAGTCGGCATTGTGCCTTTTGTATTAAATTCGGATGCAATTTCTGTGTTTCATCGTCAAAAAGAAGGTGCAAGGTATACAGTAAACTTGAAGTGAAGCATCAGAATCTAAAACTGGTCTTACAGGAGAGGTTAAAATCGTAGAAAGTGAGAGTGTCAGTCCTCTTGTGCTTCAGTCGGCATTGTGCCTTTTGTATTAAATTCGGATGCAATTTCTGTGTTTCATCGTCAATAATAAGGTGCAATGTATAAAGTAATCTTGAAAATGAAGCATCTGAATCTAAAACTGGACTCACAGGAGAGGTTCAATTCATTGAATGTGAGAGTGTCAGTCCTCTTGTACTTAAGTCGTCATTGTGCCTTTTGTATTAAATTCGGATGCAATTTTTGTGTTGCATCGTCAATAAGAAGGTGCAAGGTATACAGTAATCTGGAAGTGAAGCATCGGAATCTAAAACTGGACTCACAGGAGAGGTTCAAATCGTAGAATGTGAGAGTGTCAGTCTTCTTGTACTTAAGTCGGCATTGTGGATTTTGTATTAAATTCGGATGCAATTTCTGTGTTTCATCATCAATAAGAAGGTGCAAGGTATACAGTAAACCAGAAGTGAAGCATCGGAATCTAAAACTGGACTCACAGGCGAGGTTCAAATCATAGAGCGTGAGAGTGTCAGTCCTCTTGTACTTAAGTCTGCATTGTGCCTTTTGTATGATTTTCGGATGCAATTTCTGTGTTTCGTCGTCAATAAGAAGGTGCAAGGTATACATTAAACCTGAAGTGAAGTATCGGAATCTAAAACTGGACTCACAGGAGAGGTTCAAATCGTAGAATGTGAGAGTGTCAGTCCTCTTGTACTTAAGTCGGCAATGTGCCTTTTGTATTAAATTCGGATGCAATTTCTGTGTTTCATCGTCAATAAGAAGGTCCAAGAGATACAGTAAACCTGAAGAGAAGCAACGGACTCTAAAACTGGACTCACAGGAGAGGTTCAAATCATAGAAAGTGAGAGCGTCAGTCCTCTTTTACTTAAGTCGGCATTGTGACTTTTGTAATAAATTCGGATGCAATTTCCGTGTTTCATCGACAATAAGAAGGTCCAAGGGATACAGTATACCTGAAGTGAAGCATCGGAATCTAAAACTGGACTCACAGGAATGGTTCAAATCATAGAAAGTTAGAGTGTCAGTCCTCTTGTACTTAAGTCGGCATTGTGCATTTTGGATTAAATTCGGATGCAAACTCTGTGTTTCATCGTCAATAATATGGTGCAAGATATATTGTAAACCTGAAGTGAAGCATGGGAATCTAAAACTGGACTCACAAGAGAGGTTCAAATCATAGAAAGTGAGAGTGTCGGTCCTCTTTTACTTAAGTCGGCATTATGCCTTTTGTTTTAAATTCGGATGCAATTACTGTGTTTCATCGTCAATAAGAAGGTGCAAGGTATACAGTAAACCTGTAGTGAAGCATCTGAATCTAAAACTGGACCCACAGGAGAGGTTCAAATCATAGAAAGTGAGAGGGTCGGTCCTCTTTTACTTAAGTCGGCATTATGATTTTTGTATTAAATTCGGATGCAATTACTGTGTTTCATCGTCAATAAGAAGGTGCAAGGTATACAGTAAACCTGTAGTGAAGCATCGGAATCTAAAACTGGACTCACAGGAGGGGTTAAAATCGTAGAAAGTGAGAGTGTCAGTCCTCTTGTACTTAAGTCGGCATTGTGCCTTTTGTAGTAAATACGGATGCAATTTCCTTGTTTCATCGTCAATAAGAAGGTCCAAGGGATACAGTAAACCTGAAGTGAGGCTTTGGAAGCTAAAACTGGACTCACAGGAGAGGTTAAATCGTAGAATGTGAGAGTGTCAGTCCTCTTGTACTTAAGTCGGCATTTTGCCTTTTGTATTAAATTCGGATGCAATTTCTGTGTTTCATCGTCAATAAGAAGGTGCAAGATATACTGTAAACCTGAAGTGAAGCATCGGAATCTAAAACTGGACACACAGGAGAGGTTCAAATCATAGAAAGTGAGAGGGTCGGTCCTCTTTTACTTAAGTCGGCATTATGCCTTTTGTATTAAATTCGGATGCAATTACTGTGTTTCATCGTCAATAAGAAGGTGCAAGGTATACAGTAAACCTGTAGTGAAGCATCGGAATCTAAAACTGGACTCACAGGAGGGGTTAAAATCGTAGAAAGTGAGAGTGTCAGTCCTCTTGTACTTAAGTCGGCATTGTGCCTTTTGTAGTAAATACGGATGCAATTTCCTTGTTTCATCGTCAATAAGAAGGTCCAAGGGATACAGTAAACCTGAAGTGAGGCTTTGGAAGCTAAAACTGGACTCACAGGAGAGGTTAAATCGTAGAATGTGAGAGTGTCAGTCCTCTTGTACTTAAGTCGGCATTTTGCCTTTTGTATTAAATTCGGATGCAATTTCTGTGTTTCATCGTCAATAAGAAGGTGCAAGATATACTGTAAACCTGAAGTGAAGCATCGGAATCTAAAACTGGACCCACAGGAGAGGTTCAAATCATAGAAAGTGAGAGGGTCGGTCCTCTTTTACTTAAGTCGGCATTATGCCTTTTGTATTAAATTCGGATGCAATTTCCGTGTTTCATCGACAATAAGAAGGTCCAAGGGATACAGTATACCTGAAGTGAAGCATCGGAATCTAAAACTGGACTCACAGGAATGGTTCAAATCATAGAAAGTTAGAGTGTCAGTCCTCTTGTACTTAAGTCGGCATTGTGCATTTTGGATTAAATTCGGATGCAAACTCTGTGTTTCATCGTCAATAATATGGTGCAAGATATATTGTAAACCTGAAGTGAAGCATGGGAATCTAAAACTGGACTCACAAGAGAGGTTCAAATCATAGAAAGTGAGAGTGTCGGTCCTCTTTTACTTAAGTCGGCATTATGCCTTTTTGTTTTAAATTCGGATGCAATTACTGTGTTTCATCGTCAATAAGAAGGTGCAAGGTATACAGTAAACCTGTAGTGAAGCATCTGAATCTAAAACTGGACTCACAGGAGAGTTTAAAATCGTAGAAAGTGAGAGTGTCAGTCTTATTGTTCTTAAGTCGGCATTGTGCCTTTTGTATTAAATTCGGATGCAATTTCTGTGTTTCATCGTCAATAAGAAGGTGCAAGGTATACAGTAAATCTGAAATGAAGCATCGGAATCTAAAACTGGACTCACAGGAGAGGTTAATATCATAGAAAATGAGAGTGTCCGTCCCCATGTATTTATGTCGGCATTGTGCCTTTTGTATTACATTCGGATGCAATTTCTGTGTTTCATCGTCAATAAGAAGGTGCAAGGTATACAGTAAACCTGATGTGAAGCATCGGAATCTAAAACTGGACTCACAGGAGTGGTTCAAATCATAGAAAGTGAGAGTGTAAGTCCTCTTTTACTTAAGTCGGCATTGTGCCATTTGTATTAAATTCGGATGCAATTTCTGTGTTTCATCGTCAATAAGAATTCCAAGGGATACACTAAACCTGAAGTGGAGCATCGGAATCCTAAACTGGACTCACAGGAGAGGTTCAAATCATAGAAAGTTGGAGTGTCAATCTTCTTGTACTTAAGTCGGCATTGTGCCTTTTGTATTAAATTCGGATGCAATTTCTGTGTCTCATCGTCAATAAGAAGGTAAAAGGGATACTGTAAACCTGAAGTGAAATATCGGAATCTAAAGCTGGACTCACAGGCGAGGTTCAAATCATAGAGCGTGAGAGTGTCAGTCCTCTTGTACTTAAGTCTGCATTGTGCCTTTTGTATGAAATTCGGATGCAATTTCTGTGTTTCGTCGTCAATAAGAAGGTGCAAGGTATACAGTAAAGCTGAAGTGAAGTATCGGAATCTAAAACTGGACTCCCAGGAGAGGTTCAAATCGTAGAATGAGAGAGTGTCAGTCCTCTTGTACTTAAGTCGGCAATGTGCCTTTTTTATTAAATTCGGATGCAATTTCTGTGTTTCATCGTCAATAGGAAGGTCCAAGAGATACAGTAAACCTGAAGAGAAGCAACGGACTCTAAAACTGGACTCACAGGAGAGGTTCAAATCATAGAAAGTGAGAGTGTCAGTCCTCTTTTACTTAAGTCGGCATTGTGACTTTTGTAAGAAATTCGGATGCAATTTCTGTGTTTCATCGACAATAAGAAGGTCCAAGGGATACAGTATACCTG
Organism: Schistocerca serialis cubense; assembly: GCF_023864345.2. Taxonomy (NCBI): domain Eukaryota; kingdom Metazoa; phylum Arthropoda; class Insecta; order Orthoptera; family Acrididae; genus Schistocerca; species Schistocerca serialis. The sequence goes on from NW_026048462.1 coordinate 4,968,064, forward strand.
AAGTGAAGCATTGGAATCTAAAACTGGACTCACAGGAATGGTTCAAATCATAGAAAGTTAGAATGTCAGTCCACTTGTACTTAAGTCGGCATTGTGCCTTTTGTATTAAATTCGGATGCAAACTCTGTGTTTCATCGTCAATAAGATGGTGCAAGATATATAGTAAACCTGAAGTGAGGCATGGGAATCTAAAACTGGACTCACAAGAGAGGTTCAAATCATAGAAAGTGAGAGTGTCAGTCCCCATGTACTTAAGTCGGCATTGTGCCTTTTGTATTACATTCGGATGCAATTTCTGTATTTCATCGTCGATAAGAAGGTGCAAGGTATACAGTAAACCTGATGTGAAGCATCGGAATCTAAAACTGGACTCACAGGAGAGGTTCAAAGCATAGAAAGTTAGAGTGTCAATCATCTTGTACCTAAGTCGGCATTGTGCCTTTTGTATTAAATTCGGATGCAATTTCTGTGTATAATCGTCAATAAAAAGGTGCAAAGTATTCAGTATACCTGAAGTGAAGCATCGGAATGTAAAACTGGATTCACAGGAGAGGTTCAAATCATAGAAAGTGAGAGTGTTAGTCCTCTTTTACTTAAGTCGGCATTGTGTCTTTTGTATTAAATTCGGATGCAATTTCTGTGTTTCATCGTCAAAAAGAAGGTGCAAGGTATACAGTAAACCTGAAGTGAAGCATTAGAATCTAAAACTGGTCTTACAGGAGAGATTAAAATCGTAGAAAGCGAGAGTGTCAGTCCTCTTGTACTTAAGTCGGCATTGTGCCTTTTGTATTAAATTCGGATGCAATTTCTGTGTTTCATCGTCAATAAGAAGGTGCAATGTATAAAGTAATCTTGAAAATGAAGCATCTGAATCTAAAACTGGACTCACAGGAGAGGTTCAATTCATAGAATGTGAGAGTGTCAGTCCTCTTGTACTTAAGTCATCATTGTGCCTTTTGTATTAAATTCGGATGCAATTTCTGTGTTTCATCGTCAATAAGTAGGTGCAAGGTATACAGTAGTCTGGAAGTGAAGCATCGGAATCTAAAACTGGACTCATAGGAGAGGTTCAAATCGTAGAAAGTGAGAGTGTCAGTCTTCTTGTACTTAAGTCGGCAATGTGGATTTTGTATTAAATTCGGATGCAATTTCTGTGTTTCATCATCAATAAGAAGGTGCAAGGTATACAGTAAACCAGAAGTGAAGCATCGGAATCTAAAACTGGACTCACAGGCGAGGTTCAAATCATAGAGCGTGAAAGTGTCAGTCCTCTTGTACTTAAGTCTGCATTGTGCCTTTTGTATGAATTTCGGATGCAATTTCTGTGTTTCGTCGTCAATAAGAAGGTGCAAGGTATACAGTAAACCTGAAGTGAAGTATAGGAATCTAAAACTGGACTCACAAGAGAGGTTCAAATCGTAGAATGAGAGAGTGTCAGTCCTCTTGTACTTAAGTCGGCAATGTGCCTTTTGTATTAAATTCGGATGCAAACTCTGTGTTTCATCGTCAATAAGATGGTGCAAGATATATAGTAAACCTGAAGTGAAGCATGGGAATCTAAAACTGGACTCACAAGAGAGGTTCAAATCATAGAAAGTGAGAGTGTCACTCCCCATGTACTTAAGTCGGCATTGTGCCTTTTGTATTACATTCGGATGCAATTTCTGTATTTCATCGTCGATAAGAAGGTGCAAGGTATACAGTAAACCTGATGTGAAGCATCGGAATCTAAAACTGGACTCACAGGAGAGGTTCAAAGCATAGAAAGTTAGAGTGTCAATCATCTTGTACCTAAGTCGGCATTGTGCCTTTTGTATTAAATTCGGATGCAATTTCTGTGTTTCATCGTCAATAAAAAGGTGCAAAGTATTCAGTAAACCTGAAGTGAAGCATCGGAATGTAAAACTGGATTCACAGGAGAGGTTCAAATCATAGAAAGTGAGAGTGTTAGTCCTCTTTTACTTAAGTCGGCATTGTGCCTTTTGAATTAAATTCGGATGCAATTTCTGTGTTTCATCGTCAATAAGAAGGTGCAAGGTATACAGGAAACCTGTAGTGAAGCATCGGAATCTAAAACTGGACTCACAGGAGGGGTTAAAATCGTAGAAAGTGAGAGTGTCAGTCCTCTTGTACTTAAGTCGGCATTGTGCCTTTTGTAGTAAATACGGATGCAATTTCCTTGTTTCATCGTCAATAAGAAGGTCCAAGGGATACAGTAAACCTGAAGTGAGGCTTTGGAAGCTAAAACTGGACTCACAGGAGAGGTTAAATCGTAGAATGTGAGAGTGTCAGTCCGCTTGTACTTAAGTCGGCATTTTGCCTTTTGTATTAAATTCGGATGCAATTTCTGTGTTTCATCGTCAATAAGAAGGTGCAAGATATACTGTAAACCTGAAGTGAAGCATCGGAATCTAAAACTGGACCCACAGGAGAGGTTCAAATCATAGAAAGTGAGAGGGTCGGTCCTCTTTTACTTAAGTCGGCATTATGCCTTTTGTATTAAATTCGGATGCAATTACTGTGTTTCATCGTCAATAAGAAGGTGCAAGGTATACAGTAAACCTGTAGTGAAGCATCGGAATCTAAAACTGGACTCACAGGAGAGTTTAAAATCGTAGAAAGTGAGAGTGTCTGTCCTCTTGTAGTTAAGTCGGCATTGTGCTTTTTGTATTAAATTCGGATGCAATTTCTGTGTTTCATCGTCAATAGGAATGTGCAAGGTATACAGTAAATCTGAAATGAAGCATCGGAATCTAAAACTGGACTCACAGGAGAGGTTTAAATCATAGAAAATGAGAGTGTCAGTCCCCATGTATTTAAGTCGGCATTGTGCCTTTTGTATTACATTCGGATGCAATTTCTGTGTTTCATCGTCAATAAGAAGGTGCAAAGTATACAGTAAACCTGAAGTGAAGCATCGGAATCTAAAACTGGACTCACAGGAGTGGTTCAAATCATAGAAAGTGAGAGTGTAAGTCCTGTTTTACTTAAGTCGGCATTGTGCCAGTTGTTTTAAATTCGGATGCAATTTCTGTGTTTCATCGTCAATAAGAATTCCAAGGGATACACTAAACCTGAAGTGGAGCATCGGAATCCTAAACTGGACTCACAGGAGAGGTTCAAATCATAGAAAGTTACAGTGTCAGTCCTCTTGTACTTAAGTCGGCATTGTGCCTTTTGTATTAAATTCGGATGCAATTTCTGTGTCTCATCGTCAATAAGAAGGTAAAAGGGATACAGTAAACCTGAAGTGAAAAATCGGAATCTAAAGCTGGACTCACAGGAGTGGTTCAAATCATAGAAAGTGAGAGTGTAAGTCCTCTTTTACTTAAGTCGGCATTGTGCCTTTTGTATTAAATTCGGATGCAATTTCTGTGTTTCATCGTCAATAAGAAGGTGCAATGTATAAAGTAATCTTGAAAATGAAGCATCTGAATCAAAAACTGGACTCACAGGAGAGGTTCAATTCATAGAATGTGAGAGTGTCAGTCCTCTTGTACTTAAGTCGTCATTGTGCCTTTTGTATTAAATTCGGATGCAATTTCTGTGTTTCATCGTCAATAAGTAGGTGCAAGGTATACAGTAATCTGGAAGTGAAGCATCGGAATCTAAAACTGGACTCATAGGAGAGGTTCAAATCGTAGAAAGTGAGAGTGTCAGTTTTCTTGTACTTAAGTCGGCAATGTGGATTTTGTATTAAATTCGGATGCAATTTCTGTGTTTCATCATCAATAAGAAGGTGCAAGGTATACAGTAAACCAGAAGTGAAGCATCGGAATCTAAAACTGGACTCACAGGCGAGGTTCAAATCATAGAGTGTGAAAGTGTCAGTCCTCTTGTACTTAAGTCTGCATTGTGCCTTTTGTATGAATTTCGGATGCAATTTCTGTGTTTCGTCGTCAATAAGAAGGTGCAAGGTATACAGTAAACCTGAAGTGAAGTATCGGAATCTAAAACTGGACTCACAAGAGAGGTTCAAATCGTAGAATGAGAGAGTGTCAGTCCTCTTGTACTTAAGTCGGCAATGTGCCTTTTGTATTAAATTCGGATGCAAACTCTGTGTTTCATCGTCAATAAGATGGTGCAAGATATATAGTAAACCTGAAGTGAAGCATGGGAATCTAAAACTGGACTCACAAGAGAGGTTCAAATCATAGAAAGTGAGAGTGTCACTCCCCGTGTACTTAAGTCGGCATTGTGCCTTTTGTATTACATTCGGATGCAATTTCTGTATTTCATCGTCGATAAGAAGGTGCAAGGTATACAGTAAACCTGATGTGAAGCATCGGAATCTAAAACTGGACTCACAGGAGAGGTTCAAAGCATAGAAAGTTAGAGTGTCAATCATCTTGTACCTAAGTCGGCATTGTGCCTTTTGTAATAAATTCGGATGCAATTTCTGTGTTTAATCGTCAATAAAAAGGTGCAAAGTATTCAGTAAACCTGAAGTGAAGCATCGGAATGTAAAACTGGATTCACAGGAGAGGTTCAAATCATAGAAAGTGAGAGTGTTAGTCCTCTTTTACTTAAGTCGGCATTGTGCCTTTTGAATTAAATTCGGATGCAATTTCTGTGTTTCATCGTCAATAAGAAGGTGCAAGGTATACAGGAAACCTGTAGTGAAGCATCGGAATCTAAAACTGGACTCACAGGAGGGGTTAAAATCGTAGAAAGTGAGAGTGTCAGTCCTCTTGTACTTAAGTCGGCATTGTGCCTTTTGTAGTAAATTCGGATGCAATTTCCTTGTTTCATCGTCAATAAGAAGGTCCAAGGGATACAGTAAACCTGAAGTGAGGCTTTGGAAGCTAAAACTGGACTCACAGGAGAGGTTAAATCGTAGAATGTGAGAGTGTCAGTCCTCTTGTACTTAAGTCGGCATTTTGCCTTTTGTATTAAATTCGGATGCAATTTCTGTGTTTCATCGTCAATAAGAAGGTGCAAGATATACTGTAAACCTGAAGTGAAGCATCGGAATGTAAAACTGGACCCACAGGAGAGGTTCAAATCATAGAAAGTGAGAGGGTCGGTCCTCTTTTACTTAAGTCGGCATTATGCCTTTTGGATTAAATTCGGATGCAATTACTGTGTTTCATCGTCAATAAGAAGGTGCAAGGTATACAGTAAACCTGTAGTGAAGCATCGGAATCTAAAACTGGACTCACAGGAGAGTTTAAAATCGTAGAAAGTGAGAGTGTCTGTCCTCTTGTAGTTAAGTCGGCATTGTGCTCTTTGTATTAAATTCGGATGCAATTTCTGTGTTTCATCGTCAATAAGAATGTGCAAGGTATACAGTAAATCTGAAATGAAGCATCGGAATCTAAAACTGGACTCACAGGAGAGGTTTAAATCATAGAAAATGAGAGTGTCAGTCCCCATGTATTTAAGTCGGCATTGTGCCTTTTGTATTACATTCGGATGCAATTTCTGTGTTTCATCGTCAATAAGAAGGTGCAAAGTATACAGTAAACCTGAAGTGAAGCATCGGAAGCTAAAACTGGACTCACAGGAGTGGTTCAAATCATAGAAAGTGAGAGTGTAAGTCCTGTTTTACTTAAGTCGTCATTGTGCCATTTGTATTAAATTCGGATGCAATTTCTGTGTTTCATCGTCAATAAGAATTCCAAGGGATACACTAAACCTGAAGTGGAGCATCGGAATCCTAAACTGGACTCACAGGTGAGGTTCAAATCATAGAAAGTTACAGTGTCAGTCCTCTTGTACTTAAGTCGGCATTGTGCCTTTTGTATTAAATTCGGATGCAATTTCTGTGTCTCATCGTCAATAAGAAGGTAAAAGGGATACAGTAAACCTGAAGTGAAAAATCGGAATCTGAAGCTGGACTCACAGGAGTGGTTCAAATCATAGAAAGTGAGAGTGTAAGTCCTCTTTTACTTAAGTCGGCATTGTGCCTTTTGTATTAAATTCGGATGCAATTTCTGTGTTTCATCGTCAATAAGAAGGTGCAATGTATAAAGTAATCTTGAAAATGAAGCATCTGAATCTAAAACTGGACTCACAGGAGAGGTTCAATTCATAGAATGTGAGAGTGTCAGTCCTCTTGTACTTAAGTCGTCATTGTGCCTTTTGTATTAAATTCGGATGCAATTTCTGTGTTTCATCGTCAATAAGTAGGTGCAAGGTATACAGTAATCTGGAAGTGAAGCATCGGAATCTAAAACTGGACTCATAGGAGAGGTTCAAATCGTAGAAAGTGAGAGTGTCAGTCTTCTTGTACTTAAGTCGGCAATGTGGATTTTGTATTAAATTCGGATGCAATTTCTGTGTTTCATCATCAATAAGAAGGTGCAAGGTATACAGTAAACCAGAAGTGAAGCATCGGAATCTAAAACTGGACTCACAGGCGAGGTTCAAATCATAGAGCGTGAAAGTGTCAGTCCTCTTGTACTTAAGTCTGCATTGTGCCTTTTGTATGAATTTCGGATGCAATTTCTGTGTTTCGTCGTCAATAAGAAGGTGCAAGGTATACAGTAAACCTGAAGTGAAGTATCGGAATCTAAAACTGGACTCACAAGAGAGGTTCAAATCGTAGAATGAGAGAGTGTCAGTCCTCTTGGACTTAAGTCGGCAATGTGCCTTTTGTATTAAATACGGATGCAAACTCTGTGTTTCATCGTCAATAAGATGGTGCAAGATATATAGTAAACCTGAAGTGAAGCATGGGAATCTAAAACTGGACTCACAAGAGAGGTTCAAATCATAGAAAGTGAGAGTGTCACTCCCCATGTACTTAAGTCGGCATTGTGCCTTTTGTATTACATTCGGATGCAATTTCTGTATTTCATCGTCGATAAGAAGGTGCAAGGTATACAGTAAACCTGATGTGAAGCATCGGAATCTAAAACTGGACTCACAGGAGAGGTTCAAAGCATAGAAAGTTAGAGTGTCAATCATCTTGTACCTAAGTCGGCATTGTGCCTTTTGTAATAAATTCGGATGCAATTTCTGTGTTTAATCGTCAATAAAAAGGTGCAAAGTATTCAGTAAACCTGAAGTGAAGCATCGGAATGTAAAACTGGATTCACAGGAGAGGTTCAAATCATAGAAAGTGAGAGTGTTTGTCCTCTTTTACTTTAGTCGGCATTGTGCCTTTTGAATTAAATTCGGATGCAATTTCTGTGTTTCATCGTCAATAAGAAGGTGCAAGGTATACAGGAAACCTGTAGTGAAGCATCGGAATCTAAAACTGGACTCACAGGAGAGGTTTAAATCATAGAAAATGAGAGTGTCAGTCCCCATGTATTTAAGTCGGCATTGTGCCTTTTGTATTACATTCGGATGCAATTTCTGTGTTTCATCGTCAATAAGAAGGTGCAAAGTATACAGTAAACCTGAAGTGAAGCATCGGAATCTAAAACTGGACTCACAGGAGTGGTTCAAATCATAGAAAGTGAGAGTGTAAGTCCTGTTTTACTTAAGTCGGCATTGTGCCAGTTGTTTTAAATTCGGATGCAATTTCTGTGTTTCATCGTCAATAAGAATTCCAAGGGATACACTAAACCTGAAGTGGAGCATCGGAATCCTAAACTGGACTCACAGGAGAGGTTCAAATCATAGAAAGTTACAGTGTCAGTCCTCTTGTACTTAAGTCGGCATTGTGCCTTTTGTATTAAATTCGGATGCAATTTCTGTGTCTCATCGTCAATAAGAAGGTAAAAGGGATACAGTAAACCTGAAGTGAAAAATCGGAATCTAAAGCTGGACTCACAGGAGTGGTTCAAATCATAGAAAGTGAGAGTGTAAGTCCTCTTTTACTTAAGTCGGCATTGTGCCTTTTGTATTAAATTCGGATGCAATTTCTGTGTTTCATCGTCAATAAGAAGGTGCAATGTATAAAGTAATCTTGAAAATGAAGCATCTGAATCAAAAACTGGACTCACAGGAGAGGTTCAATTCATAGAATGTGAGAGTGTCAGTCCTCTTGTACTTAAGTCGTCATTGTGCCTTTTGTATTAAATTCGGATGCAATTTCTGTGTTTCATCGTCAATAAGTAGGTGCAAGGTATACAGTAATCTGGAAGTGAAGCATCGGAATCTAAAACTGGACTCATAGGAGAGGTTCAAATCGTAGAAAGTGAGAGTGTCAGTTTTCTTGTACTTAAGTCGGCAATGTGGATTTTGTATTAAATTCGGATGCAATTTCTGTGTTTCATCATCAATAAGAAGGTGCAAGGTATACAGTAAACCAGAAGTGAAGCATCGGAAACTAAAACTGGACTCACAGGCGAGGTTCAAATCATAGAGTGTGAAAGTGTCAGTCCTCTTGTACTTAAGTCTGCATTGTGCCTTTTGTATGAATTTCGGATGCAATTTCTGTGTTTCGTCGTCAATAAGAAGGTGCAAGGTATACAGTAAACCTGAAGTGAAGTATCGGAATCTAAAACTGGACTCACAAGAGAGGTTCAAATCGTAGAATGAGAGAGTGTCAGTCCTCTTGTACTTAAGTCGGCAATGTGCCTTTTGTATTAAATTCGGATGCAAACTCTGTGTTCTATCGTCAATAAGATGGTGCAAGATATATAGTAAACCTGAAGTGAAGCATGGGAATCTAAAACTGGACTCACAAGAGAGGTTCAAATCATAGAAAGTGAGAGTGTCACTCCCCGTGTACTTAAGTCGGCATTGTGCCTTTTGTATTACATTCGGATGCAATTTCTGTATTTCATCGTCGATAAGAAGGTGCAAGGTATACAGTAAACCTGATGTGAAGCATCGGAATCTAAAACTGGACTCACAGGAGAGGTTCAAAGCATAGAAAGTTAGAGTGTCAATCATCTTGTACCTAAGTCGGCATTGTGCCTTTTGTAATAAATTCGGATGCAATTTCTGTGTTTAATCGTCAATAAAAAGGTGCAAAGTATTCAGTACACCTGAAGTGAAGCATCGGAATGTAAAACTGGATTCACAGGAGAGGTTCAAATCATAGAAAGTGAGAGTGTTAGTCCTCTTTTACTTAAGTCGGCATTGTGCCTTTTGAATTAAATTCGGATGCAATTTCTGTGTTTCATCGTCAATAAGAAGGTGCAAGGTATACAGGAAACCTGTAGTGAAGCATCGGAATCTAAAACTGGACTCACAGGAGGGGTTAAAATCGTAGAAAGTGAGAGTGTCAGTCCTCTTGTACTTAAGTCGGCATTGTGCCTTTTGTAGTAAATTCGGATGCAATTTCCTTGTTTCATCGTCAATAAGAAGGTCCAAGGGATACAGTAAACCTGAAGTGAGGCTTTGGAAGCTAAAACTGGACTCACAGGAGAGGTTAAATCGTAGAATGTGAGAGTGTCAGTCCTCTTGTACTTAAGTCGGCATTTTGCCTTTTGTATTAAATTCGGATGCAATTTCTGTGTTTCATCGTCAATAAGAAGGTGCAAGATATACTGTAAACCTGAAGTGAAGCATCGGAATGTAAAACTGGACCCACAGGAGAGGTTCAAATCATAGAAAGTGAGAGGGTCGGTCCTCTTTTACTTAAGTCGGCATTATGCCTTTTGGATTAAATTCGGATGCAATTACTGTGTTTCATCGTCAATAAGAAGGTGCAAGGTATACAGTAAACCTGTAGTGAAGCATCGGAATCTAAAACTGGACTCACAGGAGAGTTTAAAATCGTAGAAAGTGAGAGTGTCTGTCCTCTTGTAGTTAAGTCGGCATTGTGCTCTTTGTATTAAATTCGGATGCAATTTCTGTGTTTCATCGTCAATAAGAATGTGCAAGGTATACAGTAAATCTGAAATGAAGCATCGGAATCTAAAACTGGACTCACAGGAGAGGTTTAAATCATAGAAAATGAGAGTGTCAGTCCCCATGTATTTAAGTCGGCATTGTGCCTTTTGTATTACATTCGGATGCAATTTCTGTGTTTCATCGTCAATAAGAAGGTGCAAAGTATACAGTAAACCTGAAGTGAAGCATCGGAAGCTAAAACTGGACTCACAGGAGTGGTTCAAATCATAGAAAGTGAGAGTGTAAGTCCTGTTTTACTTAAGTCGTCATTGTGCCATTTGTATTAAATTCGGATGCAATTTCTGTGTTTCATCGTCAATAAGAATTCCAAGGGATACACTAAACCTGAAGTGGAGCATCGGAATCCTAAACTGGACTCACAGGTGAGGTTCAAATCATAGAAAGTTACAGTGTCAGTCCTCTTGTACTTAAGTCGGCATTGTGCCTTTTGTATTAAATTCGGATGCAATTTCTGTGTCTCATCGTCAATAAGAAGGTAAAAGGGATACAGTAAACCTGAAGTGAAAAATCGGAATCTGAAGCTGGACTCACAGGAGTGGTTCAAATCATAGAAAGTGAGAGTGTAAGTCCTCTTTTACTTAAGTCGGCATTGTGCCTTTTGTATTAAATTCGGATGCAATTTCTGTGTTTCATCGTCAATAAGAAGGTGCAATGTATAAAGTAATCTTGAAAATGAAGCATCTGAATCTAAAACTGGACTCACAGGAGAGGTTCAATTCATAGAATGTGAGAGTGTCAGTCCTCTTGTCCTTAAGTCGTCATTGTGCCTTTTGTATTAAATTCGGATGCAATTTCTGTGTTTCATCGTCAATAAGTAGGTGCAAGGTATACAGTAATCTGGAAGTGAAGCATCGGAATCTAAAACTGGACTCATAGGAGAGGTTCAAATCGTAGAAAGTGAGAGTGTCAGTCTTCTTGTACTTAAGTCGGCAATGTGGATTTTGTATTAAATTCGGATGCAATTTCTGTGTTTCATCATCAATAAGAAGGTGCAAGGTATAGAGTAAACCAGAAGTGAAGCATCGGAATCTAAAACTGGACTCACAGGCGAGGTTCAAATCATAGAGCGTGAAAGTGTCAGTCCTCTTGTACTTAAGTCTGCATTGTGCCTTTTGTATGAATTTCGGATGCAATTTCTGTGTTTCGTCGTCAACAAGAAGGTGCAAGGTATACAGTAAACCTGAAGTGAAGTATCGGAATCTAAAACTGGACTCACAAGAGAGGTTCAAATCGTAGAATGAGAGAGTGTCAGTCCTCTTGGACTTAAGTCGGCAATGTGCCTTTTGTATTAAATACGGATGCAAACTCTGTGTTTCATCGTCAATAAGATGGTGCAAGATATATAGTAAACCTGAAGTGAAGCATCGGAATCTAAAACTGGACTCACAAGAGAGGTTCAAATCATAGAAAGTGAGAGTGTCACTCCCCATGTACTTAAGTCGGCATTGTGCCTTTTGTATTACATTCGGATGCAATTTCTGTATTTCATCGTCGATAAGAAGGTGCAAGGTATACAGTAAACCTGATGTGAAGCATCGGAATCTAAAACTGGACTCACAGGAGAGGTTCAAAGCATAGAAAGTTAGAGTGTCAATCATCTTGTACCTAAGTCGGCATTGTGCCTTTTGTATTAAATTCGGATGCAATTTCTGTGTTTAATCGTCAATAAAAAGGTGCAAAGTATTCAGTAAACCTGAAGTGAAGCATCGGAATGTAAAACTGGATTCACAGGAGAGGTTCAAATCATAGAAAGTGAGAGTGTTTGTCCTCTTTTACTTTAGTCGGCATTGTGCCTTTTGAATTAAATTCGGATGCAATTTCTGTGTTTCATCGTCAATAAGAAGGTGCAAGGTATACAGGAAACCTGTAGTGAAGCATCGGAATCTAAAACTGGACTCACAGGAGGGGTTAAAATCGTAGAAAGTGAGAGTGTCAGTCCTCTTGTACTTAAGTCGGCATTGTGCCTTTTGTAGTAAATTCGGATGCAATTTCCTTGTTTCATCGTCAATAAGAAGGTCCAAGGGATACAGTAAACCTGAAGTGAGGCTTTGGAAGCTAAAACTGGACTCACAGGAGAGGTTAAATCGTAGAATGTGAGAGTGTCAGTCCTCTTGTACTTAAGTCGGCATTTTGCCTTTTGTATTAAATTCGGATGCAATTTCTGTGTTTCCTCGTCAATAAGAAGGTGCAAGATATACTGTAAACCTGAAGTGAAGCATCGGAATCTAAAACTGGACCCACAGGAGAGGTTCAAATCATAGAAAGTGAGAGGGTTGGTCCTCTTTTACTTAAGTCGGCATTATGCCTTTTGTATTAAATTCGGATGCAATTACTGTGTTTCATCGTCAATAAGAAGGTGCAAGGTATACAGTAAACCTGTAGTGAAGCATCGGAATCTAAAACTGGACTCACAGGAGAGTTTAAAATCGTAGAAAGTGAGAGTGTCTGTCCTCTTGTAGTTAAGTCGGCATTGTGCTTTTTGTATTAAATTCGGATGCAATTTCTGTGTTTCATCGTCAATAAGAATGTGCAAGGTATACAGTAAATCTGAAATGAAGCATCGGAATCTAAAACTGGACTCACAGGAGAGGTTTAAATCATAGAAAATGAGAGTGTCAGTCCCCATGTATTTAAGTCGGCATTGTGCCTTTTGTATTACATTCGGATGCAATTTCTGTGTTTCATCGTCAATAAGAAGGTGCAAAGTATACAGTAAACCTGAAGTGAAGCATCGGAATCTAAAACTGGACTCACAGGAGTGGTTCAAATCATAGAAAGTGAGAGTGTAAGTCCTGTTTTACTTAAGTCGGCATTGTGCCATTTGTATTAAATTCGGATGCAATTTCTGTGTTTCATCGTCAATAAGAATTCCAAGGGATACACTAAACCTGAAGTGGAGCATCGGAATCCTAAACTGGACTCACAGGAGAGGTTCAAATCATAGAAAGTTACAGTGTCAGTCCTCTTGTACTTAAGTCGGCATTGTGCCTTTTGCATTAAATTCGCATGCAATTTCTGTGTCTCATCGTCAATAAGAAGGTAAAAGGGATACAGTAAACCTGAAGTGAAAAATCGGAATCTAAAGCTGGACTCACAGGAGTGGTTCAAATCATAGAAAGTGAGAGTGTAAGTCCTCTTTTACTTAAGTCGGCATTGTGCCTTTTGTATTAAATTCGGATGCAATTTCTGTGTTTCATCGTCAATAAGAAGGTGCAATGTATTAAGTAATCTTGAAAATGAAGCATCTGAATCTAAAACTGGACTCACAGGAGAGGTTCAATTCATAGAATGTGAGAGTGTCAGTCCTCTTGTACTTAAGTCGTCATTGTGCCTTTTGTATTAAATTCGGATGCAATTTCTGTGTTTCATCGTCAATAAGTAGGTGCAAGGTATACAGTAATCTGGAAGTGAAGCATCGGAATCTAAAACTGGACTCATAGGAGAGGTTCAAATCGTAGAAAGTGAGAGTGTCAGTCTTCTTGTACTTAAGTCGGCAATGTGGATTTTGTATTAAATTCGGATGCAATTTCTGTGTTTCATCATCAATAAGAAGGTGCAAGGTATACAGTAAACCAGAAGTGAAGCATCGGAATCTAAAACTGGACTCACAGGCGAGGTTCAAATCATAGAGCGTGAAAGTGTCAGTCCTCTGGTACTTAAGTCTGCATTGTGCCTTTTGTATGAATTTCGGATGCAATTTCTGTGTTTCGTCGTCAATAAGAAGGTGCAAGGTATACAGTAAACCTGAAGTGAAGTATCGGAATCTAAAACTGGACTCACAAGAGAGGTTCAAATCGTAGAATGAGAGAGTGTCAGTCCTCTTGTACTTAAGTCGGCAATGTGCCTTTTGTATTAAATTCGGATGCAAACTCTGTGTTTCATCGTCAATAAGATGGTGCAAGATATATAGTAAACCTGAAGTGAAGCATGGGAATCTAAAACTGGACTCACAAGAGAGGTTCAAATCATAGAAAGTGAGAGTGTCACTCCCCATGTACTTAAGTCGGCATTGTGCCTTTTGTATTACATTCGGATGCAATTTCTGTATTTCATCGTCGATAAGAAGGTGCAAGGTATACAGTAAACCTGATGTGAAGCATCGGAATCTAAAACTGGACTCACAGGAGAGGTTCAAAGCATAGAAAGTTAGAGTGTCAATCATCTTGTACCTAAGTCGGCATTGTGCCTTTTGTATTAAATTCGGATGCAATTTCTGTGTTTAATCGTCAATAAAAAGGTGCAAAGTATTCAGTAAACCTGAAGTGAAGCATCGGAATGTAAAACTGGATTCACAGGAGAGGTTCAAATCATAGAAAGTGAGAGTGTTAGTCCTCTTTTACTTAAGTCGGCATTGTGCCTTTTGAATTAAATTCGGATGCAATTTCTGTGTTTCATCGTCAATAAGAAGGTGCAAGGTATACAGGAAACCTGTAGTGAAGCATCGGAATCTAAAACTGGACTCACAGGAGGCGTTAAAATCGTAGAAAGGGAGAGTGTCAGTCCTCTTTTACTTAAGTCGGCATTGTGCCTTTTGTAGTAAATTCGGATGCAATTTCCTTGTTTCATCGTCAATAAGAAGGTCCAAGGGATACAGTAAACCTGAAGTGAGGCTTTGGAAGCTAAAACTGGACTCACAGGAGAGGTTAAATCGTAGAATGTGAGAGTGTCAGTCCTCTTGTACTTAAGTCGGCATTGTGCCTTTTGTATTAAATTCGGATGCAATTTCTGTGTTTCATCGTCAATAAGAAGGTGCAAGATATACTGTAAACCTGAAGTGAAACATCGGAATCTAAAACTGGACTCACAGGAGAGGTTCAAATCATAGAAAGTGAGAGTGTCGGTCCTCTTTTACTTAAGTCGGCATTATGCCTTTTGTTTTAAATTCGGATGCAATCACTGTCTTTCATCGTCAATAAGAAGGTGCAAGATATACTGTAAACCTGAAGTGAAGCATCGGAATCTAAAACTGGACTCACAGGAGAGGTTCAAATCATAGAAAGTGAGAGTGTCGGTCCTCTTTTACTTAAGTCGGCATTGTGCCATTTGAATTAAATTCGGATGCAATTTCTGTGTTTCATCGTCAATAAGAAGGTGCAAGGTATACAGGAAACCTGTAGTGAAGCATCGGAATCTAAAACTGGACTCACAGGAGGGGTTAAAATCGTAGAAAGGGAGAGTGTCAGTCCTCTTTTACTTAAGTCGGCATTGTGCCTTTTGTAGTAAATTCGGATGCAATTTCCTTGTTTCATCGTCAATAAGAAGGTCCAAGGGATACAGTAAACCTGAAGTGAGGCTTTGGAAGCTAAAACTGGACTCACAGGAGAGGTTAAATCGTAGAATGTGAGAGTGTCAGTCCTCTTGTACTTAAGTCGGCATTGTGCCTTTTGTATTAAATTCGGATGCAATTTCTGTGTCTCATCGTCAATAAGAAGGTAAAAGGGATACAGTAAACCTGTAGTGAAAAATCGGAATCTAAAGCTGAAACACAGGAGTGGTTCAAATCATAGAAAGTGAGAGTGTAAGTCCTCTTTTACTTAAGTCGGCATTGTGCCTTTTGTATTAAATTCGGATGGAATTTCTGTGTTTCATCGTCAATAAGAATTCCAAGGGATACAGTAAACCAGAAGTAAAGCATCGTAATCTATAACTGGACTCACAGGAGAGGTTCAAACCGTAAAAAGTGAGAGCGTCAGTCCTCTTGTACTTAAGTCGGCTTTGTGCCTTTTGTATTAAATTCGATTGCGATTTCTGTGCTTCATCGACAATAAGAAGGTGCAAGGTATACAGTAAACCTGAAGTGAAGCATCGGAATCTAAAACTGGACTCAAAGGAGAGGTTCAAATCATAGAAAGTGAGAGTGTCAGTCCTCTTGTATTTATGTCGGCATTGTGCCTTTTGTATTAAATTCGGATGCAATTTCTGTGTTTCATCGTCAATAAGAAGGTCCAAGGGATACACTAAACCTGAAGTGGAGCATCGGAATCCAAAACTGGACTCACAGGAGAGGTTCAAATCATAGAAAGTTAGAGTGTCAGTCCTCTTGTACTTAAGCCGGCATTTTGCCTTTTGTATTAAATTCGGATGCAATTTCTGTGTTTCATCGTCAATAAGAAGGTGCAAGGTATACTGTAAACCTGAAGTGAAGCATCGGAATCTAAAACTGGACTCACAGGAGAGGTTCAAATCATAGAAAGTGAGAGTGTCGGTCCTCTTTTACTTAAGTCGGCATTATGCCTTTTGTTTTAAATTCGGATGCAATCACTGTCTTTCATCGTCAATAAGAAGGTGCAAGGTATACAGTAAACCTGTAGTGAAGCATCGGAATCTAAAACTGGACTCACAGGAGAGTTTAAAATCGTAGAAAGTGAGAGTGTCAGTTCTCTTGTACTTAAGTCGGCATTGTGCCCTTTGTATTAAATTCGGATGCAATTTCTGTGTTTCATCGTCAATAAGAAGGTGCAAGGTATACAGTAAATCTGAAATGAACCATCGGAATCTAAAACTGGACTCACAGGAGAGGTTAATATCATAGAAAATGAGAGTGTCCGTCCCCATGTATTTATGTCCGCATTGTGCCTTTTGTATTACATTCGGATGAAATTTCTGTGTTTCATCGTCAATAAGAAGGTGCAAGGTATACAGTAAACCTGAAGTGAAGCATCGGAATCTAAAACTGGACTCACAGGAGTGGTTCAAATCATAGAAAGTGAGAGTGTAAGTCCTCTTTTACTTAAGTCGGCATTGTGCCATTTGTATTAAATTCGGATGCAATTTCTGTGTTTCATCGTCAATAAGAATTCCAAGGGATACACTAAACCTGAAGTGGAGCATCGGAATCCTAAACTGAACTCACAGGAGAGGTTCAAATCATAGAAAGTTAGAGTGTCAGGCCTCTTGTACTTAAGTCGGCATTGTGCCTTTTGTATTAAATTCGGATGCAATTTCTGTGTCTCATCGTCAATAAGAAGGTAAAAGGGATGCAGTAAACCTGAAGTGAAAAATCGGAATCTAAAGCTGGACTCACAGGCGAGGTTCAAATCATAGAGCGTGAGAGTGTCAGTCTTCTTGTACTTAAGTCTGCATTGTGCCTTTTGTATGAAATTCGGATGCAATTTCTGTGTTTCGTCGTCAATAAGAAGGTGCAAGGTATACAGTAAACCTAAAGTGAAGTATCGGAATCTAAAACTGGACTCACAGGAGAGGTTCAAATCGTAGAATGAGAGAGTGTCAGTCCTCTTGTACTTAAGTCGGCAATGTGCCTTTTGTATTAAATTCGGATGCAATTTCTGTGTTTCATCGTCAATAAGAAGGTCCAAGTGATACAGTAAACCTGAAGAGAAGCAACGGACTCTAAAACTGGACTCACAGGAGTGGTTCAAATCATAGAAAGTGAAAGTGTCAGTCCTCTTTTACTTAAGTCAGCATTGTGACTTTTGTATTAAATTCGGATGCACTTTCTGTGTTTCATCGTCAATAAGAAGGTCCAAGGGATACAGTATACCTGAAGTGAAGCATCGGAATCTAAAACTGGACTCACAGGAATGGTTCAAATCATAGAAAGTTAGAGTGTCAGTCCTCTTGTACTTAAGTCGGCATTGTGCCTTTTGTATTAAATTCGGATGCAAACTCTGTGTTTCATCGTCAATAAGATGGTGCAAGATATATAGTAAACCTGAAGTGAAGCATGGGAATCTAAAACTGGACTCACAAGAGAGGTTCAAATCATAGAAAGTGAGAGTGTCAGTCCTCATGTACTTAAGTCGGCATTGTGCCTTTTGTATTACATTCGGATGCAATTTCTGTATTTCATCGTCGATAAGAAGGTGCAAGGTATACAGTAAACCTGATGTGAAGCATCGGAATCTAAAACTGGACTCTCAGGAGAGGTTCAAAGCATAGAAAGTTAGAGTGTCAATCATCTTGTACCTAAGTCGGCATTGTGCCTTCTGTATTAAATTCGGATGCAATTTCTGTGTTTAATCGTCAATAAAAAGGTGCAAAGTATTCAGTAAACCTGAAGTGAAGCATCGGAATGTAAAACTGGATTCACAGGAGAGGTTCAAATCATAGAAAGTGAGAGTGTTAGTCCTCTTTTACTTAAGTCGGCATTGTGCCTTTTGAATTAAATTCGGATGCAATTTCTGTGTTTCATCGTCAATAAGAAGGTGCAAGGTATACAGGAAACCTGTAGTGAAGCATCGGAATCTAAAACTGGACTCACAGGAGGGCTTAAAATCGTAGAAAGTGAGAGTGTCAGTCCTCTTGTACTTAAGTCGGCATTGTGCCTTTTGTAGTAAATTCTGATGCAATTTCCTTGTTTCATCGTCAATAAGAAGGTCCAAGGGATACAGTAAACCTGAAGTGAGGCTTTGGAAGCTAAAACTGGACTCACAGGAGAGGTTGAAATCGTAGAATGTGAGAGTGTCAGTCCTCTTGTACTTAAGTCGGCATTTTGCCTTTTGTATTAAATTCGGATGCAATTTCTGTGTTTCATCGTCAATAAGAAGGTGCAAGATATACTGTAAACCTGAAGTGAAGCATCGGAATCTAAAACTGGACCCACAGGAGAGGTTCAAATCATAAAAAGTGAGAGGGTCGGTCCTCTTTTACTTAAGTCGGCATTATGCCTTTTGTATTAAATTCGGATGCAATTACTATGTTTCATCGACAATAAGAAGGTGCAAGGTATACAGTAAACCTGTAGTGAAGCATCGGAATCTAAAACCGGACTCACAGGAGAGTTTAAAATCGTAGAAAGTGAGAGTGTCTGTCCTCTTGTACTTAAGTCGGCATTGTGCTTTTTGTATTAAATTCGGATGCAATTTCTGTGTTTCATCGTCAATAAGAAGGTGCAAGGTATACAGTAAATCTGAAATGAAGCATCGGAATCTAAAACTGGACTCACAGGAGAGGTTTAAATCATAGAAATTGAGAGTGTCAGTCCCCATGTATTTAAGTCGGCATTGTGCCTTTTGTATTTCATTCGGATGCAATTTCTGTGTTTCATCGTCAATAAGAAGGTGCAAAGTATACAGTAAACCTGAAGTGAAGCATCGGAATCTAAAACTGGACTCACAGGAGTGGTTCAAATCATAGAAAGTGAGAGTGTAAGTCCTGTTTTACTTAAGTCGGCATTATGCCATTTGTATTAAATTCGGATGCAATTTCTGTGTTTCATCGTCAATAAGAATTCCAAGGGATACACTAAACCTGAAGTGGAGCATCGGAATCCTAAACTGGACTCACAGGAGAGGTTCAAATCATAGAAAGTTACAGTGTCAGTCCTCTTGTACTTAAGTCGGCATTGTGCCTTTTGTATTAAATTCAGATGCAATTTCTGTGTCTCATCGTCAATAAGAAGGTAAAAGGGATATAGTAAACCTGAAGTGAAAAATCGGAATCTAAAGCTGGACTAACAGGAGTGGTTCAAATCATAGAAAGTGAGAGTGTAAGTCCTCTTTTACTTAAGTCGGCATTGTGCCTTTTGTATTAAATTCGGATGGAATTTCTGTGTTTCATCGTCAATAAGAATTCCAAGGGATACAGTAAACCAGAAGTAAAGCATCGTAATCTATAACTGGACTCACAGGAGAGGTTCAAATCGTAAAAAGTGAGAGCGTCAGTCCTCTTGTACTTAAGTCGGCATTGTGCCGTTTGTATTAAATTCGAATGCGATTTCTGTGCTTCATCGACAATACGAAGGTGCAAGGTATACAGTAAACCTGAAGTGAAGCATCGGAATCTAAAACTGGACTCAAAGGAGAGGTTCAAATCATAGATAGTGAGAGTGTCAGTCCTCTTGTATTTATGTCGGCATTGTGCCTTTTGTATTAAATTCGGATGCAATTTCTGTGTTTCATCGTCAATAAGAAGGTCCAAGGGGTACACTAAACCTGAAGTGGACCATCGGAATCCAAAACTGGACTCACAGGAGAGGTTCAAATCATAGAAAGTTAGAGTGTCAGTCCTCTTGTACTTAAGTCGGCATTGTGCCTTTTGTAATAAATTCGGATGTAATTTCTGTGTTTCATCGTCAATAAGAAGGTCCACGGGATACAGTAAACCGGAAGTGAAGCATCGGAATCTAAAACTGGACTCACAGGAGAGGTTCAATTCAAAGAAAGTTAGAGTGTCAGACCACATGTACTTAAGTCGGCATAGTGCATTTTGTATTAAATTCGGATGCAAACTCTGTGTTTCATCGTCAATAAGAAGGTCCAAGGGATACAGCAAACCTAAAGTGAAGCATCGGAATCTAAAACTGGACTCACAGGAGAGGCTCAAATCATAGAAAGTGAGAATGTCAGTCCTCTTGTACTTAAGTCGGCATTGTGCCTGTTGTATTAAATTCGGATGCTATTTCTGTGTTTCATCGTCAATAAGAAGGTGCAAGGTATACATTAATCTTCAAGTGAAGCATTGGAATCTAAAACTCGACTCACAGGAGAGGTTCAAATCGTAGAGAGTGAGAGTTTCAGTCCTCTTGTAATTAAGTCGGCATTGTGCCTTTTGTATTAAATTCGAATGCAATTTCTGTGTTTCATCGTCAATAAGAAGGTGCAAGGGATACAGTAAACCTGAAGTGATGCATCGGAATCTAAAACTGGACTCACAGGAGAGGTTCAAATCCTAGAATGTGAGAGTGTCAGTCGTGTTGTACTTAAGTCGCCATTGTGCTTTTGAATTAAATTCGGATGCAATTTCTGTGTTTGAACGTCAATAAGAATGTCCAAGGGATACAGTAAACCTGAAGTGAAGCATCGGAATCTAAGACTGGACTCACAGGAGAGGTTCAAATCATAGAAAGTTAGAGTGTCGGTCCTCTTGTACTTAAGTCGGCATTGTGCCTTTTGTATTAAATTCGGATGCAAACTCTGTGTTTCATTGTCAATAAGAAGGTCCAAGGGATACAGTAAATATGAAGTGAAGCATTGGAATCTAAAACTGGACTCACAGGAGAGGTTCAAATCACAGAAAGTTAGAGTGTCAGTCCTCTTGTACTTAAGTCGGCATTGTGCCTTTTGAATTTAATTCCGATGAAATTGCTGAGTTTCTTCGTCAATAAGAAGGTCCAAGGAATACAGTAAATCTGAAGTGAAGCATCGGAATCTATAACTGGACTCACAGGAGAGGTTCAAATCATAGAAAGTTAGAGTGTCAGTCCGCTTGTACTTAAGTTGGCATTGTGCCTTTTGTGTTAAATTCGGATGCAATTTCTGTATTTCATCGTCAATAAGAAAGTCCAAGGGATACAGTAAACCTGAAGTGAAGCATCGGAATCTAAAACTGGACTCACAGGAAAGGTTCAATTCAAAGAAAGTTAAAGTGTCAGACCTCTTGTACTTAAGTCGGCATTGTGCTTTTTGTATTAAATTCGGATGCAAACTCTGTGTTTCATCGTCAATAAGAAGGTCCGAAGGATACAGTGAACCTGAAGTGAAGCATCGGAATTCAAAACTGGCCTCACAGGAGAGGTTCAAATAATAGAAATTAAGAGTGTCAGTCCTCTTGTACTTAAGGCTTCATTGTGCCTTTTGTATTAAATTCGGATGAAATTTCTGTGGTTCATCGTCAATAAGAAGGTGCTAGTTAAACAGTAAACCTGAAGTGAAGCATCGGAATCTAAAACTGTACTTACAGGAGAGGTTCAATTCATAGAAAATGGTAGTGTCAGTCCACTTGTACTTGAGTCGGCATTGTGCCTTTTGTATTAAATTCGGATGCAATTTCTGTGTTTCATCGTCAATAAGAAGGTCCTATAGTTACAGTAAACCTGAAGTGAGGCATCGGTATCTAAAACTGAACTCACAGGAGAGGTTCAAATCATAGAAAGTGAGAGTGTCAGTCCTCTTGTACTTAAGTCAGCATTGTGCCATTTGTATTAAATTCGGATGCAATATCTGTGTTTCATCGTCAATACGAAGGTCCAAGGGATACTGTACACCTGAAGTGAAGCTTCGGAATCTAAAACTATACTCACAGGTGAGGTTCAAATCATCGAAAGTTACAGTGTTAGTCCTCTTGTCCTTAAGTCGGCATTGTGCTTTTTGTATAAAATTCGGATGCAATTTCTGTGTTTCATCGTCAATAAGAAGGTGCAAGGTATACTGTAAACCTGAAGTAAAGCATTGGAATCTAAAACTGGACACACAGGAGAGGTTCAAATCATAGAAAGTGAGAGTGTCAGTCCTCTTGTACCTAAGTCGGGATTGTTCCTTTTGTATTAAATTCTGATGCCATTTCTGTGTTTCATCGTCAATAAGAAGGTGCAAGGGATACAGTAATTCTGAAGTGAAGCATCGGATCTAAAACTGGCCTCACAGGAGAGGTTCAAATCATAGAAAGTTAGAGTGTAAGTCCTCTTGTACTTAAGGCGGCATTGTGCCTTTTGTATTAAATTCGGATGCAATTTCTGTGTTGCATCGTCAATAAGAAGGTGCAAGGTATACAGTAAACCTGTACTGAAGCATCGGAATCCAAAACTGCACTCACAGGAGAGGTTCAAATCATAGAAAGTTAAGGTGTCAGTCCTCTTGTACTTAAGTCGGCATTGTGCCTATTGTATAAAATTCGAATGCTATTTCTGTATTTTATCGTCAATAAGAAGGTCCAAGGGATACAGTAAACCTGAAGTGAAGCATCGGAATCTAAAACTGGACTCACAGAAGAGGTTCAATTCAAAGAAAGTTAGAGTGTCAGACCTCTTTTACTTAAGTCGGTATTGTGCCTTTTGTATTAAATTCGGATGCAAATTCTGTGTTTCATCGTCAATATGAAGGTCCGAGGGATACAGTAAACCTGAAGTGAAGCATCGGGATTCAAAACTGGCCTCACAGGAGAGGCTCAAATCGTAGAATCTGAGAGTGTCAGTTCTCTTGTTCTTAAGTCTGCATAGTGATTTTTGAATTTAATTCCAATGCAATTTCTGTGTTTCATCGTCAATAAGAAGGTCCAATAGATACAGTAAACCTGAAGTGAAGCATCGGTATCTAAAACTGAACTCACAGGAGAGGTTCAAATCATAGAAAGTGAGAGTGTCAGTCCTCTTGTACTTAAGTCGGCATTGTGCCATCTATATTAAATTCGGATGCAATTTCTGTGTTTCATTATCAATAAGAAGACCAAGGGATACTGTACACCTGAAGTGAAGCATCAGAATCTAAAACTGAACTCACAGGAGAGGTTCAAATCATAGAAAGTTAGAGTGTCAGTCCTCTTGTCCTTAAGTCGGCATTGTGCCTTTTGTATTAAATTCGGATGCAATTTCTGTGTTTCATCGGCAATAAGAAGGTGCAAGGTATACTGTAAACCTGAAGTGAAGCATCGGAATCTAAAACTGGACTCACAGGAGTGGTTCAAATCATAGAAAGTGAGAGTGTAAGTCCTCTTTTACTTAAGTCGGCATTGTGCCATTTGTATTAAATTCGGATGCAATTTCTGTGTTTCATCGTCAATAAGAATTCCAAGGGATACACTAAACCTGAAGTGGAGCATCGGAATCCTAAACTGAACTCACAGGAGAGGTTCAAATCATAGAAAGTTAGAGTGTCAGGCCTCTTGTACTTAAGTCGGCATTGTGCCTTTTGTATTAAATTCGGATGCAATTTCTGTGTCTCATCGTCAATAAGAAGGTAAAAGGGATGCAGTAAACCTGAAGTGAAAAATCGGAATCTAAAGCTGGACTCACAGGCGAGGTTCAAATCATAGAGCGTGAGAGTGTCAGTCCTCTTGTACTTAAGTCTGCATTGTGCCTTTTGTATGAAATTCGGATGCAATTTCTGTGTTTCGTCGTCAATAAGAAGGTGCAAGGTATACAGTAAACCTGAAGTGAAGTATCGGAATCTAAAACTGGACTCACAGGAGAGGTTCAAATCGTAGAATGAGAGAGTGTCAGTCCTCTTGTACTTAAGTCGGCAATGTGCCTTTTGAATTAAATTCGGATGCAATTTCTGTGTTTCATCGTCAATAAGAAGGTCCAAGTGATACAGTAAACCTGAAGAGAAGCAACGGACTCTAAAACTGGACTCACAGGAGTGGTTCAAATCATAGAAAGTGAGAGTGTCAGTCCTCTTTTACTTAAGTCGGCATTGTGACTTTTGTATTAAATTCGGATGCACTTTCTGTGTTTCATCGTCAATAAGAAGGTCCAAGGGATACAGTATACCTGAAGTGAAGCATCGTAATCTAAAACTGGACTCACAGGAATGGTTCAAATCATAGTAAGTTAGAGTGTCAGTCCTCTTGTACTTAAGTCGGCATTGTGCCTTTTGTATTAAATTCGGATGCAAACTCTGTGTTTCATCGTCAATAAGATGGTGCAAGATATATAGTAAACCTGAAGTGAAGCATGGGAATCTAAAACTGGACTCACAAGAGAGGTTCAAATCATAGAAAGTGAGAGTGTCAGTCCTCATGTATTTAAGTCGGCATTGTGCCTTTTGTATTACATTCGGATGCAATTTCTGTATTTCATCGTCGATAAGAAGGTGCAAGGTATACAGTAAACCTGATGTGAAGCATCGGAATCTAAAACTGGACTCTCAGGAGAGGTTCAAAGCATAGAAAGTTAGAGTGTCAATCATCTTGTACCTAAGTCGGCATTGTGCCTTCTGTATTAAATTCGGATGCAATTTCTGTGTTTAATCGTCAATAGAAAGGTGCAAAGTATTCAGTAAACCTGAAGTGAAGCATCGGAATGTAAAACTGGATTCACAGGAGAGGTTCAAATCATAGAAAGTGAGAGTGTTAGTCCTCTTTTACTTAAGTCGGCATTGTGCCTTTTGAATTAAATTCGGATGCAATTTCTGTGTTTCATCGTCAATAAGAAGGTGCAAGGTATACAGGAAACCTGTAGTGAAGCATCGGAATCTAAAACTGGACTCACAGGAGGGGTTAAAATCGTAGAAAGTGAGAGTGTCAGTCCTCTTGTACTTAAGTCGGCATTGTGCCTTTTGTAGTAAATTCGGATGCAATTTCCTTGTTTCATCGTCAATAAGAAGGTCCAAGGGATACAGTAAACCTGAAGTGAGGCTTTGGAAGCTAAAACTGGACTCACAGGAGAGGTTGAAATCGTAGAATGTGAGAGTGTCAGTCCTCTTGTACTTAAGTCGGCATTTTGCCTTTTGTATTAAATTCGGATGCAATTTCTGTGTTTCATCGTCAATAAGAAGGTGCAAGATATACTGTAAACCTGAAGTGAAGCATCGGAATCTAAAACTGGACCCACAGGAGAGGTTCAAATCATAAAAAGTGAGAGGGTCGGTCCTCTTTTACTTAAGTCGGCATTATGCCTTTTGTATTAAATTCGGATGCAATTACTGTGTTTCATCGACAATAAGAAGGTGCAAGGTATACAGTAAACCTGTAGTGAAGCATCGGAATCTAAAACCGGACTCACAGGAGAGTTTAAAATCGTAGAAAGTGAGAGTGTCTGTCCTCTTGTACTTAAGTCGGCATTGTGCTTTTTGTATTAAATTCGGATGCAATTTCTGTGTTTCATCGTCAGTAAGAAGGTGCAAGGTATACAGTAAATCTGAAATGAAGCATCGGAATCTAAAACTGGACTCACAGGAGAGGTTTAAATCATAGAAAATGAGAGTGTCAGTACCCATGTATTTAAGTCGGCATTGTGCCTTTTGTATTTCATTCGGATGCAATTTCTGTGTTTCATCGTCAATAAGAAGGTGCAAAGTATACAGTAAACCTGAAGTGAAGCATCGGAATCTAAAACTGGACTCACAGGAGTGGTTCAAATCATAGAAAGTGAGAGTGTAAGTCCTGTTTTACTTAAGTCGGCATTATGCCATTTGTATTAAATTCGGATGCAATTTCTGTGTTTCATCGTCAATAAGAATTCCAAGGGATACACTAAACCTGAAGTGGAGCATCGGAATCCTAAACTGGACTCACAGGAGAGGTTCAAATCATAGAAAGTTACAGTGTCAGTCCTCTTGTACTTAAGTCGGCATTGTGCCTTTTGTATTAAATTCAGATGCAATTTCTGTGTCTCATCGTCAATAAGAAGGTAAAAGGGATATAGTAAACCTGAAGTGAAAAATCGGAATCTAAAGCTGGACTCACAGGAGTGGTTCAAATCATAGAAAGTGAGAGTGTAAGTCCTCTTTTACTTAAGTCGGCATTGTGCCTTTTGTATTAAATTCGGATGGAATTTCTGTGTTTCATCGTCAATAAGAATTCCAAGGGATACAGTAAACCAGAAGTAAAGCATCGTAATCTATAACTGGACTCACAGGAGAGGTTCAAATCGTAAAAAGTGAGAGCGTCAGTCCTCTTGTACTTAAGTCGGCATTGTGCCGTTTGTATTAAATTCGAATGCGATTTCTGTGCTTCATCGACAATACGAAGGTGCAAGGTATACAGTAAACCTGAAGTGAAGCATCGGAATCTAAAACTGGACTCAAAGGAGAGGTTCAAATCATAGAAAGTGAGAGTGTCAGTCCTCTTGTATTTATGTCGGCATTGTGCCTTTTGTATTAAATTCGGATGCAATTTCTGTGTTTCATCGTCAATAAGAAGGTCCAAGGGGTACACTAAACCTGAAGTGGACCATCGGAATCCAAAACTGGACTCACAGGAGAGGTTCAAATCATAGAAAGTTAGAGTGTCAGTCCTCTTGTACTTAAGTCGGCATTGTGCCTTTTGTATTAAATTCGGATGTAATTTCTGTGTTTCATCGTCAATAAGAAGGTCCACGGGATACAGTAAACCGGATGTGAAGCATCGGAATCTAAAACTGGACTCACAGGAGAGGTTCAATTCAAAGAAAGTTAGAGTGTCAGACCACATGTACTTAAGTCGGCATAGTGCATTTTGTATTAAATTCGGATGCAAACTCTGTGTTTCATCGTCAATAAGAAGGTCCAAGGGATACAGCAAACCTAAAGTGAAGCATCGGAATCTAAAACTGGACTCACAGGAGAGGCTCAAATCATAGAAAGTGAGAATGTCAGTCCTCTTGTACTTAAGTCGGCATTGTGCCTGTTGTATTAAATTCGGATGCTATTTCTGTGTTTCATCGTCAATAAGAAGGTGCAAGGTATACATTAATCTTCAAGTGAAGCATTGGAATCTAAAACTCGACTCACAGGAGAGGTTCAAATCGTAGAGAGTGAGAGTTTCAGTCCTCTTGTAATTAAGTCGGCATTGTGCCTTTTGTATTAAATTCGAATGCAATTTCTGTGTTTCATCGTCAATAAGAAGGTGCAAGGGATACAGTAAACCTGAAGTGATGCATCGGAATCTAAAACTGGACTCACAGGAGAGGTTCAAATCCTAGAATGTGAGAGTGTCAGTCGTGTTGTACTTAAGTCGCCATTGTGCTTTTGAATTAAATTCGGATGCAATTTCTGTGTTTGAACGTCAATAAGAATGTCCAAGGGATACAGTAAACCTGAAGTGAAGCATCGGAATCTAAGACTGGACTCACAGGAGAGGTTCAAATCATAGAAAGTTAGAGTGTCGGTCCTCTTGTACTTAAGTCGGCATTGTGCCTTTTGTATTAAATTCGGATGCAAACTCTGTGTTTCATTGTCAATAAGAAGGTCCAAGGGATACAGTAAATATGAAGTGAAGCATTGGAATCTAAAACTGGACTCACAGGAGAGGTTCAAATCACAGAAAGTTAGAGTGTCAGTCCTCTTGTACTTAAGTCGGCATTGTGCCTTTTGAATTTAATTCCGATGCAATTGCTGAGTTTCTTCGTCAATAAGAAGGTCCAAGGAATACAGTAAATCTGAAGTGAAGCATCGGAATCTATAACTGGACTCACAGGAGAATTTCAAATCATAGAAAGTTAGAGTGTCAGTCCCCTTGTACTTAAGTTGGCATTGTGCCTTTTGTGTTAAATTCGGATGCAATTTCTGTATTTCATCGTCAATAAGAAAGTCCAAGGGATACAGTAAACCTGAAGTGAAGCATCGGAATCTAAAACTGGACTCACAGGAAAGGTTCAATTCAAAGAAAGTTAAAGTGTCAGACCTCTTGTACTTAAGTCGGCATTGTGCTTTTTGTATTAAATTCGGATGCAAACTCTGTGTTTCATCGTCAATAAGAAGGTCCGAAGGATACAGTGAACCTGAAGTGAAGCATCGGAATTCAGAACTGGCCTCACAGGAGAGGTTCAAATAATAGAAATTAAGAGTGTCAGTCCTCTTGTACTTAAGGCTTAATTGTGCCTTTTGTATTAAATTCGGATGAAATTTCTGTGGTTCATCGTCAATAAGAAGGTGCTAGTTAAACAGTAAACCTGAAGTGAAGCATCGGAATCTAAAACTGTACTTACAGGAGAGGTTCAATTCATAGAAAATGGTTGTGTCAGTCCACTTGTACTTGAGTCGGCATTGTGCCTTTTGTATTAAATTCGGATGCAATTTCTGTGTTTCATCGTCAATAAGAAGGTCCTATAGTTACAGTAAACCTGAAGTGAGGCATCGGTATCTAAAACTGAACTCACAGGAGAGGTTCAAATCATAGAAAGTGAGAGTGTCAGTCCTCTTGTACTTAAGTCAGCATTGTGCCATTTGTATTAAATTCGGATGCAATATCTGTGTTTCATCGTCAATACGAAGGTCCAAGGGATACTGTACACCTGAAGTGAAGCTTCGGAATCTAAAACTAGACTCACAGGAGAGGTTCAAATCATCGAAAGTTACAGTGTTAGTCCTCTTGTCCTTAAGTCGGCATTGTGCTTTTTGTATAAAATTCGGATGCAATTTCTGTGTTTCATCGTCAATAAGAAGGTGCAAGGTATACTGTAAACCTGAAGTAAAGCATTGGAATCTAAAACTGGACACACAGGAGAGGTTCAAATCATAGAAAGTGAGAGTGTCAGTCCTCTTGTACCTAAGTCGGGATTGTTCCTTTTGTATTAAATTCTGATGCCATTTCTGTGTTTCATCGTCAATAAGAAGGTGCAAGGGATACAGTAATTCTGAAGTGAAGCATCGGATCTAAAACTGGCCTCACAGGAGAGGTTCAAATCATAGAAAGTTAGAGTGTAAGTCCTCTTGTACTTAAGGCGGCATTGTGCCTTTTGTATTAAATTCGGATGCAATTTCTGTGTTGCATCGTCAATAAGAAGGTGCAAGGTATACAGTAAACCTGTACTGAAGCATCGGAATCCAAAACTGCACTCACAGGAGAGGTTCAAATCATAGAAAGTTAGAGTGTCAGTCCTCTTGTACTTAAGTCGGCATTGTGCCTATTGTATAAAATTCGAATGCAATTTCTGTATTTTATCGTCAATAAGAAGGTCCAAGGGATACAGTAAACCTGAAGTGAAGCATCGGAATCTAAAACTGGACTCACAGAAGAGGTTCAATTCAAAGAAAGTTAGAGTGTCAGACCTCTTTTACTTAAGTCGGTATTGTGCCTTTTGTATTAAATTCGGATGCAAATTCTGTGTTTCATCGTCAATATGAAGGTCCGAGGGATACAGTAAACCTGAAGTGAAGCATCGGGATTGAAAACTGGCCTCACAGGAGAGGCTCAAATCGTAGAATCTGAGAGTGTCAGTTCTCTTGTTCTTAAGTCTGCATAGTGATTTTTGAATTTAATTCCAATGCAATTTCTGTGTTTCATCGTCAATAAGAAGGTCCAATAGATACAGTAAACCTGAAGTGAAGCATCGGTATCTAAAACTGAACTCACAGGAGAGGTTCAAATCATAGAAAGTGAGAGTGTCAGTCCTCTTGTACTTAAGTCGGCATTGTGCCATCTATATTAAATTCGGATGCAATTTCTGTGTTTCATTATCAATAAGAAGGTCCAAGGGATACTGTACACCTGAAGTGAAGCATCAGAATCTAAAACTAAACTCACAGGAGAGGTTCAAATCATAGAAAGTTAGAGTGTCAGTCCTCTTGTCCTTAAGTCGGCATTGTGCCTTTTGTATTAAATTCGGATGCAATTTCTGTGTTTCATCGGCAATAAGAAGGTGCAAGGTATACTGTAAACCTGAAGTGAAGCATCAGAATCTAAAACTGGACACACAGGGGAGGTTCTAATCATAGAAAGTGAGAGTGTCAGTCCTCTTGTACTTAAGTCGGCATTGTGATTTTTGAATTTAATTCCGATGCAATTTCTGTGTTTCATCGTCAATAAGAAGGTGCAAGGTATACAGTAAACCTGAAGTGAGGCATCGGAATCTAATATTGGACTCACATTAGAGGTTCAAATCATAGAAAGTGAGAGTGTCAGTCCTCTTGTACTTAAGTCGGCATTGTGCCTTTTGTATTAAATTCGGATGCAATTTCTATATTTCATCGTCAATAAGAAGGTCCAAGGGATACAGTAAACCTCAAGTGAAGAATCGGAATCTAAAACTGGAATCACAGGAGAGGTTCAATTCATAGAAAGTTACAGTGTCAGTCCTCTTGTACTTAAGTCGGCATTGTGCCTTTTGTATTAAATTCGGATGCAAACTCTGTGTTTCATCGTCAATAAGAAGGTGCAAGGTATACAGTAAATCTGAAGTGAAGCATCGGAATGTAAAACTGGACTCACAGGACAGGTTCAAATCATAGAAAGTGAGAGTGTCAATCCTCTTCTACTTAAGTCGGCATTGTGCCTTTTGTATTAAATTCGGATGCAATTTCTGTGTTTCATCGTCAATAAGAAGGTGCAAGGTAGACAGTAAACCTGTAGTGAAGCATCAGAATCTAAAACTGGACCCACAGGAGAGGTTCATATCCTAGAAAGTGAGAGTGTCAGTCCTCTTGTTCTTAAGGCGGCATTGTGCCTTTTGTATTAAATTCGGATGCAATTTCCTTGTTTCATCATCAATAAGATAGTCCAAGGGATACAGCAAACCTGAAGTGAAGCATCGGAATCTAAAACTGGACTCACAGGAGAGGTTCAAATCGTAGAAAGTGAGAGTGTCAGTCCTCTTGTACTTAAGTCGGCATTGTGCCTTTTGTATTAAATTCGAATGCAATTTCCGTGTTTCATCGTCAATAAGAAGGTCCAAGGGATACAGTAAGTCTGAAGTGAAGCATCGGAATCTAAAACTGGACTCAGAGGAGAGGCTCATATCATAGAACGTGAGAGTGTCAGTCCTCTTCTACCTATGTCGGCATTGTGCCTGTTGTATTAAATTCGGGTGCAATTTCTGTGTTTCATCGTCAATAAGAAGGTGCAAGGTATACAGTAAACCTGAAGTGAAGCATCTGAATCTAAAACTGGACTCACAGGAGAGGTACAAATCATAGAAAGTGAGAGTGTCAGTCCTCTTGTACTTAAGTCGGCATTGTGCATTTTGTATTAAATTCGGATGCAATTTCTGTGTTTCATCGTCAATAGGAAGGTCGACGGGATACAGTAAACCTGAAGTGAAGCATCGGAACTAAAAACTGGACTCACAGGAGAGGTTCAAATCATTGAAAGTGAGAGTGTCAGTCCTCTTGTACTTAAGTCGCCATTGTGCATTTTGTATTAAATACGGATGCTATTTCTGTGTTTGATCGTCAATAAGAATGTCCAAGGGATACAGTAAACCTGAAGTGAAGAATCGAAATCTAAAACTGGATCACAGGAGAGGTTCAAATCATAGAACATTAGAGTGTCATTCCTCTTGTACTTAAGTCAGCATTGTGCCTTTTGTATTAAATTCGGATGCAATTTCTGTGTTTCATCGTCAATAAAAAGGTCCAAGGGATACAGTAAACCTGAAGTGAAGCATCGGATCTAAAAACTGGACTCACAGGAAAGGTTCAAATAATAGAAAGTAAGAGTGTCAGTCCTCTTGTGCTTAAGTCGGCATTGTGCCTTTTGTATTAAATTCGGATGCAATTTCTGTGTTTCATCGTCATTACGAAGATCCAAGGGATATAGTAAACCTGAAGCAAAGAATCGGAATCTAAAACTGGACTCACTGGAGAGGTTCAAATCATAGAAAGTGTGAGTGTCAGTCCTCTTGTACTGAAGTTGGCATTGTGCCTTTTGTATTAATTTCGGATGCAAACTCTGTGTTTCATCGTCAATAAGAAGGTGCAGGGTATATAGTAAAACTGAAGTAAAGCTTCCTAATCTAAAACTGGACTCACAGGAGAGGTTCAAATCATAGATAGTGAGAGTGTCAGTCCCCATGTATTTAAGTCGGCATTGTGCCTTTTGTATTACGTTCGGATGCAATTTCTGTGTATCTTCGTCAATGAGAAGGTGCAAGGTAAACAGTAAACCTGAAGTGAAGCATCGGAATCTAAACCTGGAGTCACAGGAGGGGTTCAAATCATAGAAAGGAAGAGTGTCAGTCCTGTTGTACTTAAGTCGCCATTGTGCCTTTTGTAATTAATTCGGATGCAGTTTCTGTGTTTGATCGTCAATAAGAATGTCCAAGGGATACAGTAAACCTGAAGTGAAGCATCGGAATCTAACACTGGACTCACAGGAGAGGTTCAAATCATAGAAAGTTTGAGTGTCAGTCCTCTTGTACTTATGTCGGCATTGTGCATTTTGTATTAAATTCGGATGCAATTTCTGTGTTTCATTGTCAATACGAATGTCCAAGGGGTACAGTAAACCTGAAGTGAAGCATCGGACTCTAAAACAGGACTCACAGGAGGGGTTCAAATCATAGAAAGTGATAGTGTCAGTCCTCTTGTACTTAAGTCGCCATTGTGCCTTTTGTATTAAATTCGGATGCAATTTCTATGTTTGATCGTCAATAAGAATGTCCAAGGGATACAGTCAACCTGAAGTGAAGCATCGGAATCTAAAACTGGACTCACAGGAGAGGTTCATACCATAGAAAGTTAGAGTATCAGTCCTCTTGTACTTAAGACGGCATTGTGCCTTTTGTATTAAATTCGGATGCAAACTCTGTGTTTCATTGTCATTAAGAAGGTCCAAGGGATACAGTAAACCTGAAGTGAAGCATCAGAATCTAAAACTGGACTCACAGGAGGGGTTCAAATCATAGAAAGTGATAGTGTCAGTCCTCTTGTACTTAAGTCGCCATTGTGCCTTTTGTATTTAATTCCGATCCAATTTCTGTGTTTGATCGTCAATAAGAAGGTCCAAGAGATACAGTAAATCTGAAGTGAAGCAGCGGAATCTAAAACTGGACTCACAGGAGAGGTTCAAATCATAGAAAGTGAGAGTGTCAGTTCTCTTTTACTTAAGTCGGCATTGTGCCTTTTGTATTAAATTCGGATTTAATTTCTGTGTTTCATCGTCAATAAGAAGGTACAAGGTATACAGTAAACCGGTAGTAGGCATCGGAATCTAAAACTGGACTCACAGGAGAGGTTTAAATCGTAGAAAGTGAGAGTGTCAGTCCTCTTGTACTTAAGTCGGCATTGTGACTTTTGTAATAAATTCGGATGCAATTTCTGTGTTTCTTCGTCAATAAGAAGGTCCAAGGGATACAGTATACCTGAAGTGAACCATCGGAACCTAAAACTGGACTCACAGGAAAGGTTCAAATCATAGAAAGTTAGAGTGTCAGTCCTCTTGCACTTAAGTCGGCATTGTGCCTTTTGTATTAAATTCGGATGCAAACTCTGTGTTTCATCGTCAATAAGAAGGTGCAAGATATATAGTAAACCTGAAATAAGGCATCGGAATCTAAAACTGGACTCACAGGAGAGGTTCAAATCATAGAAAGTGAGAGTGTCAGTCACCATGTACTTAAGTCGGCATTGTGCCTTTTGTATTACATTCGGATGTAATTTCTGTGTTTCATCGTCAATAAGAAGGTGCAAGGTATACAGTAAACCTGAAGTGAAGCATCGGAATCTAAAACTGGACTCACAGGAGAGGTTCAAAGCATAGAAAGTTAGAGTGTCAATCATCTTGTACTTAAGTCGGCATTGTGCCTTTTGTATTAAATTCGGATGCAATTTCTGTGTTGCATCGTCAATAAGAAGGTGCAAAGTATTCAGTAAACCTGAAGTGAAGCATCGGAATCTAAAACTGAACTCACAGGAGAGGTTCAAATCATAGAAAAAGCGAGTGTCAGTCCTCATTTACTTAAGTCGGCATTGTGCCTTTTGTATTAATTTCAGATGCGATTTCTGTTATTCATCGTCAATAAGAAGGTGCAAAGTATACAGTAAACCTGAAGGAAGCATCGGAATCTAAAACTCGACTCACAGGAGAGGTTCAAATCATAGTAAGTTTCAGTGTCAGTCCTCTTGTACTTAAGTCGGCATTGTGCTTTTTGAATTTAATTCCGATGCAATTTCTGTGATTCATCGTCAATAAGAAGGTGCAAGGTATACAGTAAACCTGAAGTGAAGCATCGGAATCTAAAACTGGACTCACAGGAGAGGTTCAAATCATAGAAAGTGATAGTGTCAGTCCTCTTGTACATAAGTCGCCATTGTGCCTTTTGTATTAAATTCGGATGCAATTTCTGTGTTTGATCGTCAATAAGAATGTCAAAGGGATACTGTAAACCTAAAGTGAAGCATCGGAAACTAAAACTGGAATCACAGGAGAGGTTCAAATCATAGAAAGTTAGAGTGTCAGTCCTCTTGTACTTAAGTCGGCATTGTGCCTTTTGAATTTAATTCCGATCCAATTTCTGTGTTTGATCGTCAATAAGAAGGTCCAAGAGATACAGTAAATCTGAAGCGAAGCATCGGAATCTAAAACTGGACTCACAGGAGAGGTTCAAATCATAGAAAGTTAGAGTGTCAGTCCTCTTGCACTTAAGTCAGCATTGTGCCTTTTGTATTAAATTCGGATGCAAACTCTGTGTTTCATCGTCAATAAGAAGGTGCAAGATATATAGTAAACCTGAAATGAGGCATCGGAATCTAAAACTGGACTCACAGGAGAGGTTCAAATCATAGAAAGTGAGAGTGTCAGTCCCCATGTACTTAAGTCTGCATTGTGCCCTTTGTATTACATTCGGATGTAATTTCTGTGTTTCATCGTCAATAAGAAGGTGCAAGGTATACAGTAAACCTGAAGTGAAACTTCGGAATCTAAAACTGGACTCACAGGAGAGGTTCAAAGCATAGAAAGTTTGAGTGTCAATCATCTTGTACTTAAGTCGGCATTGTGCCTTTTGTATTAAATTCGGATGCCATTTCTGTGTTTCATCGTCAATAAGAAGGTGCAAAGTATTCAGTAATCCTGAAGTGAATCATCGGAATCTAAAACTGGACTCACAGGAGGGGTTCAAATCGTAGAAAGTGAGAGTGTCAGTCCTCTTGTACTTAAGTCGGCATTGTGACTTTTGAATTAAAATCGGATGCAATTCCCTTGTTTCATCGTCAATAAGAAGGTCCAAGGGATACAGTAAACCTGAAGTGATGCATCGGAATCTAAAACTGGACTCGCAGGACTGGTTCAAATCATAGAAAGTTAGAGTGTCAGTCCTCTTGTACTTCAGTCATCATTGTGCCCTCTGTATTAAATTCGGATGTAATTTCTGTGTTTCATCGTCAATAAGAAGGTCCACGGGATACAGTACACCTGAAGTGAAGCATCGGAATCTATAACTGGACTCACAGGAGAGGTTCAAATCGTAGATAGGGAGAGCATCAGTCCTCTTGTACATAAGTCGGCATTGTGACTTTTGTAATAAATTCGGATGCAATTTCTGTGTTTCTTCGTCAATAAGAAGGTCCAAGGGATACAGTATACCTGAAGTGAACCATCGGAACCTAAAACTGGACTCACAGGAAAGGTTCAAATCATAGAAAGTTAGAGTGTCAGTCCTCTTGCACTTAAGTCGGCATTGTGCCTTTTGTATTAAATTCGGATGCAAACTCTGTGTTTCATCGTCAATAAGAAGGTGCAAGATATATAGTAAACCTGAAATAAGGCATCGGAATCTAAAACTGGACTCACAGGAGAGGTTCAAATCATAGAAAGTGAGAGTGTCAGTCACCATGTACTTAAGTCGGCATTGTGCCTTTTGTATTACATTCGGATGTAATTTCTGTGTTTCATCGTCAATAAGAAGGTGCAAGGTATACAGTAAACCTGAAGTGAAGCATCGGAATCTAAAACTGGACTCACAGGAGAGGTTCAAAGCATAGAAAGTTAGAGTGTCAATCATCTTGTACTTAAGTCGGCATTGTGCCTTTTGTATTAAATTCGGATGCAATTTCTGTGTTGCATCGTCAATAAGAAGGTGCAAAGTATTCAGTAAACCTGAAGTGAAGCATCGGAATCTAAAACTGAACTCACAGGAGAGGTTCAAATCATAGAAAAAGCGAGTGTCAGTCCTCATTTACTTAAGTCGGCATTGTGCCTTTTGTATTAATTTCAGATGCGATTTCTGTTATTCATCGTCAATAAGAAGGTGCAAAGTATACAGTAAACCTGAAGGAAGCATCGGAATCTAAAACTCGACTCACAGGAGAGGTTCAAATCATAGTAAGTTTCAGTGTCAGTCCTCTTGTACTTAAGTCGGCATTGTGCTTTTTGAATTTAATTCCGATGCAATTTCTGTGATTCATCGTCAATAAGAAGGTGCAAGGTATACAGTAAACCTGAAGTGAAGCATCGGAATCTAAAACTGGACTCACAGGAGAGGTTCAAATCATAGAAAGTGATAGTGTCAGTCCTCTTGTACATAAGTCGCCATTGTGCCTTTTGTATTAAATTCGGATGCAATTTCTGTGTTTGATCGTCAATAAGAATGTCAAAGGGATACTGTAAACCTAAAGTGAAGCATCGGAAACTAAAACTGGAATCACAGGAGAGGTTCAAATCATAGAAAGTTAGAGTGTCAGTCCTCTTGTACTTAAGTCGGCATTGTGCCTTTTGAATTTAATTCCGATCCAATTTCTGTGTTTGATCGTCAATAAGAAGGTCCAAGAGATACAGTAAATCTGAAGCGAAGCATCGGAATCTAAAACTGGACTCACAGGAGAGGTTCAAATCATAGAAAGTTAGAGTGTCAGTCCTCTTGCACTTAAGTCAGCATTGTGCCTTTTGTATTAAATTCGGATGCAAACTCTGTGTTTCATCGTCAATAAGAAGGTGCAAGATATATAGTAAACCTGAAATGAGGCATCGGAATCTAAAACTGGACTCACAGGAGAGGTTCAAATCATAGAAAGTGAGAGTGTCAGTCCCCATGTACTTAAGTCGGCATTGTGCCCTTTGTATTACATTCGGATGTAATTTCTGTGTTTCATCGTCAATAAGAAGGTGCAAGGTATACAGTAAACCTGAAGTGAAACTTCGGAATCTAAAACTGGACTCACAGGTGAGGTTCAAAGCATAGAAAGTTTGAGTGTCAATCATCTTGTACTTAAGTCGGCATTGTGCCTTTTGTATTAAATTCGGATGCCATTTCTGTGTTTCATCGTCAATAAGAAGGTGCAAAGTATTCAGTAATCCTGAAGTGAATCATCGGAATCTAAAACTGGACTCACAGGAGGGGTTCAAATCGTAGAAAGTGAGAGTGTCAGTCCTCTTGTACTTAAGTCGGCATTGCACCTTTTGTATTAAATTCGAATGCAATTTCTGTGTTTCATCGTCAATAAGAAGGTCCAAGGGATACACTAAACCTGAAGTGAAGCATCGGAATCTAAAACTGGACTCACAGGAGAGGTTCAAATCATAGAAAGTGAGAGTGTCAGTCCTCTTTTACTTAAGTCGGCATTGTGCATTTTGTATTAATTTAGGATGCAAATTCTGTGTTTCATTGTGAATAAGATGGTGCAAGGTATACAGTAAACCTGAAGTGAAGCATCGGAATCTAAAACTGTACTCACAGGAGAGGTTAAAATCGTAGAAAGTCATAGTGTCAGTCCTCTTCTACTTAAGTCTGCATTGTGCCTTTTGTATTAAATTCGGATGCAATTTCTGTGTTTCATCGTCAATAAGAAAGTCAGAGGCATACTGTATACCTGAAGTGAAGCAGCGGAATCTAAAAGTGGACTCAAAGGAGAGGTTCAAATCATAGAAAGTTAGAGTGTCAGTCCTCTTGTACTTAAGTCGGCATTGTGCATTTTGAATTTAATTCCGATGCAATTTCTGTGTTTCATCGTCAATAAGAAGTTGGAAGGTATACAGTAAACCTGAAGTGAAGCATCGGAATCTAAAACTGGACTCACAGGAGAGGTTCAAATCATAGAATGTGATAGTGTAAGTCCTCTTGTACTTAAGTCGCCATTGTGCCTTTTGTATTAAATTCGGATGCAATTTCTGTGTTTGATCGTCAATAAGAATGTCCAATTGATACAGTAAACCTGAAGTGAAACTTCGGAATCTAAAACTCAACTCACAGGAGAGGTTCAATTCATGGAAAGTGAGAGTGTCAGTCCTCTTTTACTTAAGTCGGCATTGTGCCTTTTGTATTAAATTCGGATGCAATTTCTGTGTTTCATCGTCAATAAGAACGTGAAGGTATACAGTAAACCTGTAGTGAAGCATCGGAATCTAAAACTGGACTCACAGGAGAGGTTCAAATCGTAGAAATTGAGAGTGTCAGTCCTCTTGTACGTAAGTCGGCATTGTGACTTTTGTAATAAATTCGTATGCAATTCCTGTGTTTCATCGTCAATAAGAGGGTCCAAGGGATACAGTATACCTGAAGTGAAGCATTGGAATCTAAAACTGGACTCACAGGAAAGGTTCAAATCATAGAAAGGTAGAGTGTCAGTCCTCTTTTACTTAAGTCGGCATTGTGCCTTTTGTATTAAATTCGAATGCAATATCTGTGCTTCATCGTCAATAAGAAGGTCCTAGGGATACAGTAAACCTGAAGTGAAGCCTCGGAATCTAAAACTGGACTCACAGGAGAGGTTCAAATCGTAGGATGTGAGAGTGTCAGTCCTCTTGTACTTAAGTCGGCATTTTGCACTTTGTATTAAATTCGGATGCAATTTCTGTGTTTCATCGTCATTAAGATGGTGCAAGGTATACAGTAAACCTGAAGTGAAGCATCGGAATCTAAAACTGGACTCGCAGGACTGGTTCTAATCATAGAAAGTGAGAGTGTCAGTCCTCTTGTACTTAAGTCGGCATTGTGCCTGTTGTATTAAATTCGGATGCAATATCTGTGTTTCATCGTCAATAAGAAGGTGCAAGGTATACAGTAATCTTCAAGTGAAGCATCTGAATCTAAAACTGGACTCACAGGAGGGGTGCGAATCGTAGAAAGTGAGAGTGTTAGTCCTCTTGTACTTAAGTCAGCATTGTGCCTTTTGTATTAAATTCGGATGCAATTTCTGTGTTTCATCGTCAATAAGAAGGTGCAAGGTATACAGTAAACCTGAAGTGAAGCATCGGAATCTAAAACTGGACTCACAGGAGAGGTTCAAATCGTATAATCTGAGAGTGTCAGTCCTATTGTACTTAGGTCGGCAATGTGCCTTTTGTTTTAAAATCGGATGCAATTTCAGTGTTTGATCGTCAATAAGAATGTCCAATTGATACAGTAAACCTGAAGTGAAGC
The DNA here is from genome assembly GCF_023864345.2 of Schistocerca serialis cubense. Classification (NCBI taxonomy): domain Eukaryota; kingdom Metazoa; phylum Arthropoda; class Insecta; order Orthoptera; family Acrididae; genus Schistocerca; species Schistocerca serialis. The sequence continues at coordinate 5,007,209 of NW_026048462.1, forward strand.
TTCGAAATCCTAAACTGGACTCACAGGAGAGGTTCAAATCATAGAAAGCGAGAGTGTCAGTCCTCTTGTACTTAAGTCGCCATTGTGCCTTTTGTATTATATTCGGATGCTATTTCTGTGTTTGATCGTCAATAAGAATGTCCTATTGATACAGTAAACCTGAAGTGAAGCTTCGGAATCTAAAACTGGACTCACAGGAGGGGTTCAAATCATAGAAAGTTAGAGTGTCAGTCCTCTTGTACTTAAGTCGGCATTGTGCCTTTTGTATTAAGTTCGGATGCAAACTCTGTGTTTCATTGTCTATAAGATGGTCCAAGGGATACAGTAAACCTGAAGTGAAGCATCGGAATCTAAAACTGGACTCACAGGAGAGGTTCAAATCATAGAAAGTAAGAGTGTCTGTCCTCTTGTACTTAAGTCGGCATTGTGCCTTTTGCATTTAATTCCGATGCAATTTCTGTGATTGATCGTCAATAAGAAGGTCCAAGGGATACAGTAAATCTGAAGTGAAGCATCGGAATCTAAAACTGGACTCACAGGAGAGGTTCAAAACATAGAAAGTGAGAGTGTCAGTCCTCTTTTACTTAAGACGGCTTTGTGCCTTTTGTATTAAATTCGGATGCAATTTCTGTGTTTCATCGTCAATAAGAAGGTGAAGGTATACAGTAAACCTGTAGTGAAGCATCGGAATCTAAAACAGGACTCACAGGAGAGGTTCAAATCGTAGAAAGTGAGAGTGTCAGTCCTCTTGTACTTAAGTCGGCATTGTGACTTTTGTAATAAATTCGTATGCTATTTCTGTGTTTCATCGTCAATAAGAAGGTCCAAGGGATACAGTATACCTGAAGTGAAGCATCGGAATCTAACACTGGACTCACAGCAGAGGTTCAAATCATAGAAAGTGAGAGTGTCAGTCCTCTTTTACTTAAGTCAGCATTGTGCCTTTTGTATTAAATTCGGATGATATTTCTATGTTTCATCGTCAATAAGAAGGTGCAAGGTATACAGTAAAGCTGTAGTGAAGCATCCGAATCTAAAACAGGACTCACAGGAGGGGTCAAATTCGTCGAAAGTGAGAGTGTCAGTCCTCTTGTACATAAGTCGACATTGTGCCTTTTGTATTAAATTCGGATGCAATTCTCTTGTTTCATCGTCAATAAGAAGGTCCAAGGGATACAGTAAACCTGAAGTGAAGCATCGGAATCTAAATCTGGACTCACAGGAGAGGTTCAAATCGTAGAATGTGAGAGTGTCAGTCCTCTTGTACTTAAGTCGGCATTTTGCCTTTTGTATTAAATTCTGATGCATTTTCTGTGTTTCATCGTCATTAAGATGGTGCAAGGTATACAGTAAACCTGAAGTGAAGCCTCGGTATCAAAAACTGGACTCGCAGGACTGGTTCAAATCATAGAAAGTTAAAATGTCAGTCCTCTTGTACTTAAGTCGGCATTGTGCCTTCTGTATTAAATTCGGATGTAATAACTGTGTTTCATCGTCAATAAGAAGGTCCACGGGATACAGTAAACCAGAAGTGATGCATCGGAATCTATAACTGGACTCACAGGAGAGGTTCAGATCGTAGAAAGTGAGAGCGTCAGTCCTCTTGTACTTAAGTCGGCATCGTGCCTTTTGTATTAAATTCGAATGCGATATCTGGGCTTCATCGACAATAAGAAGGTGCAAGGTATACAGTAAACCTGATGGGAACCATCGGAATCTAAAACTGGACTCAAAGGAGAGGTTCAAATCATAGAAAGTGAGAGTGTCAGTCCTCTTGTACTTATGTCGGCATTGTGCCGTATGTATTAAATTCGGATGCAATTTCTGTGTTTCAACGTCAATATGAAAGTCCAAGGGATACACTAAACCTGTAGTGAAGCATCGGAATCTAAAGTTGGACTCACAGGAGAGGTTCAAATCATAGAAAGTGAGAGTGTCTGACCTCTTGTACTTAAGTCGGCATTGTGCTTTTTGTATTAAATTCGTATCCAAACTCTGTGTTTCATCGTCAATAAGAAGGTCCAAGGGATACAGTAAACCTGAAGTGAAGCATCGGAATTTAAAACTGGGCTCACTGGAGAGGCTCAAATCATAGAAAGTGAGAGTGTCAGTCCTCTTGTACTTAAGTCAGCATTGTGCCTGTTGTATTAAATTCGGATGCAATACCAGTGTTTCATCGTCAATAAGAAGGTGCAAGGTATACAGTAATCTTCAAGTGAAGCATCGGAATCTAAAGCTGGACTCACAGGAGGGGTGCGAATCGTAGAAAGTGAGAGTGTCAGTCCTCTTGTACTTAATTCGGCATTGTGCCTTTTGTATTAAATTTAGATGCAATTTCTGTGTTTCATCGTCAATAAGAAGGTGCAAGGTATACAGTAAACCTGACGTGAAGCATCGGAATCTAAAACTCGACTCACAGGAGAGGTTCAAATCATAGAAAGCGAGAGTGTCAGTCCTCTTTTACTTAAGTCGGCATTGTGATTTTTGTAATAAATTCGGATGCAAATACTGCATTTCATCGTCAATAAGATGGTCCAAGGGATACAGTATACCTGATGTGAAGCATCAGAATCTAAAACTGTACTCACAGGAGAGGTTCAAATCATAGAAAGTTTGAGTGTCAGTCATCTTGTACTTAAGTCGGCATTGTGCCTTTTGTATTAAATTCGGATGCAATTTCTGTGTCTCATCGTTAATACGAAGGTCCAAGAGATACAGTACACCTGAAGTGAAGCATCGGAATCTAAAACTGGACTCACAGGAGTGGTTCAAATCATAGAATGTGAGAGTGTAAGTCATCTTATACTTGAGTCGGCATTGTGCCTTTTGTATTAAATTCGGATGCAATTTCTGTGTTTCATCGTCAATAAGAAGGTGCAACGTATACAGTAAACCTGTAGTGAAGCATCGGAATCTAGAACTGGACTCACAGGAGAGGTTAAAATCGTAGAAAGTGAGAGTGTCAGTCCTCTTGTACTTAAGTCGGCATTGTGCCTTTTGTATTAAATTTGGATGCAATTTCCTTGTTTGATCGTCAATAAGAAGGTCCAAGGGATTCAGTAAACCTGAAGTGAAGCATCGGAATCTAAAAATGGACTCACAGGAGAGGTTCAAATCGTAGAAAGTGAGAGTGTCAGTCCTCTTGTACTTAAGTCGGCATTTTGCCATTTGTATTAAATTCGGATGCAATATCTGTGTTTCATCGTCAATAAGAAGGTGCAAGGTATACAGTAATCTTCAAGTGAAGCATCGGAATCTAAAACTGGACTCACAGGAGGGGTGCGAATCGTAGAAAGTGAGAGTGTCAGTCCTCTTGTACTTAATTCGGCATTGTGCCTTTTGTATTAAATTCGGATGCAATTTCTGTGTTTCATCGTCAATAAGAAGGTGCAACGTATACAGTAAACCTGTAGTGAAGCATCGGAATCTAGAACTGGACTCACAGGAGAGGTTAAAATCGTAGAAAGTGAGAGTGTCAGTCCTCTTGTACTTAAGTCGGCATTGTGCCTTTTGTATTAAATTTGGATGCAATTTCCTTGTTTCATCGTCAATAAGAAGGTCCAAGGGATTCAGTAAACCTGAAGTGAAGCATCGGAATCTAAAAATGGACTCACAGGAGAGGTTCAAATCGTAGAAAGTGAGAGTGTCAGTCCTCTTGTACTTAAGTCTGCATTTTGCCATTTGTATTAAATTCGGATGCAATTTCTGTGTTTCATCGTCAATACGAAGGTCCACGGGATACAGTCAACCTGAAGTGAAGCATCGGAATCTAAAACTGGACTCGCAGGACAGGTTCAAATCATAGAAAGTTAGACTGTCAGCCCTCTTGTACTTATGTCCGCATTGTGCCATTTGTATTAAATTCGGATTTAATTTCTGTGTTTCATCGTCAATAAGAAGGTCCACGGGATAGAGTAAACCTGAAGTCAAGCATCGGAATGTAAAACTGGACTCACAGGAGAGGTTCAAATCGTAGAAAGTGAGAGTGTCAGTCCCCTTGACTTAAGTTGGCATTGTGCCTTTTGTATTAAATTCGGATGCAAACTCTGTGTTTCATTGTCAATTAGAAGGTCCAAGGGATACAGTAAACGTGAAGTGAAGCATCGGAATCTAAAACTGGACTCACAGGAAAGGTTCAAATCATAGAAAGTTAGAGTGTCAGTCCTCTTGTACTTAAGTCGGAATTGTGCCTTTTGAATTTAATTCCGATGCAATTTCTGTGTTTGATCGTCCATAAGAAGGTCCAAGGGATACAGTAATTCTGAAGTGAGGCATTGGAATCTAAATCTGGACTCACAGGAGAGGTTCAAATCATAGAGAGTGAGAGTGTCAGTCCTCTCTTACTTAAGTCGGCATTGTGCCTTTTGTATTAAATTCGGATGCAATTTCTGAGTTTCATCGTCAATATGAAGGTGCAAGGTATACAGTAAACCTGTAGTGAAGCATCGGAATCTAAAACTGGACTCACAGGAGAGGTTCAAATCGTAGAATGTGAGAGTGTCAGTCCTCTTGTACTTAAGTCGACATTGTGACTTTTGTAATAAATTCGAATGTAATTTCTGTGTTTCATCGTCAATAAGAAGGTTCAAGGGATACAGTATACCTGAAGTGATGCATCGGAATCTAAAACTGGACTCACAGGAAAGGTGGAAATCATAGAAAGTTAGAGTGTCAGTCCCCTTGTACTTAAGTCGGCATTGTGCCTTCTGTATTAAATTCGGATGCAAACTCTGGGTTTCATCGTCAATAAGAAGGTGCAAGATATATAGTAAACCTGAAGTGAAACATCGGAATCTAAAACTGGACTCACAGGAGAGGTTCAAATCATAGAAAGTGAGAGTGTTAGTCCCCATGTACTTAAGTTGGCATTGTGCCTTTTGTATTACATTCGGATGCAATTTCTGTGTTTCATCGTCAATAAGAAGGCGCAAGGTATACAGTAAACCTGAAGTGAAGCATCGGAATCTAAAACTGGACTCACAGGAGAGGTTCAAAGCATAGAAAGTTAGAGTGTCAATCATCTAGTACTTAAGTCGGCATTGTGCCTTTTGTATTAAATTCGGATGCAATTTCTGTGTTTCATCGTCAATAAGAAGGTGCAAGGTATACAGTAAACCTGAAGTGAAGCATCGGAATCTAAAACTCGACTCACAGGAGAGGTTCAAATCGTATAATCTGAGAGTGTCAGTCCTTTTGTACTTAGGTCGGCAATGTGCCTTTTGTTTTAAAATCGGATGCAATTTCTGTGTTTCATCGTCAATAAGAGGGTGCAAGGTATACAGTAAACCTGAAGTGAAGCATCGGACTCTAAAACTGGACTCACAGGTGAGGTTCAAATCATAGAAAGCGAGAGTGTCAGTCCTCTTTTACTTAAGTCGGCATTGTGACTTTTGTAATAAATTCGGATGCAATTACTGCGTTTCATCGTCAATAAGATGGTCCATGGGATACAGTAAGCCTGAAGTGAAGCATCAGAATATAAAACTGTACTGACAGGAGAGGTTCAAATCATAGAAAGTTAGAGTGTCAGTCATCTTGTACTTAAGTCGGCATTGTGCCTTTTGTATTAAATTCGGATGCAATTTCTGTGCCTCATCGTTAATACGAAGGTCCAAGGGATACAGTACACCTGAAGTGAAGCATCGGAATCTAAAACTGGACTCACAGGAGTGGTTCTAATCATAGAAAGTGAGAGTGTAAGTCATTTTATACTTAAGTCAGCATTGTGCCTTTTGTATTAAATTCGGATGCAATTTCTGTGTTTAATCGTCAATAAGAATTCCAAGGGATACAGTAAACCTGAAGTGAAGCATCGGAATCTAAAACTGGACTCACAGGAGAGGTTCAAATCGTAGAAAGGGAGAGTGTCAGTCCTCTTGTACTTATGTCGGCATTGTGCCTTTTGTATTAATATCAGATGCAATTTCTGTTATTCATCGTCAATAAGAAGGTGCAAAGTATACAGTAAACCTGAAGTGGAACATCGGAATCTAAAACTGAACTCACAGGAGAGGTTCAAATAATAGAAAGTGAGAGTGTCAGTCCTCTTTTACTTAAGTCGGCATTGTGCCTTTTGTATTAAATTCGGATGCAATTTCTGTGTTTCATCGTCAATAAGAAGGTGCAAGGTATACAGTAAACCTGTAGTGAAGCATCGGAATCTAGAACTGGACTCACAGGAAAGGTTCAAATCGTAGAAAGTGAGAGTGTCAGTCTTCTTGTACTTAAGTCGGCATTGTGCCTTTTGTATTTAATTCGGATGCAATTTCCTTGTTTCATCGTCAATAAGAAGGTCCAAGGGATTCAGTAAACCTGAAGTGAAGCATCGGAATCTAAAAATGGACTCACAGGAGAGGTTCAAATCGTAGAAAGTGAAAGTGTCAGTCCTCTTGTACTGAAGTCGGCATTTTGCCATTTGTATTAAATTCGGATGCAATTTCTGTGTTTCATCGTCAATAAGAAGGAGCAAGGTATACAGTAAACCTGAAGTGAAGCATCGGAATCTAAAACTGGACTCGCAGGACAGGTTCAAATCATACAAAGTTAGACTGTCAGTCCTATTGTAATTAAGTCGGCATTGTGCCTTTTGTATTAAATTCGGATGTAATTTCTGTGTTTCATCGTCAATAAGAAGGTCCACGGGATACAGTAAACCTGAAGTGAAGCTTCGGAACCTAAACTTCGTCTCACAGGAGAGGTTCAAATCGTAGTGAGAGTATCAATCCTCTTGGACTTAAGTCTGCATTGTGCCTTTTGCATTAAATTTGCATGCAATTTATGTGTTTAATCGTCAATAAGAAGGTTCAAGGAATATAGTAAACCTGAAGTGAAGCATCGGAATCTATAACTGGACTCACAGGAGAGGTCCAAATCGTAAAAAGTGAGAGCGACAGTCCTCTTGTACTTAAGTCGGCATTGTGCCTTTTGTATTAAATTCGAATGCGATATCTGTGCTTCATCGACAACAAGAATGTGCAAGGTACACAGTAAACCTGAAGTGAAGCATCGGAATATAAAACTGGACTCAAAGGAGAGGTTCAAATCATAGAAAGTGAGAGTGTCAGTGGTCTTGTACTTATGTCGGCATTGTGCCTCTTGTATTAAATTCGGATGCAATTTCTGAGTTTCATCGTCAATAAGAAGGTCCAAGAGATACACTAAACCTGAAGTGAAGGATCGGAATCCAAAACTGGACTCACAGGAGAGGTTCAAATCATAGAAAGTTAGAGTGTCTGTCCTCTTGTACTTAAGTCGGCATTGTGCCTTTTGTATTTAATTCGGATGCTATTTCTGTGTTTCATCGTCAATAAGAAGGTGCAAGGTATAGAGTAAATCTGAAGTGAAGCATCGGAATCCATAACTGGACTCACAGGAGAGGTTCAAATCATAGAAATTTAGAGTGACAGTCCTCTTGTACTTAAGTCGGCATTGTGCCTTTTGGATTAAATTCGGATGCAATTTTTGTATTTCATCGTCAACAAGAAGGTCCAAGGGACACAGTAAACCTGAAGTGAAGCATCAGAATCTAAAACTGTACTCACAGGAGAGGTTCAAATCATAGACAGTTAGAGTGTCAGTCCTCTTGTACTTAAGTCGGCATTGTGCCTTTTGTATTAAATTAGGATGCTAACTCTGTGTTTCATCGTCAATAAGATGGTGCAATATATATAGTAAACCTGAAGTGAAGCATCGGAATCTAAAAGTGGACTCACAGGAGAGGTTCAAATCATAGAAAGTGAGAGTGTAAGTCCCCATGTACTTAAGTCGGCATTGTACTTTTGTATTACATTCGGATGGAATTTCTGTGTTTCTTCGTCAATAAGAAGGAGATAGGTATACAGTGAACCTGAAGTGAGGCTTCGGAATCTAAAACTGGACTCACAGGACAGGTTCAAAGCATATAAAGTTATGGTGTCTCTCAAATTGTACTTAAGTCAGCATTGTGCCTTTTGTATTAAATTCGGATGTAATTTCTGTGACTCATCGTCAATAAGAAGGTCCAAGGGATGCAGTAAACCTGAAGTGAAGCATCGGAATCTAAAACTGGAATCACAGGAGTGGTTCAACTCATAGAAAGTGAGAGTGTAAGTCCTCTTTTACTTATGTCGGCATTGTGCCATTTGTATTAAATTCGGATGCAATTTCTGTCTTTCATCGTCAATAAGAATTCCAAGGGATACAGTAAACCTGAAGTGAAGCATCGGAATCTAAAACTGGACTCACAGGAGAGGTTCAAATCGTAGATATTGAGAGTGTCAGACCTCTTGTACTTATTTCGGCGTTGTGCCGTTTGTATTAATTTCAGGTGCAATTTCTGTTATTCATCGTCAATAAGAAGGTGCAAAGTATACAGTAAACCTGAAGTGAAGCATCGGAATCTAAAACTGGACTCACAGGAGAGGTTCAAATTATAGAGAGTGAGAGTGTCAGTCCTCTTTTACTTAAGTGTGCATTGTGCCTTTTGTATTAAATTCGGATGCAAGTTCCTTGTTTCATCGTCAATAAGAAGGTCCAAGGGAAACAGCAAACCTGAAGTGAAGCATTGGAATCTATAACTGGACTCACAGGAGAGGTTCAAATCGTAAAATGTGAGAGCGTCAGTCCTCTCGTACTTACGTCAGCATTGTGCCTTTTGAATTAAATTCGAATGCGATTTCTGTGTTTCATCGACAATAAGAAAGTGCAAGGTATACAGTAAACCTGAAGTGAAGCATCGGAATCAAAAACTGGACTCAAAGGAGAGGTTCAAATCATAGAAAGTGAGAGTGTCAGTCCTCTTGTACTTATGTCGGCATTGTGCCTTTTGTATTAAATTCGAATGCAATTTCTGTGTTTCATCGTCAATAAGAAGGTGCAAGGTATACAGTAAATCTGAAGTGAAGCATCGGAATCTAAAACTGGTCTCACAGGAGAGGTGAAAATCATAGAAAGTTAGAGTGTCAGTCCTCTAGTACTTAAGTCGGTATTGTGCCTTTTGTATTTCATTCCGATGCAATGTCTGTGTTTCATCGTCAATAAGAAGGTCCAAGGGATACAGTAAACCTGAAGTGAAGCATCGGAATCTAAACCTGGACTCACAGGAGAGGATCAAATCATAGAAAGTGAGAGTGTTAGTCCTCTTGTACTTAAGTCGACATTGTGCCTTTTGTCTTCAATTCGGATGCAATTTCTGTGATTCATCGTCAATAAGAAGGTCCAAGGGATAGCGTAAACCCAAAGTGAAGCACCGGAATCTAAAACTGGACTCACAGGAGAGGTTCAAATCATAGAAAGAGAGAGTGTCAGTCCTCTTTTACGTATGTCGGCATTGTGCCTTTTGTATTAAATTCGGATGCAATTTCTGTATTTCATCATCAATAAGAAGGTCCAAGGGATACAGTAAATCTGAAGTGAAGCATCGGAATCTAAAACTGGAGTCACAGGTGAGGTTCAAATCATAGAAAGTGAGAGTGTCAGTCCTCTTTTACTTAGGTCAGCATTGTGCCTTTTGTATTAAATTCCGATGCAATTTCTGTCTTTCATTGTCAATAAGAAGGTGCAAGGTATACAGTAAACCTGAAGAGAAGCATCGGAATCTAAAACCGGAGTTCACAGGAGAGGTTCAAATCAGAGAAAGTGAGAGTGTCAGTCCTCTATTACCTAAGTCGGCATTGTGCCTTTTGTATTAAATTCAGATGCAATTTCTGTGTTCCATCGTCAATAAGAAGGTCCAAGGGATACAGTAAACCTGAAGTGAAGCATCGGAATCTAAACCTGGACTCACAGGAGAGGTTCAAATCATAGAAAGTGAGAGTGTCAGTCCTCTTGTACTTAAGTCGGCATTGTGCCTTTTGTATTAAATTCGGATGCAATTTCTGTATTTCATCGTCAATAAGAAGGTACAAGGGATACAGTAAACCTGAAGTGAAGCATCAGAATCTAAACCTGTACTCACAGGAGAGGTTCAAATCATAGAAAGTTAGAGTGTCAGTCCTCTTGTACTTAAGTCGGCATTGTGCCTTTTGTATAAAATTCGGATGCAAACTCTGTGTTTCATCGTCAATAAGATTGTGCAAGGTATACAGTAAACCTGAAGTGAAACATCGGAATCTAAAACTGGACTCACAGGAGAGGTTCAAAGCATAGAAAGTTACACTGTCAGTCATCTTGTACTTAAGTCGGCATTGTGCCTTTTGTATTAAATTCGGATGCAATTTCTGTGTTTCATCGTCAATAAGAAGGTGCAAGGTATACAGTAAACCTGAAGTGAAGCATCGGAATCTACAACTGGACTCACAGTAGATGGTCAATTCATAGATAGTGAGAGTGTCAGTCCTCTTGTACTTAAGTCGGCATTGTGCCTATTGTACTAAATTCGGATGCAGTTTCTGTGTTTCATCGTCAATAAGAAGGTGCTAGGGATACAGTAAACCTGAAGTCAAGCATCGGAATCTAAAACTGGACTCACAGGAGAGGTTGAAATCATAGAAAGAGAGAGTGTCAGTCCTCTTGTACTTAAGTCGCCATTGTGCCTTTTGTATTAAATTCGGATGCAATTTCTGTGTTTGAACGTCAATAAGAATGTCCAAGGGATACAGTAAACCTTAAGTGAAGCATCGGAATCTAAAACTGGACTCACAGGAGAGGTTCAAATCATAGAAAGTTAGTGTGTCGGTCCTCTTGTACTTAAGTGGGCATTGTGATTTTTGTATTAAATTCGGATGCAATTTCTGTGTTTCATCGTCAATAAGAAGGTCCAAGGGATACAGTAAATCTGAAGTGAAGCATCGGAATCTAAAACTGGACTCACAGGCGAGGTTCTAATCATAAAAAGTGAGAGTGTCAGTCCTCTTTTACTGCAGTCGGCATTGTGCCTTTTGTATTAAATTCGGATGCAATTTCTGTGTTTCATCGTCAATAAGAAGGTGCAAGGTATACAGTAAACCTGAAGTGAAGCATCGGATCCGTAAAACTGGACTCACACTACAGGTTCAAATCATAGAAAGTGAGAGTGTCAGTCCTCTTGTACTTGAGTCGGCATTGTGCCTTTTGTATTAAATTCGGATGCAATTTCTGTGTTTCATCGTCAATTAGAAGGTGCAAGGTATACAGTAAACCTGAAGTGAAGCATCGGAATCTAAAACTGGACTCACAGGAGTGGTTCAAGTCATAGAAAGTGAGAGTGTCATTCCTCTGGTACTTAAGTCGCTAATGTGCCTTTTGTATTAAATTCGGATGCAATTTCTGTGTTTGAACGTCAATAGGAATGTCCAAGGGATACAGTAAACCTGAAGTGAAACATCGGAATCTAAAACTGGACTCACAGGAGAGGTTCAAATCGTAGTAAGTTAGTGTGTCGGTCCTCTTGTACCTAAGTGGACATTGTGATTTTTGTATTAAATTCGGATGCAAACTCTGTGTATCATTGGCAATAAGAAGATCCAAGGGATACAGTAAAAATGAAGTGAAGCATTGGAATCTAAAACTGGACTCACAGGAGAGGTTCAAATCATAGAAAGTTAGAGTGTCAGTCCTCTTGTACTTAAGTCGGCTTTGTGCCTTTTGAATTTAATTCCGATGCCATTTCTGTGTTTCATCGTCAATAAGAAGGTCCAAGGGATACAGTAAATCTGAAGTGAAGCATCGGAATCTAAAACGGGACTCACAGGCGAGGTTCAAATCTTAGAAAGTGAGAGTGTCAGTCCTCTTTTACTGAAGTCGGCATTGTGCCATTTGTATTAAATTAGGATGCAATTTCTGTGTTTCATCGTCAATAAGAAGGTGCAAGGTATACAGTGAAGCTGATGTGAAGCATCGGAATCTAAAACTGGACTCACAGGAGTGGTTGAAGTCATAGAAAGTGAGAGTGTCAGTCCTCTGGTACTTAAGTCGCAAATGTGCCTGTTGTATTAAATTCCGATGCAATTTCTGTGTTTGATCGTCAATAATAATGTCCAAGGGATACAGTAAAGCTGAAGTGAAGCATCGGAATCTAAAACTGGAATTAGAGTGTAATTCCTCTTGTACTTAAGTCGGCATTGTGCATTTTTGTATTAAATTCGGATGCAATTTCTGTGTTTCATCGTCAATAAGAGGGTCCAAGGGATACAGTAAACCTGAAGTGAAGCATCGGAATCTATAACTGCACTCAAAGGAGAGGTTGAAATCGTAAAATGTGTGAGCTTTAGTCCTCTTGTACTGAAGTCGGCATTGTGCCTTTTGTATTAAATTCGAATGTGATTACTGTGCTTCATCGACAGTAAGAAGGTGCAAGGCATACAGTAAACCTGGAGTGAAGCCTCGGAATCTAAAACTGGACTCAAAGGAGAGGTTCAAATCACAGAAAGTGAGAGTGTCAGTCCTCTTGTACTTATGTCGGCATTGTGCCTTTTTTATTAAATTCAGATGCAATTTCTGTGTTTCATCGTCAATAAGAAGTTCCAAGGCATACACTAAACCTGATGTGAAGCATTGGAATCCAAAACTGGACTCACAGGAGAGGTTCAAATCATAGAAAGTGAGAGTGTCAGTCCTCTTGTACTTAAATCGGCCTTGTGCCTTTTGTATTAAATTCGGATGCAATTTCTGTGTTTCATCGTCAATAAGAAGGTGCAAGGTGTACAGTAAATCTAAAGTGAAGCATCGGAATCTAAAACTGGACTCACAGGAGAGGTTAAAATCATAAAAATTTAGAGTGTCAGTCCTCTTGTACTTAAGTAGGCAGTGTGCCTTTTGTATTAAATTCGGATGCAATTTCTGTATTTCATCGTCAATAAGAAGGTCCAAGGGATACAGTAAATCTGAAGTGAAGCATCGGAATCTAAAACTGGACTCACAGGAGAGGTTCAATTCAAAGTAAGTTAGAGTGTCAGACCTCTTGTACTTAAGTCGGCATAGTGCCTTTTGTATTAAATTCGGATGCAAACTCTGTGTTTCATCGTCACGAAGAAGGTCCAAGGGATACAGTAAACCTGAAGTGAAGCATCGGAATCTAAAGCTGGACTCACAGGAGCGGCTAAAATCATAGAAAGTGAGAGTGTCTGTCCTCTTGTACTTAAGTCGGCATTGTGCCTGTTGTATTAAATTCGGATGCAATTTCTGTGTTTCATCGTCAATAAGAAGGTGCAAGGTATACAGTAAACCTGAAGTGAAGCATCGGAATCTACAACTGGACTCACAGTAGAGGTTCAAATCATAGATAGTGAGAGAGTCAGTCCTCTTGTACTTAATTCGGCATTGTGCCTTTTGTACTAAATTCGGATGCAATTTCTGTGTTTCATCGTCAATAAGAAGGTGCAAGGGATACAATAAACCTGAAGTGAAGCATCGGAATCTAAAACTGGACGCACAGGAGAGGTTGAAATCATAGAAAGTGAGAGTGTCAGTCCTCTTGTACTTAAGTCGCCACTGTGCCTTTTGTATTAAATTCGACTGAAATTTCTGTGTTTGAACGTCAATAAGAATGTCCAAGGGATACAGTAAACCTGAAGTGAAGCATCGGAATCTAAAACTGGACTCACAGGAGAGGTTCAAATCATAGAAAGTTAGTGTTTCGGTCCTCTTGTACTTAAGTCGGCATTGTGATTTTTGTATTAAATTCGGATGCAAACTCTGTGTATCATTGGCAATAAGAATACCTAAGGGATACAGTAAAAATGAAGTGAAGCATTGGAATCCAAAACTGGACTCACAGGAGAGGTTCAAATCATAGAAAGTGAGAGTGTCAGTCCTCTTTTACTGAAATCGGCATTGTGCCTTTTGTATTAAATTCGGATGCAATTTCTGTGTTTCATCGTCAATAAGAAGGTGCAAGGTATACAGTAAACCTGAGGTGAAGCATCGGAATCTAAAACTGGACTCACAGGAGGGGTTAAAATCGTAGAAAGTGAGAGTGTCAGTCCACTTGTACTTAAGTCGGCATTGTGCCTTTTGTATTAAATTCGGATGCAATTTCTGTGTTTCATCGTCAATAAGAAGGTGCAAGGTATACAGTAAACCTGAAGTGAAGCATCGGAATCTACAACTGGACTCACAGTAGAGGTTCAATTCATAGATAGTGAGAGTGTCAGTCCTCTTGTACTTAAGTCGGCATTGTGCCTATTGTACTAAATTCGGATGCAGTTTCTGTGTTTCATCGTCAATAAGAAGGTGCAAGGGATACAGTAAACCTGAAGTGAAGCATCGGAATCTAAAACTGGACTCACAGGAGAGGTTGAAATCATAGAAAGAGAGAGTGTCAGTCCTCTTGTACTTAAGTCGCCATTGTGCCTTTTGTATTAAATTCGGATGCAATTTCTGTGTTTGAACGTCAATAAGAATGTCCAAGGGATACAGTAAACCTGAAGTGAAGCATCGGAATCTAAAACTGGACTCACAGGAGAGGTTCAAATCATAGAAAGTTAGTGTGTCGGTCCTCTTGTACTTAAGTGGGCATTGTGATTTTTGTATTAAATTCGGATGCAATTTCTGTGTTTCATCGTCAATAAGAAGGTCCAAGGGATACAGTAAATCTGAAGTGAAGCATCGGAATCTAAAACTGGACTCACAGGCGAGGTTCTAATCATAGAAAGTGAGAGTGTCAGTCCTCTTTTACTGCAGTCGGCATTGTGCCTTTTGTATTAAATTCGGATGCAATTTCTGTGTTTCATCGTCAATAAGAAGGTGCAAGGTATACAGTAAACCTGTAGTGAAGCATCGGAATCTAAAACTGGACTCACAGGAGGGGTTAAAATTGCAGAAAGTTAGAGTGTCAGTCCTGTTCTACTTAAGTCGGCATTGTGCCTTTAATATTAAATTCGGATGCAATTTCCTTGTTTCATCGTCAATAAGAAGCTCCAAGGGATACAGTAAACCTGAAGTGAAGCATCGGATCCTAAAACTGGACTCACTGTAGAGGTTCAAATCTTAGAAAGTGAGAGTGTCAGTCCTCTTGTACTTGAGTCGGCATTGTGCCTTTTGTATTAAATTCGGATGCAATTTCTGTGTTTCATCGTCAATAAGAAGGTGCAAGGTATACAGTAAACCTGAAGTGAAGCATCGGAATCTAAAACTGGACTCACAGGAGTGGTTCAAGTCATAGAAAGTGAGAGTGTCATTCCTCTGGTACTTAAGTCGCAAATGTGCCTTTTGTATTAAATTCGGATGCAATTTCTGTGTTTGAACGTCAATAGGAATGTCCAAGGGATACAGTAAACCTGAAGTGAAGCATCGGAATCTAAAACTGGACTCACAGGATAGGTTCAAATCGTAGAAAGTTAGTGTGTCGGTCCTCTTGTACCTAAGTGGACATTGTGATTTTTGTATTAAATTCGGATGCAAACTCTGTGTATCATTGGCAATAAGAAGATCCAAGGGATACAGTAAAAATGAAGTGAAGCATTGGAATCCAAAACTGGACTCACAGGAGAGGTTCAAATCATAGAAAGTTAGAGTGTCTGTCCTCTTGTACTTAAGTCGGCATTGTGCCTTTTGTATTTAATTCGGATGCTATTTCTGTGTTTCATCGTCAATAAGAAGGTGCAAGGTACAGAGTAAATCTGAAGTGAAGCATCGGAATCTATAACTGGACTCACAGGAGAGGTTCAAATCATAGAAATTTAGAGTGACAGTCCTCTTGTACTTAAGTCGGCATTGTGCCTTTTGGATTAAATTCGGATGCAATTTTTGTATTTCATCGTCAACAAGAAGGTCCAAGGGACACAGTAAACCTGAAGTGAAGCATCAGAATCTAAAACTGTACTCACAGGAGAGGTTCAAATCATAGACAGTTAGGGTGTCAGTCCTCTTGTACTTAAGTCGGCATTGTGCCTTTTGTATTAAATTAGGATGCTAACTCTGTGTTTCATCGTCAATAAGATGGTGAAATATATATAGTAAACCTGAAGTGAAGCATCGGATTCTAAAAGTCGACTCACAGGAGAGGTTCAAATCATAGAAAGTGAGAGTGTCAGTCCCCATGTACTTAAGTCGGCATTGTACTTTTGTATTACATTCGGATGGAATTTCTGTGTTTCTTCGTCAATAAGAAGGAGATAGGTATACAGTGAACCTGAAGTGAGGCTTCGGAATCTAAAACTGGACTCACAGGACAGGTTCAAAGCATATAAAGTTATGGTGTCTCTCAAATTGTACTTAAGTCAGCATTGTGCCTTTTGTATTAAATTCGGATGTAATTTCTGTGACTCATCGTCAATAAGAAGGTCCAAGGGATGCAGTAAACCTGAAGTGAAGCATCGGAATCTAAAACTGGAATCACAGGAGTGGTTCAACTCATAGAAAGTGAGAGTGTAAGTCCTCTTTTACTTATGTCGGCATTGTGCCATTTGTATTAAATTCGGATGCAATTTCTGTCTTTCATCGTCAATAAGAATTCCAAGCGATACAGTAAACCTGAAGTGAAGCATCGGAATCTAAAACTGGACTCACAGGAGAGGTTCAAATCGTAGATATTGAGAGTGTCAGACCTCTTGTACTTATTTCGGCGTTGTGCCGTTTGTATTAATTTCAGATGCAATTTCTGTTATTCATCGTCAATAAGAAGGTGCAAAGTATACAGTAAACCTGAAGTGAAGCATCGGAATCTAAAACTGGACTCACAGGAGAGGTTCAAATTATAGAGAGTGAGAGTGTCAGTCCTCTTTTACTTAAGTGTGCATTGTGCCTTTTGTATTAAATTCGGATGCAAGTTCCTTGTTTCATCGTCAATAAGAAGGTCCAAGGGAAACAGCAAACCTGAAGTGAAGCATTGGAATCTATAACTGGACTCACAGGAGAGGTTCAAATCGTAAAATGTGAGAGCGTCAGTCCTCTCGTACTTACGTCAGCATTGTGCCTTTTGAATTAAATTCGAATGCGATTTCTGTGTTTCATCGACAATAAGAAAGTGCAAGGTATACAGTAAACCTGAAGTGAAGCATCGGAATCAAAAACTGGACTCAAAGGAGAGGTTCAAATCATAGAAAGTGAGAGTGTCAGTCCTCTTGTACTTATGTCGGCATTGTGCCTTTTGTATTAAATTCGAATGCAATTTCTGTGTTTCATCGTCAATAAGAAGGTGCAAGGTATACAGTAAATCTGAAGTGAAGCATAGGAATCTAAAACTGGTCTCACAGGAGAGGTGAAAATCATAGAAAGTTAGAGTGTCAGTCCTCTAGTACTTAAGTCGGTATTGTGCCTTTTGTATTTCATTCCGATGCAATGTCTGTGTTTCATCGTCAATAAGAAGGTCCAAGGGATACAGTAAACCTGAAGTGAAGCATCGGAATCTAAACCTGGACTCACAGGAGAGGATCAAATCATAGAAAGTGAGAGTGTTAGTCCTCTTGTACTTAAGTCGACATTGTGCCTTTTGTATTCAATTCGGATGCAATTTCTGTGATTCATCGTCAATAAGAAGGTCCAAGGGATAGAGTAAACCCGAAGTGAAGCACCGGAATCTAAAACTGGACTCACAGGAGAGGTTCAAATCATAGAAAGAGAGAGTGTCAGTCCTCTTTTACGTATGTCGGCATTGTGCCTTTTGTATTAAATTCGGATGCAATTTCTGTATTTCATCATCAATAAGAAGGTCCAAGGGATACAGTAAATCTGAAGTGAAGCATCGGAATCTAAAACTGGAGTCACAGGTGAGGTTCAAATCATAGAAAGTGAGAGTGTCAGTCCTCTTTCACTTAGGTCACCATTGTGCCTTTTGTATTAAATTCCGATGCAATTTCTGTCTTTCATTGTCAATAATAAGGAGCAAGGTATACAGTAAACCTGAAGAGAAGCATCGGAATCTAAAACCGGGGTTCACAGGAGAGGTTCAAATCAGAGAAAGTGAGAGTGTCAGTCCTCTATTACCTAAGTCGGCATTGTGCCTTTTGTATTAAATTCAGATGCAATTTCTGTGTTCCATCGTCAATAAGAAGGTCCAAGGGATACAGTAAACCTGAAGTGAAGCATCGGAATCTAAACCTGGACTCACAGGAGAGGTTCAAATCATAGAAAGTGAGAGTGTCAGTCCTCTTGTACTTAAGTCGGCATTGTGCCTTTTGTATTAAATTCGGATGCAATTTCAGTATTTCATCGTCAATAAGAAGGTACAAGGGATACAGTAAACCTGAAGTGAAGCATCAGAATCTAAACCTGTACTCACAGGAGAGGGTCAAATCATAGAAAGTTAGAGTGTCAGTCCTCTTGTACTTAAGTCGGCATTGTGCCTTTTGTATAAAATTCGGATGCAAACTCTGTGTTTCATCGTCAATAAGATGGTGCAAGGTATACAGTAAACCTGAAGTGAAACATCGGAATCTAAAACTGGACTCACAGGAGAGGTTCAAAGCATAGAAAGTTACACTGTCAGTCATCTTGTACTTAAGTCGGCATTGTGCCTTTTGTATTAAATTCGGATGTAATTTCTGTGTTTCATCGTCAGTAAGAAGGTCCACGGGATACAGTAAACCTGAAGTGAAGCATCGGAATCTATAACAGGACTCAAAGGAGAGGTTCAAATCGTAGAAATTTAGAGTGTCATTCCTCTTGTACTTAAGTCGGCATTGTGCATTTTTGTATTAAATTCGGATGCTATTTCTGTGTTTCATCGTCAATAAGAAGGTGCAAGGTATACAGTAATCTTCAAGTGAAGCATCGGAATCTAAACCTCGACTCACAGGAGAGGTTCAAATCGTTGAAAGTGAGAGTGTCAGTCCTCTTGTACTTAAGTCGGCATTGTGCCTTTTGTATTAAATTCGGATGCAATTTCTGTGTTTCATCGTCAATAAGAAGGTGCAAGGTATACAGTAAACCTGAAGTGAAGCATCGGAATCTACAACTGGACTCACAGTAGAGGTTCAATTCATAGATAGTGAGAGTGTCAGTCCTCTTGTACTTAAGTCGGCATTGTGCCTATTGTACTAAATTCGGATGCAGTTTCTGTGTTTCATCGTCAATAAGAAGGTGCAAGGGATACAGTAAACTTGAAGTGAAGAATCGGAATCTAAAACTGGACTCACAGGAGAGGTTGAAATCATAGAAAGAGAGAGTGTCAGTCCTCTTGTACTTAAGTCGCCATTGTGCCTTTTGTATTAAATTCGGATGCAATTTCTGTGTTTGAACGTCAATAAGAATGTCCAAGGGATACAGTAAACCTGAAGTGAAGCATCGGAATCTAAAACTGGACTCACAGGAGAGGTTCAAATCATAGAATGTTAGTGTGTCGGTCCTCTTGTACTTAAGTGGGCATTGTGATTTTTGTATTAAATTCGGATGCAATTTCTGTGTTTCATCGTCAATAAGAAGGTCCAAGGGATACAGTAAATCTGAAGTGAAGCATCGGAATCTAAAACTGGACTCACAGGCGAGGTTCTAATCATAGAAAGTGAGAGTGTCAGTCCTCTTTTACTGCAGTCGGCATTGTGCCTTTTGTATTAAATTCGGATGCAATTTCTGTGTTTCATCGTCAATAAGAAGGTGCAAGGTATACAGTAAACCTGTAGTGAAGCATCGGAATCTAAAACTGGACTCACAGGAGGGGTTAAAATTGTAGAAAGTTAGAGTGTCAGTCCTGTTCTACTTAAGTCGGCATTGTGCCTTTAATATTAAATTCGGATGCAATTTCCTTGTCTCATCGTCAATAAGAAGCTCCAAGGGATACAGTAAACCTGAAGTGAAGCATCGGATCCTAAAACTGGACTCACACTAGACGTTCAAATCATAGAAAGTGAGAGTGTCAGTCCTCTTGTACTTGAGTCGGCATTGTGCCTTTTGTATTAAATTCGGATGCAATTTCTGTGTTTCATCGTCAATAAGAAGGTGCAAGGTATACAGTAAACCTGAAGTGAAGCATCGGAATCTAAAACTGGACTCACAGGAGTGGTTCAAGTCATAGAAAGTGAGAGTGTCATTCCTCTGGTACTTAAGTCGCAAATGTGCCTTTTGTATTAAATTCGGATGCAATTTCTGTGTTTGAACGTCAATAGGAATGTCCAAGGGATACAGTAAACCTGAAGTGAAACATCGGAATCTAAAACTGGACTCACAGGAGAGGTTCAAATCGTAGTAAGTTAGTGTGTCGGTCCTCTTGTACCTAAGTGGACATTGTGATTTTTGTATTAAATTCGGATGCAAACTCTGTGTATCATTGGCAATAAGAAGATCCAAGGGATACAGTAAAAATGAAGTGAAGCATTGGAATCTAAAACTGGACTCACAGGAGAGGTTCAAATCATAGAAAGTTAGAGTGTCAGTCCTCTTGTACTTAAGTCGGCTTTGTGCCTTTTGAATTTAATTCCGATGCAATTTCTGTGTTTCATCGTCAATAAGAAGGTCCAAGGGATACAGTAAATCTGAAGTGAAGCATCGGAATCTAAAACGGGACTCACAGGCGAGGTTCAAATCTTAGAAAGTGAGAGTGTCAGTCCTCTTTTACTGAAGTCGGCATTGTGCCATTTGTATTAAATTAGGATGCAATTTCTGTGTTTCATCGTCAATAAGAAGGTGCAAGGTATACAGTGAAGCTGATGTGAAGCATCGGAATCTAAAACTGGACTCACAGGAGTGGTTCAAGTCATAGAAAGTGAGAGTGTCAGTCCTCTGGTACTTAAGTCGCAAATGTGCCTGTTGTATTATATTCCGATGCAATTTCTGTGTTTGATCGTCAATAATAATGTCCAAGGGATACAGTAAAGCTGAAGTGAAGCATCGGAATCTAAAACTGGAATTAGAGTGTAATTCCTCTTGTACTTAAGTCGGCATTGTGCATTTTTGTATTAAATTCGGATGCAATTTCTGTGTTTCATCGTTAATAAGAGGGTCCAAGGGATACAGTAAACCTGAAGTGAAGCATCGGAATCTATAACTGCACTCAAAGGAGAGGTTGAAATCGTAAAATGTGTGAGCTTTAGTCCTCTTGTACTTAAGTCGGCATTGTGCCTTTTGTATTAAATTCGAATGTGATTACTGTGCTTCATCGACAGTAAGAAGGTGCAAGGCATACAGTAAACCTGGAGTGAAGCCTCGGAATCTAAAACTGGACTCAAAGGAGAGGTTCAAATCACAGAAAGTGAGAGTGTCAGTCCTCTTGTACTTATGTCGGCATTGTGCCTTTTTTATTAAATTCAGATGCAATTTCTGTGTTTCATCGTCAATAAGAAGTTCCAAGGCATACACTAAACCTGATGTGAAGCATCGGAATCCAAAACTGGACTCACAGGAGAGGTTCAAATCATAGAAAGTGAGAGTGTCAGTCCTCTTGTACTTAAATCGGCCTTGTGCCTTTTGTATTAAATTCGGATGCAATTTCTGTGTTTCATCGTCAATAAGAAGGTGCAAGGTGTACAGTAAATCTAAAGTGAAGCATCGGAATCTAAAACTGGACTCACAGGAGAGGTTAAAATCATAAAAATTTAGAGTGTCAGTCCTCTTGTACTAAAGTAGGCAGTGTGCCTTTTGTATTAAATTCGGATGCAATTTCTGTATTTCATCGTCAATAAGAAGGTCCAAGGGATACAGTAAATCTGAAGTGAAGCATCGGAATCTAAAACTGGACTCACAGGAGAGGTTCAATTCAAAGTAAGTTAGAGTGTCAGACCTCTTGTACTTAAGTCGGCATAGTGCCTTTTGTATTAAATTCGGATGCAAACTCTGTGTTTCATCGTCACGAAGAAGGTCCAAGGGATACAGTAAACCTGAAGTGAAGCATCGGAATCTAAAGCTGGACTCACAGGAGCGGCTAAAATCATAGAAAGTGAGAGTGTCTGTCCTCTTGTACTTAAGTCGGCATTGTGCCTGTTGTATTAAATTCGGATGCAATTTCTGTGTTTCATTGTCAATAAGAAGGTGCAAGGTATACAGTAAACCTGAAGTGAAGCATCGGAATCTACAACTGGACTCACAGTAGAGGTTCAAATCATAGATAGTGAGAGAGTCAGTCCTCTTGTACTTAATTCGGCATTGTGCCTTTTGTACTATATTCGGATGCAATTTCTGTGTTTCATCGTCAATAAGAAGGTGCAAGGGATACAATAAACCTGAAGTGAAGCATCGGAATCTAAAACTGGACGCACAGGAGAGGTTGAAATCATAGAAAGTGAGAGTGTCAGTCCTCTTGTACTTAAGTCGCCATTGTGCCTTTTGTATTAAATTCGGCTGAAATTTCTGAGTTTGAACGTCAATAAGAATGTCCAAGGGATACAGTAAACCTGAAGTGAAGCATCGGAATCTAAAACTGGACTCACAGGAGAGGTTCAAATCATAGAAAGTTAGTGTTTCGGTCCTCTTGTACTTATGTCGGCATTGTGATTTTTGTATTAAATTCGGATGCAAACGCTGTGTATCATTGGCAATAAAAAGACCTAAGGGATACAGTAAAAATGAAGTGAAGCATTGGAATCTAAAACTGGACTCACAGGAGAGGTTCAAATCATAGAAAGTGAGAGTGTCAGTCCTCTTTTACTGAAATCGGCATTGTGCCTTTTGTATTAAATTCGGATGCAATTTCTGTGTTTCATCGTCAATAAGAAGGTGCAAGGTATACAGTAAACCTGAAGTGAAGCATCGGAATCTAAAACTGGACTCACAGGAGGGGTTAAAATCGTAGAAAGTGAGAGTGTCAGTCCTCTTGTACTTAAGTCGGCATTGTGCCTTTTGTATTAAATTCGGATGCAATTTCTGTGTTTCATCGTCAATAAGAAGGTGCAAGGTATACAGTAAACCTGAAGTGAAGCATCGGAATCTACAACTGGACTCACAGTAGAGGTTCAATTCATAGGTAGTGAGAGTGTCAGTCCTCTTGAACTTAAGTCGGCATTGTGCCTATTGTACTAAATTCGGATGCAGTTTCTGTGTTTCATCGTCAATACGAAGGTGCAAGGGATACAGTAAACCTGAAGTGAAGCATCGGAATCTAAAACTGGACTCACAGGAGAGGTTGATATCATAGAAAG
This sequence comes from Schistocerca serialis cubense, assembly GCF_023864345.2. Lineage (NCBI taxonomy): Eukaryota > Metazoa > Arthropoda > Insecta > Orthoptera > Acrididae > Schistocerca > Schistocerca serialis. The sequence goes on from NW_026048462.1 coordinate 5,030,110, forward strand.
TGAGAGTGTCAGTCCTCTTGTACTTAAGTCGCCATTGTGCCTTTTGTATTAAATTCGGATGCAATTTCTGTGTTTCATCGTCAATAAGAAGGTGCAAGGTATACAGTAAATCTGAAGTGAAGCATCGGAATCTAAAACTGGACTCACAGGCGAGGTTCTAATCATAGAAAGTGAGAGTGTCAGTCCTCTTTTACTGCAGTCGGCATTGTGCCTTTTGTATTAAATTCGGATGCAATTTCTGTGTTTCATCGTCAATAAGAAGGTGCAAGGTATACAGTAAACCTGTAGTGAAGCATCGGAATCTAAAACTGGACTCACAGGAGGGGTTAAAATTGCAGAAAGTTAGAGTGTCAGTCCTGTTCTACTTAAGTCGGCATTGTGCCTTTAATATTAAATTCGGATGCAATTTCCTTGTTTCATCGTCAATAAGAAGCTCCAAGGGATACAGTAAACCTGAAGTGAAGCATCGGATCCTTAATCTGGACTCACAGTAGAGGTTCAAATCTTAGAAAGTGAGAGTGTCAGTCCTCTTGTACTTGAGTCGGCATTGTGCCTTTTGTATTAAATTCGGATGCAATTTATGTGTTTCATCGTCAATAAGAAGGTGCAAGGTATACAGTAAACCTGAAGTGAAGCATCGGAATCTAAAACTGGACTCACAGGAGTGGTTCAAGTCATAGAAAGTGAGAGTGTCATTCCTCTGGTACTTAAGTCGCAAATGTGCCTTTTGTATTAAATTCGGATGCAATTTCTGTGTTTGAACGTCAATAGGAATGTCCAAGGGATACAGTAAACCTGAAGTGAAGCATCGGAATCTAAAACTGGACTCACAGGAGAGGTTCAAATCGTAGAAAGTTAGTGTGTCGGTCCTCTTGTACCTAAGTGGACATTGTGATTTTTGTATTAAATTCGGATGCAAACTCTGTGTATCATTGGCAATAAGAAGATCCAAGGGATACAGTAAAAATGAAGTGAAGCATTGGAATCTAAAACTGGACTCACAGGAGAGGTTCAAATCATAGAAAGTTAGAGTGTCAGTCCTCTTGTACTTAAGTCGGCTTTGTGCCTTTTGAATTTAATTCCGATGCAATTTCTGTGTTTCATCGTCAATAAGAAGGTCCAAGGGATACAGCAAATCTGAAGTGAAGCATCGGAATCTAAAACGGGACTCACAGGCGAGGTTCAAATCTTAGAAAGTGAGAGTGTCAGTCCTCTTTTACTGAAGTCGGCATTGTGCCATTTGTATTAAATTAGGATGCAATTTCTGTGTTTCATCGTCAATAAGAAGCTGCATGGTATACAGTGAAGCTGATGTGAAGCATTGGAATCTAAAACTGGACTCACAGGAGTGGTTCAAGTCATAGAAAGTGAGAGTGTCAGTCCTCTGGTACTTAAGTCGCAAATGTGCCTGTTGTATTAAATTCCGATGCAATTTCTGTGTTTGATCGTCAATAATAATGTCCAAGGGATACAGTAAAGCTGAAGTGAAGCATCGGAATCTAAAACTGGAATTAGAGTGTAATTCCTCTTGTACTTAAGTCGGCATTGTGCATTTTTGTATTAAATTCGGATGCAATTTCTGTGTTTCATCGTCAATAAGAGGGTCCAAGGGATACAGTAAACCTGAAGTGAAGCATCGGAATCTATAACTGCACTCAAAGGAGAGGTTGAAATCGTAAAATGTGTGAGCTTTAGTCCTCTTGTACTTAAGTCGGCATTGTGCCTTTTGTATTAAATTCGAATGTGATTACTGTGCTTCATCGACAATAAGAAGGTGCAAGGCATACAGTAAACCTGGAGTGAAGCCTCGGAATCTAAAACTGGACTCAAAGGAGAGGTTCAAATCACAGAAAGTGAGAGTGTCAGTCCTCTTGTACTTATGTCGGCATTGTGCCTTTTTTATTAAATTCAGATGCAATTTCTGTGTTTCATCGTCAATAAGAAGGTCCAAGGCATACACTAAACCTGATGTGAAGCATCGGAATCCAAAACTGGACTCACAGGAGAGGTTCAAATCATAGAAAGTGAGAGTGTCAGTCCTCTTGTACTTAAATTGGCCTTGTGCCTTTTGTATTAAATTCGGATGCAATTTCTGTGTTTCATCGTCAATAAGAAGGTGCAAGGTGTACAGTAAATCTAAAGTGAAGCATCGGAATCTAAAACTGGACTCACAGGAGAGGTTAAAATCATAAAAATTTAGAGTTTCAGTCCTCTTGTACTTAAGTAGGCAGTGTGCCTTTTGTATTAAATTCGGATGCAATTTCTGTATTTCATCGTCAATAAGAAGGTCCAAGGGATACAGTAAATCTGAAGTGAAGCATCGGAATCTAAAACTGGACTCATAGGAGAGGTTCAATTCAAAGTAAGTTAGAGTGTCAGACCTCTTGTACTTAAGTCGGCATAGTGCCTTTTGTATTAAATTCGGATGCAAACTCTGTGTTTCATCGTCAAGAAGAAGGTCCAAGGGATACAGTAAACCTGAAGTGAAGCATCGGAATCTAAAGCTGGACTCACAGGAGCGGCTAAAATCATAGAAAGTGAGAGTGTCTGTCCTCTTGTACTTAAGTCGGCATTGTGCCTGTTGTATTAAATTCGGATGCAATTTCTGTGTTTCATCGTCAATAAGAAGGTGCAAGGTATACAGTATACCTTAAGTGAAGCATCGGAACCTACAACTGGACTCACAGTAGAGGTTCAAACCATAGATAGTGAGAGAGTCAGTCCTCTTGTACTTATTTCGGCATTGTGCCTTTTGTACTAAATTCGGATGCAATTTCTGTGTTTCATCGTCAATAAGAAGGTGCAAGGGATACAATAAACCTGAAGTGAAGCATCGGAATCTAAAACTGGACGCACAGGAGAGTTTGAAATCATAGAAAGTGAGAGTGTCAGTCCTCTTGTACTTAAGTCGCCATTGTGCCTTTTGTATTAAATTCGGCTGAAATTTCTGTGTTTGAACGTCAATAAGAATGTCCAAGGGATACAGTAAACCTGAAGTGAAGCATCGGAATCTAAAACTGGACTCACAGGAGAGGTTCAAATCATAGAAAGTTAGTGTTTCGGTCCTCTTGTACTTAAGTCTGCATTGTGATTTTTGTATTAAATTCGGATGCAAACTCTGTGTATCATTGGCAATAAGAAGACCTAAGGGATACAGTAAAAATGAAGTGAAGCATTGGAATCTAAAACTGGACTCACAGGAGAGGTTCAAATCATAGAAAGTGAGAGTGTCAGTCGTCTTTTACTGAAATCGGCATTGTGCCTTTTGTATTAAATTCGAATGCAATTTCTGTGTTTGATCGTCAATAATAATGTCCAAGGGATACTGTAAGGCTGAAGTGAGGCATCGGAATCTAAAACTGGACTCACAGGAGAGGTTAAAATCATAGAAAGTTAATGTGTCAGTCCTCTTGTACTTAAGTCGGCATTGTGATTTTTGTATTAAATTCGGATGCAAACTCTGTGTTTCATTGTCATTAAGAAGGTCCAAGGGATACAGTAAAAATGAAGTGAAGCATTCGAATATAAAACTGGACTCACGGGAGAGGTTCAATTCATAGAAAGTTAGAGTGTCAGTCCTCTTTTACTTAAGTCGGCATTGTGCCTTTAGAATTTAATTCCGATGCAATTTCTGTGTTTCATCGTCAATATGAAGGTCCAAGGGATACAGTAAATCTGAAGTTAAGCATCGGAATCTAAAACTGGACTCACAGGAGAGGTTCAAATCACAGAAAGTGAGAGTGTCAGTCCACATGTACTTATGTCGGCATTGTGCCTTTTGAATATAATTCCGATGCAATTTCTGTGTTTCATCGTCAATAAGAAGGTCCAAGGGATACATTAAATCTGAAGTGAAGCATCGGAATCTAAAACTGGACTCACAGGAGAGGTTTTAAATCATAGGAAGTGAGAGTGTCAATCCTCTTTTACTTAAGTCGGCATTGTGCCTTTTGTATTAAATTCGGATGCAATATCTGTGTTTCATCGTCAATAAGAAGGTCCAAGGGATACAGTAAACCTAAAGTGAAGCATCGGAATCTAAAAATGGACTCACAGGAGAGGTTCAGATCATTGAATGTGAGAGTGTCAGTCCTCTTGTACTTAAGTTGGCATTGTGCCTTTTGTAATAAATTCGGATGCAATTTATGTGTTTCATCGTCAATAAGAAGGTGCAAGGTATATAGTAAATCTGAAGTGAAGCATCGGAATCAAAAACTGGACTCACAGGAGAGGTTCAAATCATAGAAAGTTAGAGTGTCAGTCCTCTTGTAGTTAAGTCGGCATTGTGCCTTTTGAATATAATTCCGATGCAATTTCTGTGTTTCATCGTCAATAAGAAGGTGCAAGGTATACAGTAAACCTGTAGTGAAGCATCGGAATCAAAAACTGGACTCACAGTAGATGTTAAAATCGTAGAAAGTGAGAGTGTCAGTCCTGTTGCACTTAAGTTGGCATTGTGCATTTTGTATTAAATTCGGATGCAATGTCTGTGTTTCATCGTCAATACGAAGCTCTAAGGGATACAGTAAGCCTGAAGTGAAGCATCGGAATCTGTAACTGGACTCACAGGAGAGGTTCAAATCATAGAAAGTGAGAGTGTCAGTCCTCTTGCACTTAAGTCGGCATTGTGCCTTTTGTATTAAATTCGAATGCAATTTACTTGTTTCATCGTCAATAAGAAGGTCCAAGAGATACAGTAAACCTGAAGTGAAGCATCGGAATCTATAACTGGACTCACAGTAGAGGTTCCGGAGGACGACGGTTCAATCCCGGTTCCGGCCATCCTGATTTAGGTTTTCCGTGATTTCCCTAAATCACTAGAGGCAAATGCCGAGATGGTTCCTCTGAAAGGGCACGTCCGGCATCCTTCCCTAATCCGATGAGACCGATGACCTCGCTGTCTGTTCTCCTTCCCCAAACAACCAACCAACCAACCACAGTAGAGGTTCAAATCATAGATAGTGAGAGTGTCAGTCCTCTTGTACTTAAGTCGGCATTGTGCCTTTTCTATTAAATTCGGATGCAATTTCTGTGTTTCATTGTCAATAAGAAGGTGCAAGGTATACAGTAAACCTGAAGTGAAGCATCGGAATCTAAAACTGGACACACGGGAGAGGTTCAAATCATAGAAAGTGAGAGTGTCAGTCCTCTTGCACTTAAGTCGGCATTGTGCCTTTTGTATTAAATTCGAATGCCATTTCTGTGTTTCATCGTCAATTAGAAGGTGCAAGGTATACAGTAATCCTGAAGTGAAGCATCAGAATCTAAAACTGGACTCACGGGAGAGGTACAAATCATAGAGAGTTAGAGTGTCACTCCTCTTGTACTTAAGTCGGTATTGTGCCTTTTGTATTAAATTCGGATGCAATTTCTCTGTTTCATCGTCAATAAGAAAGTCCAAGGGATACAGTAAACTTGAAGTGAAGCATCGGAATCTATAACGGGACTCACAGGAGAGGTTCAAATCATAGAAAGTTAGAGTGTCAGTCCTCTTGTACTTAAGTCGCCATTGTGCCTTTTGTATTAAATTCGGATGCAATTTCTGTGTTTGATCGTCAATAAGAATGTCCAAGGGATACAGTAAAGCTGAGGTGAAGCATCGGAATCTAAAACTGGACTCACAGGAGAGGTTCAAATCATAGAAAGTTAGAGTGTCAGTCCTCTTGTACTTAAGTCGGCATTGTGCCTTTTGAATTTAATTCCGATGCAATTTCTGTGTTTCATCGTCAATAAGAAGGTCAAAGGGATACATTAAATATGAAGTGAAGCATCGGAATCTAGAACTGGACTCACAGGAGAGGTTTTAAATCATAGAAAGTGAGAGTGTCAGTCCTCTTATACTTAAGTCGGCAATTTGCCTTTTGCATTAAATTCGGTTGAAATATCTGTGTTTCATCGTCAATAAGAAGGTGCAAGGTATACAGTAAACCTGTAGTGAAGCATCGGAATCAAAAACTGGACTCACAGTAGATGTTAAAATCGTAGAAAGTGAGAGTGTCAGTCCTCTTGTACTTAAGTCGGCATTGTGCATTTTGTATTAAATTCGGATGCAATGTCTGTGTTTCATCGTCAATAAGAAAGTCCAAAGGACACAGTGAACCTGAAGTGAAGCATCGGAATCTATAACTGGAGTCACAGGAGAGGTTCAAATCTTAGAAAGTGAGAGCGTCAGACCTCTTGTACTTAAGTCGGCATTGAGGTATTTGTATTAAATTCGAATGCGGTTTCTGTGCTTCATCGACAATAAGAAGGTGCAAGGTATACAGTAAACCTGAAGTTAAGCATCGGAATCTAAAACTGGACTCAAAGGAGAGGTTCAAATCATAGAAAGTGAGAGTGTCAGTCCTCTTGTACTTATGTCGGCATTGTGCCTTTTGTATTAAATTCGCATGCAATTTCTGTGTTTCATCGTCAATAAGCAGGTCCAACGGATCCACTAAACCTGACGTGAAGCATCGGAATCTAAAACTGGACTCACAGGAGAGGTTCAGATCATAGAATGTGAGAGTGTCAGTCCTCTTGTACTTAAGTCGGCAATGTGCCTTTTGTATTAAATTCGGATGCAAACCCTGTGTTTCATCGTCAGTAAGAAGTTCCAAGGGATACAGTAAACCTGAAGTGAAGCATCGGAATCTAAAACTGGATTCACAGGGGAGGTTCAAATCATAGAAAGTGAGAGTGTCAGTCCTCTTGAACATATGTCGGCATTGTGCCTGTTGTATTAAATTCGGATGCAATTTCTGTATTTCATCGTCAATTAGAAGGTCCAAGGGATACAGTAAACCTCAAGTGAAGAATTGGAATCTAAAACTGGAATCACAGAAGAGGTTCAATTCATAGAAAGTTAGAGTGTCAGTCCTCTTGTACTTAAGTCGGCATTGTGCCTTTTGTATTAAATTCGGATGCAATTTCTCTGTTTCATCGTCAATAAGAAGGTGCAAGGTATACAGTAAACCTGTAGTGAAGCATCGGAATCAAAAACTGGACTCACAGTAGATGTTAAAATCGTAGAAAGTGAGAGTGTCAGTCCTGTTGCACTGAAGTTGGCATTGTGCATTTTGTATTAAATTCGGATGCAATGTCTGTGTTTCACGTCAATACGAAGCTCTAAGGGATACAGTAAGCCTGAAGTGAAGCATCGGAATCTGTAACTGGGCTCACAGGAGAGTTTCAAATCGTAGAAAGTGAGAGCGTCAGACCTCTTGTACTTAGGTCGGCATTGAGGTTTTTGTATTAATTTCGAATTCGATTTCTGTGCTTCATCGACAATAATAAGGTGCAAGGTATACAGTAAACCTGAAGTGAAGCATCGGAATCTAAAACTGGACTCAAAGGAGAGGTTCAAATCATAGAAAGTGAGAGTGTCAGTCCTCTTGCACTTATGTCGGCATTGTGCATTTTGTATTAAATTCGGATGCAATTTCTGTGTTTCATCGTCAATAAGAAGGTGCAAGGTATACAGTAAACCTGTAGTGAAGCATCGGAATGTAAAACTGGACTCACAGGAGAGGTTCAGATCATAGAAAGTGAGAGTGTCAGTCCTCTTGTACTTAAGTCGGCATTGTGCCTTTTCTATTAAATTCGGATGCAATTTCTGTGTTTCATTGTCAATAAGAAGGTGCAAGGTATACAGTAAACCTGAAGTGAAGCATCGGAATCTAAAACTGGACACACGGGAGAGGTTCAAATCATAGACAGTGAGAGAGTCAGTCCACTTGTACTTAAGTCGGCATTGTGCCTTTTGTATTAAATTCGGATGCCATTTCTGTGTTTCATCGTCAATTAGAAGGTGCAAGGTATACAGTAATCCTGAAGTGAAGCATCAGAATCTAAAACTGGACTCACGGGAGAGGTACAAATCATAGAGAGTTAGAGTGTCACTCCTCTTGTACTTAAGTCGGTATTGTGCCTTTTGAATTAAATTCGGATGCAATTTCTGTGTTTCATCGTCAATAAGAAAGTCCAAGGGATACAGTAAACTTGAAGTGAGGCATCGGAATCTATAACGGGACTCACAGGAGAGGTTCAAATCATAGAAAGTTAGAGTGTCAGTCCTCTTGTACTTAAGTCGCCATTGTGCATCTTGTATTAAATTCGGATGCAATGTCTGTGTTTCATCGTCAATAAGAAGGTCCAAAGGACACAGTAAACCTGAAGTGAAGCATCGGAATCTATAACTGGACTCACAGGAGAGGTTCAAATCTTAGAAAGTGAGAGCGTCAGACCTCTTGTACTTAAGTCGGCATTGAGGTTTTTGTATTAAATTCGAATGCGATTTCTGTGCTTCATCGACAATAAGAAGGTGCAAGGTATACAGTAAACCTGAAGTGAAGCATCGGAATCTAAAACTGGACTCAAAGGAGAGGTTCAAATCATAGAAAGTGAGAGTGTCAGTCCTCTTGTACTTATGTCGGCATTGTGCCTTTTGTATTAAATTCGCATGCAATTTCTGTGTTTCATCGTCAATAAGCAGGTCCAACGGATCCACTAAACCTGACGTGAAGCATCGGAATCTAAAACTGGACTCACAGGAGAGGTTCAGATCATAGAATGTGAGAGTGTCAGTCCTCTTGTACTTAAGTCGGCAATGTGCCTTTTGTATTAAATTCGGATGCAAACTCTGTGTTTCATCGTCAGTAAGAAGTTCCAAGGGATACAGTAAACCTGAAGTGAAGCATCGGAATCTAAAACTGGATTCACAGGGGAGGTTCAAATCATAGAAAGTGAGAGTGTCAGTCCTCTTGAACATAAGTCGGCATTGTGCCTGTTGTATTAAATTCGGATGCAATTTCTGTATTTCATCGTCAATAAGAAGGTCCAAGGGATACAGTAAACCTCAAGTGAAGAATTGGAATCTAAAACTGGAATCACAGAAGAGGTTCAATTCATAGAAAGTTAGAGTGTCAGTCCTCTTGTACTTAAGTCGGCATTGTGCCTTTAGAATTTAATTCCGATGCGATTTCTGTGTTTCATCGTCAATATGAAGGTCCATGGGATACAGTAAATCTGAAGTGAAGCATCGGAATCTAAAACTGGACTCACAGGAGAGGTTCAAATCACAGAAAGTGAGAGTGTCAGTCCACTAGTACTTAAGTCGGCATTGTGCCTTTTGAATATAATTCCGATGCAATTTCTGTGTTTCATCGTCAATAAGAAGGTCCAAGGGATACATTAAATCTGAAGTGAAGCATCGGAATCTAAAACTGGACTCACAGGAGAGGATTTAAATCATAGAAAGTGAGAGTGTCAGTCCTCTTTTACTTAAGTCGGCATTGTGCCTTTTGTATTAAATTCGGATGCAATATCTGTGTTTCATCGTCAATAAGAAGGTCCAAGGGATACAGTAAACCTGAAGTGAAGCATCGGAATCTATAACTGGACTCACCGGAGAGGTTCAAATCGTAGAAAGTGAGAGCGTCAGACCTCTTGTACTTAAGTCGGCTTTGAGGTTTTAGTATTAAATTCGAATGCGATTTCTGTGCTTCATCGACAATAAGAAGGTGCAAGGTATACAGTAAACCTAAAGTGAAGCATCGGAATCTACAACTGGACTCAAAGGAGAGGTTCAAATCATAGAAAGTGAGAGTGTCAGTCCTGTTGTACTTATGTCGGCATTGTGCCATTTGTATTAAATTCGGATGCAATTTCTGTGTTTCATCGTCAATAAGATGGTCCAACGGATCCACTAAACCTGACGTGAAGCATAGGAATCTAAAACTGGACTCACAGGAGAGGTACAGATCATAGAATGTGAGAGTGTCAGTCCTCTTGTACTTAAGTTGGCATTGTGCCTTTTGTAAGAAATTCGGATGCAATTTATGTGTTTCATCGTCAATAAGAAGGTGCAAGGTATATAGTAAATCTGAAGTGAAGCATCGGATTCAAAAACTGGACTCACAGGAGAGGTTCAAATCATAGAAAGTTAGAGTGTCAGTCCTCTTGTACTTAAGTCGGCATTGTGCCATTTGTATTAAATTCGGATGCAATTTCTGTGTTTCATCGTCAATAGGATGGTCCAACGGATCCACTAAACCTGACGTGAAGCATAGGAATCTAAAACTGGACTGACAGGAGAGGTTCAGATCATAGAATGTGAGAGTGTCTGTCCTCTTATACTTAAGTCGGCATTGTGCCTTTTGAATATAATTCCGATGCAATTTCTGTGTTTCATCGTCAATAAGAAGGTGCAAGGTATACAGTAAACCTGTAGTGAAGCATCGGAATCAAAAACTGGACTCACAGTAGATGTTAAAATCGTAGAAAGTGAGAGTGTCAGTCCTGTTGCACTTAAGTTGGCATTGTGCATTTTGTATTAAATTCGGATGCAATGTCTGTGTTTCATCGTCAATATGAAGCTCTAAGGGATACAGTAAGCCTGAAGTGAAGCATCGGAATCTGTAACTGGGCTCACAGGAGAGGATCAAATCGGAGAAAGTGAGAGCGTCAGACTTCTTGTACTTAAGTCGGCATTGAGGTTTTTGTATTAATTTCGAATTCGATTTCTGTGCTTCATCGACAATAATAAGGTGCAAGGTATACAGTAAACCTGAAGTGAAGCATCGGAATCTAAAACTGGACTCAAAGGAGAGGTTCAAATCATAGAAAGTGAGAGTGTCAGTCCTCTTGCACTTATGTCGGCATTGTGCATTTTGTATTACATTCGGATGCAATTTCTGTGTTTCATCGTCAATAAGAAGGTGCAAGGTATACAGTAAACCTGTAGTGAAGCATCGGAATGTAAAACTGGACTCACAGGAGAGGTTAAAATCGTAGAATGTGAGAGTGTCAGTCCTCTTGTACTTAAGTCGGCATTGTGCCTTTTCTATTATATTCGGATGCAATTTCCTTGTTTCATCGTCAATACGAAGGTCCATGGGATACAGTAAACCTGAAGTGAAGCATCGGAATCTAAAACTGGACTCACAGGAGAGGTTTTAAGTCATAGAAAGTGAGAGTGTCAGTCCTCTTTTACTTAAGTCGGCATTGTGCCTTTTGTATTAAATTCGGATGCAATATCTGTGTTTCATCGTCAATAAGAAGGTCCAAGGGATACAGTAAGCCTGAAGTGAAGCATCGGAATCTGTAACTGGGCTCACAGGAGAGGTGCAAATCGGAGAAAGTGAGAGCGTCAGACCTCTTGTACTTAAGTCGGCATTGAGGTTTTTGTATAAAATTCGGATGCAATTTCTGTGTTTCATCGTCAATAAGAAGGTCCAAAAGGATCCACTAAACCTGACGTGAAGCATCGGAATCTAAAACTGGACTCACAGGAGTGGTTCAGATCATAGAATGTGAGAGTGTCAGTCCTCTTGTACTTAAGTCGGCATTGTGCCTTTTGTAATAAATTCGGATGCAATTTATGTGTTTCATCGTCAATAAGAAGGTGCAAGGTATACAGTAAATCTGAAGTGAAGCATCGGAATCAAAAACTGGACTCACAGGAGAGGTTCAAATCACAGAAAGTTAGAGTGTCAGTCCTCTTGTACTTATGTCGGCATTGTGCCTTTTGAATATAATTCCGATGCAATTTCTGTGTTTCATCGTCAATAAGAAGGTGCAAGGTATACAGTAAAACTGAAGTGAAGCATCGGAATCAAAAACTGGACTCACAGGAGAGGTTCAAATCATAGAATGTTAGAGTGTCAGTCCTCTTGTACTTAAGTCGGCATTGTGCATTTTGTATTAAATTCGGATGCAACTTCTGTATTTCATCGTCAATAACAAGGTCCAAGGGATACAGTAAACCTGAACTGAAGCATCGGAATCTAAAACTGGACTCACAGGAGAGGTTCAATTCAAAGAAAGTTAGAGTTTCAGACCTCTTGTACTTAAGTCGGCATTGTGCCTTTTGTATTAAATTCGGATGCAAACTCTGTGTTTTTTCGTCAATAAGAAGGTTCAAGGGATACAGTAAACCTGAAGTGAAGCATCGGAATTCAAAACTGTGCTCACAGGGTAGGCTCAAATCATAGGAATTGAGAGTGTCAGTCCTCTTGTACCTAAGTCGGCATTGTGGCTGTTGTATTAAATTCGGATGCAATATCTGTGTTTCATCGTCAATAAGAAGGTGCAAGGTATACAGTAATCTTACCGTGAAGCAACGGAATCTAAAACTGGACTCACAGGAGAGGTTATAATCGTAGAAAGTGAGAGTGTCAGTCCTCTTGTACTTAAGTCTTCATTGTGCCTTTTGTATTGAATTCGGATGCAATTTCTGTATTTCATCGTCAATAAGAAGGTCCAAGGGATACAGTAAACCTCAAGTGAAGAATCGGAATCTAAAACTGGAATCACAGGAGAGGTTCAATTCATAGAAAGTTAGAGTGTCAGTCCTCTTGTACTTAAGTCGGCATTGTGCCTTTTGTATTTAATTCGGATGCAAACTCTGTGTTTCATCGTCAATAAGAAGGTACAAGGGATACAGTAAACCTCAAGTGAAGAATCGGAATCTAAAACTGGAATCACAGGAGAGGTTCAAATCATTGAAAGTGAGAGTGTCAGTCCTCTTTTACTTAAGTCGGCATTGTGCCTTTTGTATTAAATTCCGATGCAATTTCATGTTTCATCGTCAATTAGAAGGTGCAAGGTATACAGTAAACCTGTAGTGAAGCATCGGAATCTAAAACTGGACTCACAGGAAAGGTTAAAATCGCAGAAAGTGAGAGTGTCAGTCCTCTTGTACTTAAGTCGGCATTGTGCCTTTTGTATTAAATTCGGATGCATTTTCCTTGTTTCATCGTCAATAAGAAGGTCCAAGGGATACAGTAAACTTGAAGTGAAGCATCGGAATCTAAAACTGGACTCACAGTAGAGGTTCAAATCACAGAAAGTGAGAGTGTCAGTCCTCTTGTACTTAAGTCGGCACTGTGATTTTTGTACTAAATTCTGATGCAATTCCTGTGTGTCATCGTCAATAAGAAGGTGCAAGGTATACAGTAAACCTGAAAAGAAGCATCGGAATCTAAAACTGGACACACGGGAGAGGTTCAAATCATAGAAAGTGAGAGTGTCAGTCCTCTTGTACTTAAGTCGGCATTGTGCCTTTTGTATTAAATTCGGATGCCATTTCTGTGTTTCATCGTCAATTAGAAGGTGCAAGGTATACAGTATGTCTGAAGTGAAGCATCAGAATCTAAAACTGGACTCACGGGAGAGGTTTAAATCATAGAAAGTTAGAGTGTCAGTCCTCTTGTACTTAAGTCGGCATTGTGCTTTTTGAATTTAATTCCGATGCAATTTCTGTGTTTCATCGTCAATAAGAAGGTGCAAGGTATACAGTAAACCTGAAGTGAAGCATCGGAATCTAAAACTGGACTCACAGGAGTGCTTCAAATCATAGAATGTGAGAGTGTCAGTCCTCTGGTAATTAAGTCGCCATTATGCCTTTTGTATTAAATTCGGATGCAAACTCTGTGTTTCATTGTCAATAAGAAGGTCCAAGGGATACAGTAAACCTGAAGTGAAGCATCGGAATCTAAAACTGGACTCACAGGATGGGTTCAAATCATAGAAAGTTAGAGTGTCAGTCCTCTTGTACTTAAGTCAGCATTGTGCTTTTTGAATTTAATTCCGATGCAATTTCTGTGTTTCATCGTCAATAAGAAGGTCCAAGGGATACATTAAATCTGAAGTGAAGCATCGGAATCTAAAACTGGACTCACGGGAGAGGTTTTAAATCATAGAAAGTGAGAGCGTCATACCTTTTGTACTTAAGTCGGCATTGAGCTTTTGTATTAAATTCGAATGCGATTTCTGTGATTCATCGACAATAAGAAGGTGCAAGGTATTCAGTAAACCTGAAGTGGAGCATCGGAATCTAAAACTGGACTCAATGGAGAGGTTCAAATCATAGAAAGTGAGAGTGTCAGTCCTCTTGTACTTATTTCGGAATTGTGCCTTTTGTATTAAATTCGGATGCAGTTTCTGTGTTTCATCGTCAATAAGATGGTCCAACGGATCCACTAAACCTGACGTGAAGCATCGGAATCTAAAACTGGACTCACAGGAGAGGTTCAGATCATAGAATGTGAGAGTGTCAGTCCTCTTGTACTTAAGTCGGCATTGTGCCTTTTCTAATAAATTCGGATGCAATTTATATGTTTGATCGTCAATAAGAAGGTGCAAGGTATTCAGTAAACCTGAAGTGGAGCATCGGAATCTAAAACTGGACTCAATGGAGAGGTTCAAATCATAGAAAGTGAGAGTGTCAGTCCTCTTGTACTTATTTCGGAATTGTGCATTTTGTATTAAATTCGGATGCAGTTTCTGTGTTTCATCGTCAATAAGATGGTCCAACGGATCCACTAAACCTGACGATAAGCATCGGAATCTAAAACTGGACTCACAGGAGAGGTTCAGATCATAGAATGTGAGAGTGTCAGTCCTCTTGTACCTAAGTCGGCATTTTGCCTGTTGTATTAATTTCGGATGCAATTTCTGTGTTTCATCGTCAATAAGAAGGTGCAAGGTATACAGAAATCTTCAAGTGAAGCATCGGAATCTAAAACTGTACTCACAGGAGAGGTTCAAATCACAGAAAGTGAAAGTGTCAGTCCTCTTGTACTTAAGTCGGAAATGTGCCTTTTGTATTAAATTCGGAAGCAATTTCTGTCTTTGATCGTCAATAAGAATGTCCAAGGGATACAGTAAATCTGAAGTGAAGCATCGGAATCTAAAACTAGACTCACAGGAGGGGTTCAAATCATAGAAAGTTATAGTGTCAGTCCTCTTGTACTTAAGTCGGCATTGTGCCTTTTGTATTAAATTCGGATGCAATTTCAGTATTTCATCGTCAATAAGAAGGTGCAAGGTATACAGTAAATCTGAAGTGAAGCATCGGAGTTTAAAAGTGGACTCACAGGTGAGGTTCAAATCATAGAAAGTTAGAGTGTCAGTTCCCTTGTACTTAAGTCGGCATTGTGCCTTTGTATTAAATTCGGATGCAGTTTCAGTATTTCATTGTCTATAAGAAGGTCCAAGGGATACAGTAAACCTGAAGTGAAGCATCGGAATCTAAAACTGGACTCACAGAAGAGGTTCAAATCATAGAAAGTTAGAGCGTCAGTCCTCTTGTCCTTAAGTCGGCATTGTGCCTTTTGTATTAAATTCGGATGCAATTTCTGTATTTCATTGTCATTAAGAAGGTCCAAGGGATACAGTAAACCTGAAGTGAAGCATCGGAATCTAAAACTGGACTCACAGGAGAGGTTCATCTCAAACAAAGTTAAGGTGTCAGACCTCTTGTACTTAAGTCGGCTTTGTGCCTTTTGTATTAAATTCGGATGCAAACTCTGTTTCATCGTCAATAAGAAGGTCCAAGGGATACAGTAAACCTGCAGTGAAGCATCGGAATTCAATACTGGCCTCATAGGAGAGGCTCAAATCATAGAAAGTGAGAGTGTCAGTAATCTTGTACCTAAGTCGGCATTGTGACTGTTGTATTAAATTCGGATGCAATTTCTGTGTTTCATCGTCAGTAAGACGGTGCAAGGTATACAGTAATCGCCAAGTGAAGCATCGGAATCTAAAACTGGAATCACAGGAGAAGTTCAAATCGTAGAAAGTGAGAGTGTTAGTCCTCTTGTACTTAAGTCGGCATTGAGCCTTTTGTATTAATTTCGGATGCCATTTCTGTGTTTCATCGTCAATAACAAGGTGCAAGGTATACAGTAAACCTGAAGTGAAGCATCGGAATCTAAAACTGGACTCACAGGAGAGGTTCAATTCAAAGAAAGTTAGAGTGTCAGACCTCTTGTACTTAAGTCGGCATTGTGCCTTTTGTATTAAATTCGGATGCAAACTCTGTGTTTCTTCGTCAATTAGAAGGTCTAAGGGATACAGTAAATCTGAAGTGAAGCATCGGAATCTAAAACTGGACTCACAGGAGAGGCTCAAATCATAGAAAGTGAGAGTGTCAGTCCTCTTGTACTTAAGTTGGCATTGTGCCTGTTGTATTAAATTCGCGTGCAATTTCTGTGTTTCATGGTCAATAAGAAGGTGCAAGGTATACAGTAATCTTCAAGTGATGCTTCGGAATCTAAAACTGGACTCACAGGAGAGGTTCAAATCGTAGAAAGTGATATTGTCAGTCCTCTTGTACTTAAGTCGGCATTGTGCCTTTTGTATTAATTTCGGATGCCATTTCTGTGTTTCATCGTCAATAAGAAGGTGCAAGGTATACAGTAAACCTGAAGTGAAGCATCTGAATCTAAAACTGGACTCACAGGGGAGGTACAAATCATAGAAAGTGAGAGTGTCTGTCCTCTTGTACTTAAGTTGGCATTGTGCCTTTTGTATTAAATTCGGATGCAATTTCTGTTTTTCATCGTCAATAAGAAGGTCCAAGGGATTCAGTAAACCACAAGTGAAGCATCGGAACTAAAAACTGGACTCACAGGAGGGGTTCAAATAATAGAAAGTGAGAGTGTCAGTCCTCTTGCACTTATGTCGGCATTGTGCATTTTGTATTAAATTCGGATGCAATTTCTGTGTTTCATCGTCAAAAAGAAGGTGCAAGGTATACAGTAAACCTGTAGTGAAGCATCGGAATGTAAAACTGGACTCACAGGAGAGGTTAAAATCGTAGAAAGTGAGAGTGTCAGTCCTCTTGTACTTAAGTCGGCATTGTGCCTTTTGTATTATATTCGGATGCAATTTCCTTGTTTCATCGTCAATACGAAGGTCCATGGGATACAGTAAACCTGAAGTGAAGCATCGGAATCTAAAACTGGACTCACAGGAGAGGTTTTAAGTCATAGAAAGTGAGAGTGTCAGTCCTCTTTTACTTAAGTCGGCATTGTGCCTTTTGTATTAAATTCGGATGCAATATCTGTGTTTCATCGTCAATAAGTAGGTCCAAGGGATACAGTAAGCCTGAAGTGAAGCATCGGAATCTGTAACTGGGCTCACAGGAGAGGTTCAAATCGGAGAAAGTGAGAGCGTCAGACCTCATGTACTTAAGTCGGCATTGAGGTTTTTGTATTAAATTCGAATGCGGTTTCTGTGCATTATCGACAATAAGAAGGTGCAAGGTAAACGGTAAACCTGAAGTGAAGCATCCGAATCTAAAACTGGACTCAAAGGAGAGGTTCAAATCATAGAAAGTGAGAGTGTCAGTCTTCTTGTACTTATGTCGGCATTGTGCCTTTTGTATTAAATTCGGATGCAATTTCTGTGTTTCATCGTCAATAAGAAGGTCCAACGGATCCACTAAACCTGACGTGAAGCATCGGAATCTAAAACTGGACTCACAGGAGTGGTTCAGATCATAGAATGTGAGAGTGTCAGTCCGCTTGTACTTAAGTCGGCATTGTGCCTTTTGTAATAAATTCGGATGCAATTTATGTGTTTCATCGTCAATAAGAAGGTGCAAGGTATACAGTAAATCTGAAGTGAAGCATCGGAAACAAAAACTGGACTCACAGGAGAGGTTCAAATCATAGAAAGTTAGAGTGTCAGTCCTCTTGTACTTATGTCGGCATTGTGCCTTTTGAATATAATTCCGATGCAATTTCTGTGTTTCATCGTCAATAAGAAGGTGCAAGGTATACAGTAAAACTGAAGTGAAGCATCGGAATCAAAAACTGGACTCACAGGAGAGGTTCAAATCATAGAATGTTAGAGTGTCAGTCCTCTTGTACTTAAGTCGGCATTGTGCATTTTGTATTAAATTCGGATTCAACTTCTGTATCTCATCGTCAATAACAAGGTCCAAGGGATACAGTAAACCTGAACTGAAGCATAGGAATCTAAAACTGGACTCACAGGAGAGGTTCAATTCAAAGAAAGTTAGAGTTTCAGACCTCTTGTACTTAAGTCGGCATTGTGCCTTTTGTATTAAATTCGGATGCAATCTCTGTGTTTTTTCGTCAATAAGAAGGTTCAAGGGATACAGTAAACCTGAAGTGAAGCATCGGAATTCAAAACTGTCCTCAAAGGGTAGGCTCAAATCATAGGAATTGAGAGTGTCAGTCCTCTTGTACCTAAGTCGGCATTGTGGCTGTTGTATTAAATTCGGATGCAATATCTGTGTTTCATAGTCAATAAGAAGGTGCAAGGTATACAGTAATCTTCACGTGAAGCAACGGAATCTAAAACTGGACTCACAGGAGAGGTTATAATCGTAGAAAGTGAAAGTGTCAGTCCTCTTGTACTTAAGTCTTCATTGTGCCTTTTGTATTAAATTCGGATGCAATTTCTGTATTTCATCGTCAATAAGAAGGTCCAAGGGATACAGTAAACCTCAAGTGAAGAATCGGAATCTAAAACTGGAATCACAGGAGAGGTTCAATTCATAGAAAGTTAGAGTGTCAGTCCTCTTGTACTTAAGTCGGCATTGTGCCTTTTGTATTTAATTCGGATGCAAACGCTGTGTTTCATCGTCAATAAGAAGGTCCAAGGGATACAGTAAACCTCAAGTGAAGAATCGGAATCTAAAACTGGAATCACAGGAGAGGTTCAAATCATTGAAAGTGAGAGTGTCAGTCCTCTTTTACTTAAGTCGGCATTGTGCCTTTTGTATTAAATTCCGATGCAATTTCATGTTTCATCGTCAATTAGAAGGTGCAAGGTATACAGTAAACCTGTAGTGAAGCATCGGAATCTAAAACTGGACTCACAGGAAAGGTTAAAATCGCAGAAAGTGAGAGTGTCAGTCCTCTTGTACTTAAATCGGCATTGTGCCTTTTGTATTACATTCGGATGCATTTTCCTTGTTTCATCGTCAATAAGAAGGTCCAAGGGATACAGTAAACCTGAAGTGAAGCATCGGAATCTAAAACTGGACTCACAGTAGAGGTTCAAATCACAGAAAGTGAGAGTGTCAGTCCTCTTGTACTTAAGTCTTCATTGTGCCTTTTGTATTAAATTCGGATGCAATTTCTGTATTTCATCGTCAATAAGAAGGTCCAAGGGATACAGTAAACCTCAAGTGAAGAATCGGAATCTAAAACTGGAATCACAGGAGAGGATCAATTCATAGAAAGTTAGAGTGTCAGTCCTCTTGTACTTAAGTCGGCATTGTGCCTTTTGTATTATATTCGGATGCAATTTCCTTGTTTCATCGTCAATACGAAGGTCCATGGGATACAGTAAACCTGAAGTGAAGCATCGGAATCTAAAACTGGACTCACAGGAGAGGTTTTAAGTCATAGAAAGTGAGAGTGTCAGTCCTCTTTTACTTAAGTCGGCATTGTGCCTTTTGTATTAAATTCGGATGCAATATCTGTGTTTCATCGTCAATAAGTAGGTCCAAGGGATACAGTAAGCCTGAAGTGAAGCATCGGAATCTGTAACTGGGCTCACAGGAGAGGTTCAAATCGGAGAAAGTGAGAGCGTCAGACCTCATGTACTTAAGTCGGCATTGAGGTTTTTGTATTAAATTCGAATGCGGTTTCTGTGCATTATCGACAATAAGAAGGTGCAAGGTAAACGGTAAACCTGAAGTGAAGCATCCGAATCTAAAACTGGACTCAAAGGAGAGGTTCAAATCATAGAAAGTGAGAGTGTCAGTCTTCTTGTACTTATGTCGGCATTGTGCCTTTTGTATTAAATTCGGATGCAATTTCTGTGTTTCATCGTCAATAAGAAGGTCCAACGGATCCACTAAACCTGACGTGAAGCATCGGAATCTAAAACTGGACTCACAGGAGTGGTTCAGATCATAGAATGTGAGAGTGTCAGTCCTCTTGTACTTAAGTCGGCATAGTGCCTTTTGTAATAAATTCGGATGCAATTTATGTGTTTCATCGTCAATAAGAAGGTGCAAGGTATACAGTAAATCTGAAGTGAAGCATCGGAATCAAAAACTGGACTCACAGGAGAGGTTCAAATCATAGAAAGTTAGAGTGTCAGTCCTCTTGTACTTATGTCGGCATTGTGCCTTTTGAATATAATTCCGATGCAATTTCTGTGTTTCATCGTCAATAAGAAGGTGCAAGGTATACAGTAAAACTGAAGTGAAGCATCGGAATCAAAAACTGGACTCACAGGAGAGGTTCAAATCATAGAATGTTAGAGTGTCAGTCCTCTTGTGCTTAAGTCGGCATTGTGCCTTTTGTATTAAATTCGGATGCAACTTCTGTATTTCATCGTCAATAACAAGGTCCAAGGGATACAGTAAACCTGGACTGAAGCATCGGAATCTAAAACTGGATCCACAGGAGAGGTTCAATTGAAAGAAAGTTAGAGTTTCAGACCTCTTGTACTTAAGTCGGCATTGTGCCTTTTGTATTAAATTCGGATGCAATCTCTGTGTTTTTTCGTCAATAAGAAGGTTCAAGGGATACAGTAAACCTGAAGTGAAGCATCGGAATTCAAAACTGTCCTCAAAGGGTAGGCTCAAATCATAGGAATTGAGAGTGTCAGTCCTCTTGTACCTAAGTCGGCATTGTGGCTGTTGTATTAAATTCGGATGCAATATCTGTGTTTCATCGTCAATAAGAAGGTGCAAGGTATACAGTAATCTTCACGTGAAGCAACGGAATCTAAAACTGGACTCACAGGAGAGGTTATAATCGTAGAAAGTGAAAGTGTCAGTCCTCTTGTACTTAAGTCTTCATTGTGCCTTTTGTATTAAATTCGGATGCAATTTCTGTATTTCATCGTCAATAAGAAGGTCCAAGGGATACAGTAAACCTCAAGTGAAGAATCGGAATCCAAAACTGGAATCACAGGAGAGGTTCAATTCATAGAAAGTTAGAGTGTCAGTCCTCTTGTACTTAGGTCGGCATTGTGCCTTTTGTATTTAATTCGGATGCAAACTCTGTGTTTCATCGTCAATAAGAAGGTCCAAGGGATACAGTAAACCTCAAGTGAAGAATCGGAATCTAAAACTGGAATCACAGGAGAGGTTCAAATCATTGAAAGTGAGAGTGTCAGTCCTCTTTTACTTAAGTCGGCATTGTGCCTTTTGTATTAAATTCCGATGCAATTTCATGTTTCATCGTCAATTAGAAGGTGCAAGGTATACAGTAAACCTGTAGTGAAGCATCGGAATCTAAAACTGGACTCACAGGAAAGGTTAAAATCGCAGAAAGTGAGAGTGTCAGTCCTCTTGTACTTAAGTCGGCATTGTGCCTTTTGTATTAAATTCGGATGCATTTTCCTTGTTTCATCGTCAATAAGAAGGTCCAAGGGATACAGTAAACCTGAAGTGAAGCATCGGAATCTAAAACTGGACTCACAGTAGAGGTTCAAATCACAGAAAGTGAGAGTGTCAGTCCTCTTGTACTTAAGTCGGCACTGTGATTTTTGTACTAAATTCTAATGCAATTCCTGTGTGTCATCGTCAATAAGAAGGTGCAAGGTATACAGTAAACCTGAAAAGAAGCATCGGAATCTAAAACTGGACACACGGGAGAGGTTCAAATCATAGAAAGTGAGAGTGTCAGTCCTCTTGTACTTAAGTCGGCATTGTGCCTTTTGTATTAAATTCGGATGCCATTTCTGTGTTTCATCGTCAATAAGAAGGTCCAACGGATCCACTAAACCTGACGTGAAGCATCGGAATCTAAAACTGGACTCACAGGAGAGGTTCAATTCAAAGAAAGTTAGAGTTTCAGACCTCTTGTACTTAAGTCGGCATTGTGCCTTTTGTATTAAATTCGGATGCAAACTCTGTGTTTTTTCGTCAATAAGAAGGTTCAAGGGATACAGTAAACCTGAAGTGAAGCATCGGAATCTAAAACTGTCCTCAAAGGATAGGCTCAAATCATAGGAATTGAGAGTGTCAGTCCTCTTGTACCTAAGTCGGCGTTGTGGCTGTTGTATTAAATTCGGATGCAATATCTGTGTTTCATCGTCAATAAGAAGGTGCAAGGTATACAGTAATCTTCACGTGAAGCAACGGAATCTAAAACTGGACTCACAGGAGAGGTTATAATCGTAGAAAGTGAGAGTGTCAGTCCTCTTGTACTTAAGTCTTCATTGTGCCTTTTGTATTAAATTCGGATGCAATTTCTGTATTTCATCGTCAATAAGAAGGTCCAAGGGATACAGAAAACCTCAAGTGAAGAATCGGAATCTAAAACTGGAATCACAGGAGGGGTTCAATTCATAGAAAGTTAGAGTGTCAGTCCTCTTGTACTTAAGTCGGCATTGTGCCTTTTGTATTTAATTCGGATGCAAACTCTGTGTTTCATCGTCAATAAGAAGGTCCAAGGGATACATTAAACCTCAAGTGAAGAATCGGAATCTAAAACTGGAATCACAGGAGAGGTTCAAATCATTGAAAGTGAGAGTGTCAGTCCTCTTTTACTTAAGTCGGCATTGTGCCTTTTGTATTAAATTCCGATGCAATTTCATGTTTCATCGTCAATTAGAAGGTGCAAGGTATACAGTAAACCTGTAGTGAAGCATCGGAATCTAAAACTGGACTCACAGGAAAGGTTAAAATCGCAGAAAGTGAGAGTGTCAGTCCTCTTGTACTTAAGTCGGCATTGTGCCTTTTGTATTAAATTCGGATGCATTTTCCTTGTTTCATCGTCAATAAGAAGGTCCAAGGGATACAGTAAACCTGAAGTAAAGCATCGGAATCTAAAACTGGACTCACAGTAGAGGTTCAAATCACAGAAAGAGAGAGTGTCAGTCCTCTTGTACTTAAGTCGGCACTGTGATTTTTGTACTAAATTCTGATGCAATTCCTGTGTGTCATCGTCAATAAGAAGGTGCAAGGTATACAGTAAACCTGAAAAGAAGCATCGGAATCTAAAACTGGACTCACGGGAGAGGTTCAAATCATAGAAAGTGGGAGTGTCAGTCCTCTTGTACTTAAGTCGGCATTGTGCCTTTTGTATTAAATTCGGATGCCATTTCTGTGTTTCATCGTCAATTAGAAGGTGCAAGGTATACAGTAGGTCTGAAGTGAAGCATCAGAATCTAAAACTGGACTCACGGGAGAGGTAGAAATCGTAGAGAGTTAGAGTGTCACTCCTCTTGTACTTAAGTCGGTATTGTGCCTTTTGTATTAAATTCGGATGCAATATATGTGTTTCATCGTCAATAAGAAATTCCAAGGGATACAGTAAACTTGAAGTGAAGCATCGGAATCTAAAACTGGACTCACAGGAGAGGTTTAAATCATAGAAAGTTAGAGTGTCAGTCCTCTTATACTTAAGTCGGCATTGTGCTTTTTGAATTTAATTCCGATGCAATTTCTGTGTTTCATCGTCAATAAGAAGGTGCAAGGTATACAGTAAACCTGAAGTGAAGCATCGGAATCTAAAACTGGACTCACAGGAGTGCTTCAAATCATAGAATGTGAGAGTGTCAGTCCTCTGGTAATTAAGTCGCCATTATGCATTTTGTATTAAATTCGGATGCAAACTCTGTGTTTCATTGTCAATAAGAAGGTCCAAGGGATACAGTAAACCTGAAGTGAAGCATCGGAATCTAAAACTGGACTCACAGGATGGGTTGAAATCATAGAAAGTTAGAGTGTCAGTCCTCTTGTACTTAAGTCAGCATTGTGCTTTTTGAATTTAATTCCGATGCAATTTCTGTGTTTCATCGTCAATAAGTAGGTCTAAGGGATACAGTAATTCTGAAGTGAAGCATCGGAATCTAAAACTGGACTCACAGGAGAGGATCAAATCATAGAAAGTTAGAGTGTCAGTCCTCTTGTACTTAAGTCGACATTGTGCCTTTGGTATTAAATTCGGATGCAATTTCAGTCTTTGATCGTCAATAAGAATGTCCAAGGGATACAGGAAACCTGAAGTGAAGCATCGGAATCTAAAACTGGACTCACAGAAGAGGTTCAAATCATAGAAAGTTAGAGCGTCAGTCCTCTTGTCCTTAAGTCGGCATTGTGCCTTTTGTATTAAATTCGGATGCAATTTCTGTATTTCATTGTCAATAAGAAGGTCCAAGGGATACAGTAAACCTGAAGTGAAGCATCGGAATCTAAAACTGGACTCACAGGAGAGGTTCAACTCAAACAAAGTTAAGGTGTCAGACCTCTTGTACTTAAGTCGGCATTGTGCCTTTTGTATTAAATTCGGATGCAAACTCTGTTTCATCGTCAATAAGAAGGTCCAAGGGATACAGTAAACCTGCAGTGAAGCATCGGAATTCAATACTGGCCTCATAGGAGAGGCTCAAATCATAGAAAGTGAGAGTGTCAGTAATCTTGTACCTAAGTCGGCATTGTGACTGTTGTATTAAATTCGGATGCAATTTCTGTGTTTCATCGTCAATAAGAAGGTGCAAGGTATACAGTAATCTTCAAGTGAAGCATTGGAATCTAAAACTGGACTCACAGGAGAGGATCAAATCATAGAAAGTTAGAGTGTCAGTCCTCTTGTACTTAAGTCGGCATTGTGCCTTTTGAATTTAATTCCGATGCAATTTCTGTGTTTCATCGTCAATAAGAAGGTCCAAGGGGTACACTAAATCAGAAGTGAAGCATCGGAATCTAAAACTAGACTCACCGGAGAGGTTCAAATCATAGAAAGTTAGAGTGTCAGTCCTCTTGTACTTAAGTCGGCATTGTGCCTTTTGTATTATATTCTGATGCAATTTCTGTGTTTCATCGTCAATAAGACGGTGCAAGGTATACAGTAATCGCCAAGTGAAGCATCGGAATCTAAAACTAAACTCACATGAGAGGTTCAAATCGTAGAAAGTGAGAGTGTTAGTCTTCTTGTACTTAAGTCGGCATTGTGCCTTTTGTATTAATTTCGGAACCCATTTCTGTGTTTCATTGTCAATAAGAACGTGCAAGGTATACAGTAAACCTGAAGTGAAGCATCTGAATCTAAAACTGGACTCACAGGAGAGGTACAAATCATAGAAAGTGAGAGTGCCAGTGCTCTTGTATTTAATTGGCATTGTGCCTTTTGTATTAAATTCGGATGCAATTTCTGTGTTTCATCGTCAATAAGAAGGTCCAAGGGATTCAGTAAACCTCAAGTGAAGCATCGGAACTAAAAACTGGACTCACAGGAGAGGTTCAAATAATAGAAAGTGAGAGTGTTAGTCCTCTTGTACTTAAGTCGGCATTGTGCCTTTTGTATTAAATTCTGATGCAATTTCTGTGTTTCATCGTTAATAAGAAGGAGCAAGGTATACAGTAATCTTCAAGTGAAGCATCGGAATCTAAAACTGGACTCACAGTAGAGGTTCAAATCGTAGAAAGTGATATTGTCAGTCCTCTTGTACTTAAGTCGGCATTGTGCCTTTTGTATTAATTTCGGATGCCATTTCTGTGTTTCATCGTCAATAAGAAGGTGCAAGGTATACAGTAAACCTGAAGTGAAGCATCTGAATCTAAAACTGGACTCACAGGAGAGGTACAAATCATAGAAAGTGAGAGTGTCAGTCCTCTTGTACTTAAGTTGGCATTTTGCCTTTTGTATTAAATTCGGATGCAATTTCTGTGTTTCATCGTCAATAAGAAGGTCCAAGGGATTCAGTAAACCACAAGTGAAGCATCGGAACTAAAAACTGGACTCACAGGAGGGGTTCAAATAATAGAAAGTGAGAGTGTCAGTCCTCTTTTACTTAAGTCGGCATTGTGCCTCTTTTATTAAATTCGGATGCAACTTCTGTGTTTCATCGTCAATAAGAAGGTCCAAGGGATACAGTAAACCTGAAGTGAAGCATCGGATCTAAAAACTGGACTCACAGGAGAGGTTCAAATAATAGAAAGTGAGAGTGTCAGTCCTCCTGTACTTAAGTCGGCATTGTGCCTTTTTTATTAAATTCGGATGCAATTCCTGTGTTTCATCGTCAATACGATGATCCAAGGGATATAGTAAACCTGAAGCGAAGCATCGGAATCTAAAACTGGACTCCCTGGAGAGGTTCGAATCATAGAAAGTGAGAGTGTCAGTCCTCTTGTACTAAAGTTGGCATTGTGCCTTGTGTATTAAATTGGATGGAAACTCTGTGATTCATCGTCAATAAGAAGGTGCAAGGTATTTAGTAAACCTGAAGTGAAGCATCGGAATCTAAAACTGTACTCACAGGAGAGGTTCAAATCATAGAAAGTGAGAGTGTCAGTCCCCATGTACTTAAGTCGGCATTGTGCCTTTTGTATTACGTTCGGATGCAATTTCAGTGTATCTTCGCCAATAAGAAGGCGCGAGGTATACAGTAAACCTGAAGTGAAGCATCGGAATCTAAAACTGGACTCACAATAGAGGTTCAAATCATAGAAAGTTAGAGTGTCAGTCCTCTTGTACTTAAGTCGGCATTGTGCCTTTTGAATTTAATGCCGATGCAATTTCTGTGTTTCATCGTCAATAAGAAGGTCCAAGGGATACAGTAAATCTGAAGTGAAGCATCGGAATCTAAAACTGGACTCACAGGAGAGTTTCAAATCATAGAGAGTGAGAGTGCCACTCCTCTTTTACTTAAGTCGGCATTGTGCCTTTTGTATTAAATTCGGATGCAATTTCTGTGTTTCATCGTCAATAAGAAGGTGCAAGGTATTCAGTAAACCTGTAGTGAAGCATCGAAATCTAAAACTGGACTCACTGGAGAGGTTCAAATCGTAGAAAGTGAGAGTGTCATTCCTCTTGTACTTAAGGCGGCATTGTGCCCTTTGTATTAAATTCGGATGCAATTTCCATGTTTCATCGTCAATAAGAAGGTCCAAGGGATACAGTAAACCTGAAGTGAAGCATCGGAATCTAAAACTGGGCTCACAGGAGAGGTTGAAATCGTAGAAAGTGAGAGTGTCAGTCCTCTTGTACTTAAGTTGGCATTGTGCCTTTTGTATTAAATTCGGATGCAATTTCTGTGTTTCATCGTCAATAAGAAGGTGCAAGGTATACACTAAACCTGAAGTGAAGCATCGGAATCTAAAATTGGACTCACAGGAGAGGTTCAAATAATAGAAAGTGAGAGTGTCAGTCCTCTTGTACTTAAGTCGGCATTGTGCCTTTTGAATTTAATTCCGGTGCAATTTCTGTGTTTCATCGTAAATAAGTAGGTCTAAGGGATACAGTAAATCTGAAGAGAAGCATCGGAATCTAAAACTGGACTCACAGGAAAGGTTCAAATCATAGAAAGTGAGAGTGTCAGTCCTCGTGTACTTAATTCGCCATTATGCTTTTTGTATTAAATACGGATGCAATTTTTGTGTTTGATCGTCAATAAGAATGTCAAAGGGATACAGTAAACCTGAAGTGAAGCATCGGAATCTAAA
Source organism: Schistocerca serialis cubense (assembly GCF_023864345.2). Classification (NCBI taxonomy): domain Eukaryota; kingdom Metazoa; phylum Arthropoda; class Insecta; order Orthoptera; family Acrididae; genus Schistocerca; species Schistocerca serialis. The sequence goes on from NW_026048462.1 coordinate 5,057,261, forward strand.
ACTGGATTCACAGGAGAGGTTCAAATCATAGAAAGTTAGAGTGTCTATCCTCTTGTACTTAAGTCGACATTGTGCCTTTTGTATTAAATTCGGATGCAATTTATGTGTTTCGTCGTCAATAAGAAGGTCCAAGGGAAACAGTAAACCTGAAGTGAAGCATCGGATTTAGAACCTGGACTCACAGGAGATGTTCAAATAATAGAAAGTGAGAGTATCAGTCCTCTTGTACTTAAGACGGCATTGTGCCTTTTGTATTAAATTCAGATGCAATTTCTGTGTTTCATCGTCAATACGAAGATCCAAGGGATATAGTAAACCTAAAGTGAAGCATCGGAATCTAAAACTGAGCTCAATGGAGAGGTTCAAATCATAGAATGTGAGAGTGTCAGTCCTCTTGTACTAAAGTTGGCATTGTGCCTTTTGTATTAAATTCGGATGCAATCTCTGTGTTACATCGTCAATAAGAAGGTCCAGGTGCAAGGTATACAGTAAACCTGAAGTGAAGCATCTGAATCTAAAACTGGACTCAGAGGAGAGGTACAAATCATAGAAAGTGAGAGTGTCAATCCTCTTGTACTTAAGTGAAGCATCGGAATCTAAAACTGGACTCTCAGGAAAGGTTCAAATCGTAGAAAGTGAGAGTGTCAGTCCTCTTGTACTTAAGTCGGCATTGTGCCTTTTGTATTTAATTCGGATGCAATGTCTGTATTTCATCGTCAATAAGAAGGTGCAAGGTATACAGTAAATCTGAAGTGAAGCATCGGAGTCTAAAACTGGACTCACAGGTGAGGTTCAAATCATAGAAAGTTAGGGTGTCAGTCCTCTTGTACTTAAGTTGGCATTGTGCCTTTTGTATTAAATTCGGATGCAATTTCTGTATTTCATTGGCAATAAGAAGGTCCAGGGGATACAGTAAACCTGAAGTGAAGCATCGGAATCTAAAACTGGACTCACATGAGAGGTTCAATTCAAAGAAAATTAGTGTGTCAGACCTCTTGTACTTAAGTCGGCATTGTGCCTGTTGTATTAAATTCGGGTGCAATTTCTGTGTTTCATGGTCAATAAGAAGGTGCAAGGTATACAGTAATCTTCAAGTGAAGCATCGGAATCTAAAACTGGACTCACAAGAGAGGTTCAAATCGTAGAAAGTGAGAGTGTCAGTCCTCTTGTACTTAAGTCGGCATTGTGCCTTTTGTATTAATTTCGGATGCAATTTCTGTGTTTCATCGTCAATAAGAAGGTGCAAGGTATACAGTAAACCAGAAGTGAAGCATCTGAATCTAAAACTGGCCTCACAGGAGAGGTACAAATCATAGAAAGTGAGAGTGTCAGTCCTCTTGTACTTAAGTCGGCCTTGTGCCTTTTGTATTAATTTCAGATGCAATTTCTGTTATTCATCGTCAATATGAAGGTGCAAAGTATACAGTAAACCTGAAGTGAAGCATCGGAATCTAAAAACTCCACTCACAGGAGAGGTTCAAATCATTGAAATCTAGAGTGTCAGTCCTCTTGTACTTAAGTCGGCATTGTGCTTTTTGAAGTTAATTCCGATGCAATTTCTGTGTTTCATCGTCAATAAGAAGGTGCAAGGTATACAGTAAACCTGTAGTGAAGCATCTGAATCTAAAACTGGACTCACAGGAGAGTTTAAAATCGTAGAAAGTGAGAGTGTCAGTCCTCTTGTACTTAAGTCGGCATTGTGCCTTTTGTATTTAATTCGGATGCAATGTCTGTATTTCATCGTCAATAAGAAGGTGCAAAGTATACAGTAATCTTCAAGTGAAGCATCGGAATCTAAAACTGGACTCACAATAGAGGTTCAAATCATAGAAAGTTAGAGTGTCAGTCCTCTTATACTTAAGTCGGCATTTTGCCTTTTGTATTAAATTCGGATGCAATTTCTGGGTTTCATCGTCAATAAGAAGGTGCAAGGTATTCAGTAAACCTGTAGTGAAGCATCGAAATCTAAAACTGGACTCACAGGAGAGGTTCCAATCGTAGAAAGTGAGAGTGTCAGTCCTCTTGTACTTAAGGCGGCATTGTGCCTTTTGTATTAAATTCGGATGCAATTTCCATGTTTCATCGTCAATAAGAAGGTCCAAGGGATACAGTTAACCTGAAGTGAAGCATCGGAATCTAAAACTGGGCTCACAGGAGAGGTTGAAATCGTAGAAAGTGAGAGTTTCAGTCCTCTTGTACTTAAGTTGGCATTGTGCCTTTTGTATTAAATTCGGATGCAATTTCTGTGTTTCATCGTCAATAAGAAAGTGCAAGGTATACAGTAAACCTGAAGTGAAGCATCTGAATCTAAAACTGGACCCACAGGAGAGGTACAATTCATAGAAAGTGAGAGTGTCAGTACTCTTGTACTTAAGTCGGCATTGTGCCTTTTGTATTAAATTCGGATGCATTTTCTGTGTTTCATCGTCAATTAGAAGGTCCAAGGGATACAGTAAACCTGAAGTGAAGCATCGGAATCTAAAATTGGACTCACAGGAAAGGTTCAAATAATAGAAAGTGAGAGTGTCAGTCCTCTTGTACTTAAGTCGGAATTGTGCCTTTTGAATTTAATTCCGATGCAATTTCTGTGTTTCATCGTAAATAAGTAGGTCTAAGGGATACAGTATATCTGAAGAGAAGCATCGGAATCTAAAACTGGACTCACAGGAGAGGTTCAAATCATAGAAAGTGAGAGTGTCAGTCCTCTTGTACTTAATTCGCCATTATGCCTTTTGTATTAAATACGGATGCAATTTCTGTGTTTGATCGTCAATAAGAATGTCAAAGGGATACAGTAAACCTGAAGTGAAGCATCGGAATCTAAAACTAGATTCACAGGAGAGGTTCAAATCATAGAAAGTTAGAGTGTCTGTCCTCTTGTACTTAAGTCGACATTGTGCCTTTTGTATTAAATTCGGATGCAATTACTGTGTTTCGTCGTCAATAAGAGGTCCAAGGGATACAGTAAACCTGTAATGAAGCATCGGATCGAGAACCTGGACTCACAGGAGAGGTTCAAATAATAGAAAGTGAGAGTATCAGTCCTCTTGTACTTAAGACGGCATTGTGCCTTTTGTATTAAATTCGGATGCAATTTCTGTGTTTCATCGTCAATACGAAGATCCAAGGGATATAGTAAACCTGAAGTGAAGCATCGGAATCTAAAACTGAGCTCAATCGAGAGGTTCAAATCATAGAATGTGAGAGTGTCAGTCCTCTTGTACTAAAGTTGGCATTGTGCCTTTTGTATTAAATTCGGATGCAATCTCTGTGTTACATCGTCAATAAGAAGGTCCAGGGGATACAGTAAACCTGAAGTGAAGCATCGGAATCTAAAACTGGACTCTCAGGAAAGCTTCAAATCGTAGAAAGTGAGAGTGTCAGTCCTCTTGTACTTAAGTTGGCATTGTGCCTTTTGTATAAAATTCGGATGCAATTTCTGTATTTCATTGGCAATAAGAAGGTCCAGGGGATACAGTAAACCTGAAGTGAAGCATCGGAATCTAAAACTGGACTCACAGGAGAGGTTCAATTCAAAGAAAATTAGTGTGTCAGACCTCTTGTACTTAAGTCGGCATTGTGCCTTTTGTATTAAATTCGGATGCAAACTCTGTGTTTCTTCGTCAATAAGAAGGTCTAAGGGATACAGTAAATCTGAATTGGAGCATCGGAATCTAAAACTGGACTCACAGGAGAGGCTCAAATCATAGAAAGTGAGAGTGTCAGTCCTCTTGTACTTAAGTCGCCATTGTGCCTGTTGTATTAAATTCGGGTGCAATTTCTGTGTTTCATCGTCAATAAGAAGGTGCAAGGTATACAGTAATCTTCAAGTGAAGCATCGGAATCTAAAACTGGACTCACAAGAGAGGTTCAAATCGTAGAAAGTGAGAGTGTCAGTCCTCTTGTACTTAAGTCGGCATTGTGCCTTTTGTATTAATTTCGGATGCAATTTCTGTGTTTCATCGTCAATAAGAATGTCCAAGGGATACAGTAAACCTGAAGTGAAGCATCGGAATCTAAAACTGGACTCACAGGAGAGGTTCAAATCATAGAAAGTTGGAGTGTCAGTCCTCTTGTACTTAAGTCGGCATTGTGCCTTTTGTATTAAATTCGGATGCAACTTCTGTGTTTCATCGTCAATAAGAAGGTCCAAGGGATACAGTAAACCTGAAGTGAAGCATCGGATCTAAAAACTGGACTCACAGGAGAGGTTCAAATCGTAGAAAGTCAGAGTGTCAGTCCTCTTGTACTTAAGTCGGCCTTGTGCCTTTTGTATTAATTTCAGATGCAATTTCTGTTATTCATCATCAATATGAAGGTGCAAAGTATACAGTAAACCTGAAGTGAAGCATCGGAATCTAAAACTCCACTCACAGGAGAGGTTCAAATCATAGAAATCTAGAGTGTCAGTCCTCTTGTACTTAAGTCGGCATTGCGCTTTTTGAAGTTAATTCCGATGCAATTTCTGTGTTTCATCGTCAATAAGAAGGTGCAAGGTATACAGTAAACCTGAAGTGAAGCATCGGAACCTGAAACTGGACTCACAGGCGATGTTCAAATCATAGAAAGTGATAGTGTCAGTCCTCTCGTACTTATGTCGCCATTGTGCCTTTTGTATTAAATTCGGATGCAATTTCTGTGTTTGATCATCAATAAGAATGTCCAAGGGATACAGTAAACCTGAGGTGAATCATCGGAATCTAAAACTGGACTCACAGGAGAGGTTCAAATCATAGAAAGTTAGAGTGTCAGTAATCTTGTACTTAAGTCTGCATTGTGCCTTTTGTATTAAATTCGGATGCAAACTCTGTGTTTCATTGTCAATAAGAAGGTCCAAGGGATGCAGTAAACCTGAAGTGAAGCATCGGAATCTAAAAGTGGCTCACAATAGAGGTTCAAATCATAGAAAGTTAGAGTGTCAGTCATCTTGTACTTAAGTCGGCATTGTGCCTTTTGAATTTAATTCCGATGCAATTTCTGTGTTTCATCGTCAATAAGAAGGTCCTAGGGATACAGTATATCTGAAGTGAAGCATTGGAATCTAAAACCGGACTCACAGGAGAGGTTCAAATCATAGAAAGTGAGTGCGTCAGTCCTTTTTTACTTAAGTCGGCATTGTGCCTTTTGTATTAAATTCAGATGCAATTTCTGTGTTTCATCGTCAATAAGAAGGTGCAAGGTATACAGTAAACCTGTAGTGAAGCATCGAAATCTAAAACTGGACTCACAGGAGAGGTTCAAATCGTAGAAAGTGAGAGTGTCAGTCCTCTTGTACTTAAGGCGGCATTGTGCCTTTTCTATTAAATTCGGATGCAATTTCCTTGATTCATCGTCAATAAGAAGGTCCAAGGGATACAGTAAACCTGAAGTGAAGCATCGGAATCTTAAACTGGGCTCACAGGAGTGGTTCAAATCGTAGAAAGTGAGAGTGTCAGTCCTCTTGTACTTAATTCGCCATTGTGCCTTTTGTATTAAATTCGGATGCAATTTCAGTGTTTGATCGTCAATAAGAATGTCAAAGGGATACAGTAAGCCTGAAGTGAAGCATCGGAATCTAAAACTGGATTCACAGGAGAGGTTGAAATCATAGAAAGTTAGCGTGTCAGTCCTCTTGTACTTATGTCGACATTGTGCCTTTTGTATTAAATTCGGATGCAATTTCTGTGTTTCATCGTCAATAAGAAGGTCCAAGGGATACAGTAAACCTGAAGTGAAGCATCGGATCTAGAACCTGGACTCACAGGAGAGGTTCAAATAATAGAAAGTGAGAGTGTCAGTCCTCTTGTACTTAAGTCGGCATTGTGCCTTTTGTATTAAATTCGGATGCCATTTCTGTGTTTCATCGTCAATACGAAGATACAAGGGATATAGTAAACCTGAAGTGAAGCATCGGAATCTAAAACTGAGCTCACTGGAGAGGTTCAAATCATAGAATGTGAGAGTGTCAGTCCTCTTGTACTAAAGTCGGCATTGTGCCTTTTGTATTAAATTCGGATGCAATCTCTGTGTTACATCGTCAATAAGAACGTCCAAGGGATACAGTAAACCTGAAGTGAAGCATCGGAATCTAAAACTGGACTCACAGGAGAGGTTAAAATCGTAGAAAGTGAGAGTGTCATTGCTCTTGTACTTGAGTCGGCATTGTGCTTTTTGTATTAATTTCAGATGCAATTTCTGTTATTCATCGTCAATAAGAAGGTGCAAAGTATATAGTAAACCTGAAGTGAAGCATCGGAATCTAAAACTCGACTTACAGGAGAGGTTCAAATCATAGAAATTGAGAGTCTTAGTCCTCTTTTACTTAAGTCGGCATTGTGCCATTTGTATTAAATTCGGATGCAATTTCTGTGTTTCATTGTGAATAAGAAGGTGCAAGGTATACAGTAAACCTGAAGTGAAGCATCGGAATCTAAAACTGAACTCAAAGGAGAGGTTCAAATCATAGAAAGTAATAGTGTCAGTCCTCTTGTACTTAAGTCGCCATTGTTCCTTTTGTATTATTCTTCGGATGCAAACTCTGTGTTTCATCCTTAATAGGAAGGTCCAAGGGATACAGTAAACCTGAAGTGAAGCATCGGAATCTAAAGCTGGACTCACAGGAGAGGTTCAAATCATAGAAAGTTAGTGTGTCAGTCCTCTTGTACTTAAGTCGGCATTGTGCCTTTTGAATTTAATTCCGATGCAATTTCTGTATTTGATCGTCAATAAGAACGTCCAAGGGATACAGTAAATCTGAAGTGAAGCATCGGAATCTAAGACTGGACTCACAGGAGAGGTTCAAATCATAGAAAGTGAGAGTGTCAGTCCTCTTTTACTTATGTCGGCATTGTGCATATTGTATTAAATTCGGATGCAATTTCTGTGTTTCATCATCAATAAGAAGGTGCAAAGTATACAGTAAACCTGTAGTGAAGGATCGGAATCTAAAACTGGACCCACAGGAGAGGTTCAAATCGTAGAAAGTGAGAGTGTCAGTCCTCTTGTACTTAAGTCGGCATTGTGCCTTTTGTATTAAATTCGGATGCTGTTTCTGTGTTTCATCGTCAATAAGATTGTCCAAGGGATACAGTAAACCTGAAGTGAAGCATCGGAAACTAAAACTGGACTCACAGGAGAGGTTCAAACCATTGAAAGTTAGAGTGTCAGTCCTCTTGTACTTAAGTCGGCATTGTGCCTTTTGTATTAAATTCGGATGCAAACTCTTTGTTTCATTGTCAATAAGAAGGTCCAAGGGATACAGTAAACCTGAAGTGAAGCATCGGAATCCAAAACTGGACTCACAGGAGAGGTTCAAATCATAGAAAGTTAGAGTGTCAGACCTCTTGTACTTAAGTCGTCATTGTGCCCTTTGAATTTAATTCCGATGCAGTTTCTGTGTTTGATCGTCAATAAGAAGGTCCAAGGGATACAGTAAACCTGAAGTGAAGCACCGGAATCTAAAACTGGAATTACTGGAGAGGTTCAAATCATAGAAAGTTAGAGTGTCAGTTCTCTTGTACTTAAGTCGGCATTGTGCCGTTTCAATCTAATTCCGATGCAATTTCTGTGTTACATCGTCAATAAGCAGGTCCAAGGGATACAGTAAATCTGAAGTGAAGCTTCGGAATCTAAAACTGGACTCACAGGAGAGGTTCAAATCATAGAAAGTGAGTGTGTCAGTCCTCTTGTACTAAAGTCGGCATTGTGTCTTTTGTATTAAATTCGGATGCAAACTCTGTTTTTCATCGTCAATAAGAAGGTGCAAGGTATATAGTAAACCTGAAGTGAAGCATCGGAATCTAAAACTGGACTCACAGGAGAGGTTCAAACCATAGAAAGTGAGAGTGTCAGTCCCCATGTACTTAAGTCGGCATTGTGCCATTTGTATTACGTTCGGATGCAATTTCTGTGTATTTTCGTCAATAAGAAGATGCAAGGTATACAGTAAACCTGAAGTGAAGAATCGGAATCTAAACCAGGACTCACAGGAGAGGTTCAAATCATAGAAAGTTAGAGTGTCAGTCCTCTTTTACTTAAGTCGGCATTGTGCCTTTTGTATTAAATTCGGATGCAATTTCTGTGTTTCATCGTCAATAAGAAGGTCCAAGGGATACAGTAAACCTGAAGTGAAGCATCGGAATCTAAAACTGGACTCACAGGAAAGGTTCAAATCGTAGTAACTGAGAGTGTCAGTCCCCTTGTACTTAAGTCGGCTTTGTGCCTTTTGTATTAATTTCAGATGCAATTTCTGTTATTCATCGTCAATAAGAAGGTGCAAAGTATACACTAAACCTGAAGTGAAGCATCGGAATCTAAAACTCGACTCACAGGAGAGGTTCTAATCATAGAAGGTGAGAGTGTCAGTCCTCTTTTACTTAAGTCGGCATTGTGCTTTTGTATTAAATTCGGATGCAATTTCTGCGTTTCATTGTCAATAAGAAGGTGCAAGGTATACAGTAAACCTGAAGTAAAGCATTAGAATGTAAATCTGGACTCACAGGAGAGTTTAAAATCGTAGAAAGTCATAGTGTCAGTCCTCTTGTACTTAAGTCTGCATTGTGCCTTTTGAATTAAATTCGGATGCAATTTCTTTGTTTCATCGTCAATAAGAAGGTCCAATGCATACTGTAAACCTGAGGTGAAGCATCGGAATCTAAAGCTGGACTCACAGGAGAGGTTCAAATCATAGAAAGTTAGAGTGCCAGTCCTGTTGTACTTAAGTTGGCATTGTGCTTTTTGAATTTAATTCGGATGGAATTTCTGTGTTTCATCGTCAATAACAAGGTGCAAGGTATACAGTAAACCTGAAGTGAAGCATCGGAATCTAAAACTGGACTCACAGGAGAGGTTCAATTCATAGAAAGTGATAGGGTCAATCCTCTTTTACTTAAGTCGGCATTGTGCCTGTTGTATTACATTCGGATGCAATTTCTGTGTTTCATCGTCAATAAGAAGGTGCAAGTTATACAGTAATCTTCAAGTGAAGCATCGGAATCTAAAACTGGACTCACAGGAGAGGTTCAAATCGTAGAAAGTGAGCGTGTCCGTCCCCTTGTACTTAAGTTGGCATTGTGCCTTTTGTATTAAAGTCGGATGCAATTTCTGTGTTTCATCGTCAATAAGAAGTTGCAAGGTATACAGTAAACCTGAAGTTATGCATCGGAACCTAAAACTGGACTCACAGGAGTGGTACAAGTCATAGAAAGTGAGAGTGTCAGTACTCTGGTACTTAAGTCGGCATTATGCATTTTGTATTAAATTCGGATGCAATATCTGTGTTTCAGCGTCAATAAGAAGGTCCAAGGGATACAGTAAACCTGAAGTGAAATATCGGAACTAAAAACTGGACTCACAGGAGAGGTTCAAATAATAGAAAGTAAGTGTGTCAGTCCTCTTGTACTTAAGTCGGCATTGTGCCTTTTGAATTTAATTCCGATGCAATTTCTGTGTTTCAACGTCAATAAGAAGGTCCAGGGGATACAGTAAATCTGAAGTGAAGCATCGGAATCTAAAACTGGACTCACAGGAGAGGATCAAATCATAGAAAGTAAGAGTGTCAGTCCTCTTTTACTTAAGTCGGCATTGAGCTTTTTGAATGTAATAACGATGCAATTTTTGTGTTTCATCACCAATAAGAAGGTGCAAGGTATACAGTAAACCTGAAGTGAAGCATCTGAATCTAAAACTGAACTCACAGGAGAGGTTCAAATCATAGAAAGTGAGAGTGTCAGTCCTCTTGTACTTAAGTCGCCATTGTGCCTTTTGTATAAAATTCGGATGCAATATCTGTGTTTGATCGTCAATAAGAATGTCCAAGGAATATAGTAAACATGAAGTGAAGCATCGGAATTTAAAACTGGACTCACAGAAGCGGTTCAAATCATAGAAAGTTAGAGTGTCAGTCCTGTTGTACTTAAGTCGGCATTTTGCCTTTTGTATTAAATTCGGATGCAAACACTGTGTTCAATTGTCAATAGGAAGGTCCAAAGGATACAGTAAACCTGAAGTGAAGCATCGGAATCTAAAACTGGACTCACAGGAGAGGTTCAAATCATAGAAAGTTAGAGTGTCAGTAAACTTGTGCTTAAGTCGGCATTGTGCTTTTTGAATTTAATTCCGATGCAATTTCTGTGTTTCATCGTCAATAAGAAGGTCCAAGGGATACAGTAAATCTGAAGTGAAGCATCGGAATCTAAAACTGGACTCACAGGTGCGGTTCAAATCATAGAGAGTGAGAGTGTCAGTCCTCTTTTCCTTAAGTCGGCATTGTGCCTTTTGTATTAAATTCGGATGCAATTTCTGTGTTTCATCGTCAATAAAAAGGTGCAAGGTATACAGTAAACCTGTAGTGATGCATCTGAATCGAAAACTGGACTCACAGGAGAGGTTAAAATCGTAGAAAGTGAGAGTGTCATTGCTCTTGTACTTGAGTCGCATTGTGCCTTTTGTATTAAATTCGGATGCAATTTCCTTGTTTCATCGTCAATACGAAGGTCTAAGGGATACAGTAAACCTGAAGTGAAGCATCGGAATCTAAAACTGGTCTCACAGGTGAGGTTCAAATCATAGAAAGTGAGAGTGACAGTCATCTGGTACTTAAGTCGGCATTGTGCCTTTTGTATTAAATTCGGATGCCATTTCTGTATTTCATTGTCAATAAGAAAGTCCAAGGGATACAGTATACCTGAAGTGAAGCATCGGAATCTAAAACTGGACTCACAGGGGTGGTTCAATTCAAACAAAGTTAGAGTGTCAGACCACTTGTACTTAAGTCGGCATTGTGCCGTTTATATTAAACTCGGATGCAAACTCTGTGTTCCATCTTTAATAAGAAGGTCCAAGGGATACAGTAAACCTGATGTGAAGCATCGGAATGTAAAACTGGACTCACAGGAGAGGCTCAAATCATAGAAAGTGAGAGTGTCAGTCATCTTGTACTTAAGTCGGCATTGTGCCTGTTGTATTAAATTCGGATGGAATATCTGTGTTTCAACGTCAATAAGAAGGTGCAAGGAATACAGTACTCTTCAAGTCAAGCATCGGAATCTAAAACTGGACTCACAGGAGAGGTTCAAATCGTAGAGAGTGAGAGTGTCAGTCCTCTTGTACTTAAGTCGGCATTGTGCCTTTTGTATTAAATTCGGATGCAATTTCTGTGTTTCATCGTCGATAAGAAGGTGCAAAGTATACAGTTAACCTGAAGTGAAGCATCGGAATCTAAAACTGGATTCACAGGAGAGGTACAAATCATAGAAAGTGAGAGTGTCAGTCCTCTTGTCCTTAACTCGGCATTGTGCCTTTTGTATTAAATTCGGATGCAATTTCTGTGTTTCAGCGTCAATTAGAAGGTCCAAGGGATACAGTAAACCTGATGTGAAGCATCGGAACTAAAAACTGGACTCACAGGAGAGGTTCAAATAATAGAAAGTGAGAGTGTCAGACCTCTTGTACTTAAGTCGGCATTGTGCCTTTTGAATTTATTTCCGACGCAATTTCTGTTTTTCATCGTCAATACGAAGGTCCAAGGGATACAGTAAATATGAAGTGAAGCATCGGAATCTAAAACTGGTCTCACAGGAGAGGTTAAAATCATAGAAAGTGAGAGTGTCAGTCCTCTTTTACTTAAGTCGGCATTGTGCTTTTTGAATTTAGTTACGATGCAATTTCTGTGTTTCATCGTCAATAAGAAGGTGCAAGGTATACAGTAAACCTGAAGTGAGGCATCGGAATCTAAAACTGGACTCAAAGGACAGGTTCAAATCATAGAAAGTTAGAGTGTCATTCCTCTTGTACTTAAGTCGGCATTGCGCCTTTTGAATTTAATTCCGATGCTATTTCTGTGTTTCATCGTCAATAAGAAGGTCCAAGGGTTACAGTAAATCTGAAGTGAAGCATCGGAATCTAAACCTGGACTCACAGGAGAGGTTCAAATCGTAGAAAGTGAGAGTGTCAGTCCTCTTGTACTCAAGTAGGCATTTTGCCTTTTGTATTAAATTCAGATGCAATTTCTGTGTTTCATCGTCAATAAGAAGGTGCAAGGTATACAGTAAACCTGAAGTGAAGCATCGGACTCTAAAACTGGAATCGCAGGACATGTTCAAATCATAGAAAGTTAGTGTGTCAGTCCTCTTGTACTTATGTCGGTATTGTGCCTGTTGTATTAAATTCAGATGTAACTTCTGTGTTTCATCGTCAATAAGAAGGTCCACACGATACAGTAAACCTGAAGTGAAGCATCGAATTTAAAACTGGACTCACAGGAGAGGTTCAAATCATAGAAAGTGAGAGTGTCAGTCCTCTTTTACTTAAGTCGGCATTGTGCCATTTGTATTTAAATCGGATGCAATTTCTGCGTTTCATCGTCAATAAGAAGGTCCAAGGGATACAGTAAACCTGAAATGAAGCATCGGAATCTATAACTGCACTCACAGGAGAATTTCAAATCGTAGAAAGTGAGAGCGTCAGTCCTCTTGTACTTAAGACGGCATTGTGCCTTTTGTAATAAATTCGAATGCAATTTCTGTGCTTCATCGACAATAAGAAGGTGCAAGGTATACAGTATACCAGAAGTGAAGCATCGGAATCTAAAACTGGACTCACAGGAGAGGTTCAATTCAAAGAAAGTTAGAGTGTCAGACCTCTTGTACTTAGGTCGGCATTTTGCCTTTTGTATTAAATTCGGATGCAAGCTATGTGTTACATCGTCAATAAGAAGGTCCAAGGGTTGCAGTAAACCTGAAGTGAAGCATCGGAATCTGAAACTGGACTCACAGGAGAGGCTCAAATCATAGAAAGTGAGAGTGGCAGTCCTCTTGTACTTAAGTCGGCATTGTGTCTGTTGTATTAAATTCGGATGCCATTTCTGTGTTTCATCGTCAATAAGAAGGTGCAAGGTATACAGTAGTGTTCAAGTGAAGCATCGGAATCTGAAACTGGACGCACAGGAGAGGTTCAAATCGTAGAAAGTGAGAGTGCCAGTCCTCTTGTACTTAAGTCGGCATTGTGCCTTTTGTATTAAATTCGGATCCAATTTCTGTGTTTCATCGTCAATAAGATTGTGCAAGGTATATAGTAAACCTGAAGTGAAGCATCGGAATCTAAAACTGGACTCACAGGAGAGGTACAATTCATAGAAAGTGAGAGTGTCAATCCTCTTGTACTTAAGTCGGCATTGTTCGTTTTGTATTAAATTCGGATGCAATTTCTGTGTTTCATCGTCAATAAGAAGGTCCAAGGGTTGCAGTAAACCTGAAGTGAAGCATCGGAATCTGAAACTGGACTCACAGGAGAGGTTCAAATCATAGAAAGTGAGAGTGGCAGTCCTCTTGTACTTAAGTCGGCATTGTGTCTGTTGTATTAAATTCGGATGCAATTTCTGTGTTTGATCGTCAATAAGAATGTCCAAGGGATACAGTAAACCTGAAGTGAAGCATCGGAATCTAAAACTGGACTCACAGGAGAGGTTCAAATCATAGAAAGTTGGAGTGTCAGTCCTCTTGTACTTAAGTCGGCATTGTGCCTTTTGTATTAAATTCGGATGCAACTTCTGTGTTTCATTGTCAATAAGAAGTTCCAAGGGATACAGTAAACCTGAAGTGAAGCATCGGATCTAAAAACTGGACTCACAGGAGAGGTTCAAATCGTAGAAAGTGAGAGTGTCAGTCCTCTTGTACTTAAGTCGGCTTTGTGCCTTTTGTATTAATTTCAGATGCAATTTCTGTTATTCATCATCAATATGAAGATGCAAAGTATACAGTAAACCTGAAGTGAAGCATCGGAATCTAAAACTCCACTCACAGGAGAGGTTCAAATCATAGAAATCTAGAGTGTCAGTCCTCTTGTACTTAAGTCGGCATTGCGCTTTTTGTAGTTAATTCCGATGCAATTTCTGTGTTTCATCGTCAATAAGAAGGTGCAAGGTATACAGTAAACCTGAAGTTAAGCATCGGAACCTGAAACTGGACTCACAGGCGATGTTCAAATCATAGAAAGTGATAGTGTCAGTCCTCTCGTACTTATGTCGCCATTGTGCCTTTTGTATTAAATTCGGATGCAATTTCTGTGTTTGACCGTCAATAAGAATGTCCAAGGGATACAGTAAACCTGAGGTGAATCATCGGAATCTAAAACTGGACTCACAGGAGAGGTTCAAATCATAGAAAGTTAGAGTCTCAGTCCTCTTGTACTTAAGTTTGCATTGTGCCTTTTGTATTAAATTCGGATGCAAAATCTGTGTTTCATTGTCAATAAGAAGGTCCAAGGGAAGCAGTAAACCTGAAGTGAAGCATCGGAATATAAAACTGGCTCACAATAGAGGTTCAAATCATAGAAAGTTAGAGTGTCAGTCCTCTTGTACTGAAGTCGGCATTGTGCCTTTAGAATTTAATTCCGATGCAATTTCTGTGTTTCATCGTCAATAAGAAGGTCCTAGGGATACAGTAAATCTGAAGTGAAGCATTGGAATCTAAAACCGGACACACAGGAGAGGTTCAAATCATAGAAAGTGAGTGCGTCAGTCCTTTTTTACTTAAGTCGGCATTGTGCCTTTTGTATTAATTTCAGATGCAATTTCTGTGTTTCATCGTCAATAAGAAGGTGCAAGGTATACAGTAAACCTGTAGTGAAGCATCGAAATCTAAAACTGGACTCACAGGAGAGGTTCAAATCGTAGAAAGTGAGAGTGTCAGTCCTCTTGTACTTAAGGCGGCATTGTGCCTTTTGTATTAAATTCGGATGCAATTTCCTTGTTTCATCGTCAATAAGAAGGTCCAAGGGATACAGTAAACCTGAAGTGAAGCATCGGAATCTTAAACTGGGCTCACAGGAGTGGTTCAAATCGTAGAAAGTGAGAGTGTCAGTCCTCTTGTACTTAATTCGCCATTGTGCCTTTTGTATTAAATTCGGATGCAATATCAGTGTTTGATCGTCAATAAGAATGTCAAAGGGATACAGTAAACCTGAAGTGAAGCATCGGAATCTAAAACTGGATTCACAGGAGAGGTTGAAATCATAGAAAGTTAGAGTGTCAGTCCTCTTGTACTTATGTCGACATTGTGCCTTTTGTATTAAATTCTGATGCAATTTCTGTGTTTCATCGTCAATAAGAAGGTCCAAGGGATACAGTAAACCTGAAGTGAAGCATCGGATCTAGAACCAGGACTCACAGGAGAGGTTCAAATAATAGAAAGTGAGAGTGTCAGTCCTCTTGTACTTAAGTCGGCATTGTGACATTTGTATTAAATTCGGATGCCATTTCTGTGTTTCATCGTCAATACGAAGATACAAGGGATATAGTAAACCTGAAGTGAAGCATCGGAATCTAAAACTGAGCTCACTGGAGACGTTCAAATCATAGAATGTGAGAGTGTCAGTCCTCTTGTACTAAAGTCGGCATTGTGCCTTTTGTATTAAATTCGGATGCAATCTCTGTGTTACATCGTCAATAAGAACGTCCAAGGGATACAGTAAACCTGAAGTGAAGCATCGGAATCAAAAACTGGACTCACAGGAGAGGTTAAAATCGTAGAAAGTGAGAGTGTCATTGCTCTTGTACTTGAGTCGGCATTGTGCCTTTTGTATTAATTTCAGATGCAATTTCTGTTATTCATCGTCAATAAGAAGGTGCAAAGTATACAGTAAACCTGAAGTAAAGCATCGGAATCTAAAACTCGACTTACAGGAGAGGTTCAAATCATAGAAATTGAGAGTTTTAGTCCTCTTTTACTTAAGTCGGCATTGTGCCTTTTGTATTAAATTCCGATGCTATTTCTGTGTTTCATTGTGAATAAGAAGGTGCAAGGTATACAGTAAACCTGAAGTGAAGCTTCGGAATCTAAAACTGGACTCAAAGGAGAGGTTCAAATCATAGAAAGTAATAGTGTCAGTCCTCTTGCACTTAAGTCGCCATTGTTCCTTTTGTATTATTCTTCGGATGCAAACTCTGTGTTTCATCTTTAATAAGAAGGTCCAAAAGATACAGTAAACCTGAAGTGAAGCATCGGAATCTAAAGCTGTACTCACAGGAGAGGTTCAAATCATAGAAAGCTAGTGTGTCAGTCCTCTTGTACTTAAGTCGGCATTGGGCCTTTTGAATTTAATTCCGATGCAATTCCTGTATTTGATCGTCAATAAGAACGTCCAAGGGATACAGTAAATCTGAAGTGAAGCATCGGAATCTAAGACTGGACTCACAGGAGAGGTTCAAATCATAGAAAGTGAGAGTGTCAGTCCTCTTTTACTTATGTCGGCATTGTGCATATTGTATTAAATTCGGATGCAATTTCTGTGTTTCATTGTCAATAAGATTGTCCAAGGGATACTGTAAACCTGAAGTGAAGCATCGGAAACTAAAACTGGACTCACAGGAGAGGTTCAAATCATTGAAAGTTAGAGTGTCAGTCCTCTTGTACTTAAGTCGGCATTGTGCCTTTTGTATTAAATTCGGATGCAAACTCTTTGTTTCATTGTCAATAAGAACGTCCAAGGGATACAGTAAACCTGAAGTGAAGCATCGGAATCCAAAACTGGACTCACAGGAGAGGTTCAAGTCATAGAAAGTTAGAGTGTCAGACCTCTTGTACTTAAGTCGGCATTGTGCCCTTTGTATTTAATTCCGATGCAATTTCTGTGTTTGATCGTCAATAGGAAGGTCCAAGGGATACAGTAAACCTGAAGTGAAGCACCGGAATCTAAAACTGGACTTACAGGAGAGGTTAAAATCATAGAAAGTTAGAGTGTCAGTTCTCTTGTACTTAAGTCGGCATTGTGCCGTTTCAATCTATTTCCGATGCAATTTCTGTGTTACATCGTCAATAAGCAGGTCCAAGGGATACAGTAAATCTGAAGTGAAGCTACGGAATCTAAAACTGGACTTACAGGAGAGGTTCAAATCATAGAAAGCTAGTGTGTCAGTCCTCTTGTACTTAAGTCGGCATTGGGCCTTTTGAATTTAATTCCGATGCAATTTCTGTATTTGATCGTCAATAAGAACGTCCAAGGGATACAGTAAATCTGAAGTGAAGCATCGGAATCTAAGACTGGACTCACAGGAGTGGTTCAAATCATAGAAAGTGAGTGTGTCAGTCCTCTTGTACTAAAGTCGACATTGTGTCTTTTGTATTAAATTCGGATGCAAACTCTGTTTTTCATCGTCAATAAGAAGGTGCAAGGTATATAGTAAACCTGAAGTGAAGCATCGGAATCTAAAACTGGACTCACAGGAGAGGTTCTAACCATAGAAAGTGAGAGTGTCAGTCCCCATGTACTTATGTCGGCATTGTGCCATTTGTATTACGTTCGGATGCAATTTCTGTGTATCTTCGTCAATAAGAAGGTGCAAGGTATACAGTAAACCTGAAGTGAAGAATCGGAATCTAAACCAGGACTCACAGGAGAGGTTCAAATCATAGAAAGTTAGAGTGTCAGTCCTCTCTTACTTAAGTCGGTATTGTGTCTTTTGTATTAAATTCGGATGCAATTTCTGTGTTTCATCGTCAATAAGAAGGTGCAAAGTATACACTAAACCTGAAGTGAAGCATCGGAATCTAAAACTCGACTCACAGGAGAGGTTCTAATCATAGAAAGTGAGAGTGTCTGTCCTCTTTTACTTAAGTCGGCATTGTGCTTTTGTATTAAATTCGGATGCAATTTCTGCGTTTCATTGTCAATAAGAAGGTGCAAGGTATACAGTAAACCTGAAGTAAAGCATTAGAATGTAAATCTGGACTCACAGGAGAGTTTAAAATCGTAGAAAGTCATAGTGTCAGTCCTCTTGTACTTAAGTCTGCATTGTGCCTTTTGAATTAAATTCGGATGCAATTTCTTTGTTTCATCGTCAATAAGAAGGTCCAATGCATACTGTAAACCTGAAGTGAAGCATCGGAATCTAAAACTGGACTCACAGGAGAGGTTCAAATCATAGAAAGTTAGAGTGTCAGTCCTGTTGTACTTAAGTCGGCATTGTGCTTTTTGAATTTAATTCGGATGCAATTTCTGTGTTTCATCGTCAATAACAAGGTGCAAGGTATACAGTAAACCTGAAGTGAAGCATCGGAATCCAAAACTGGACTCACAGGAGAGGTTCAAATCGTAGAAAGTGAGCGTGTCCGTCCTCTTGTACTTCAGTTGGCATTGTGCCTTTTGTATTAAAGTCGGATGCAATTTCTGTGTTTCATCGTCAGTAAGAAGTTGCAAGGTATACAGTAAACCTGAAGTTATGCATCGGAATCTAAAACTGGACTCACAGGAGAGGTTCAAATCGTAGAAAGTGAGAGTGTCAGTACTCTGGTACTTAAGTCGGCATTGTGCATTTTGTATTAAATTCGGATGCAATTTCTGTGTTTCGGCGTCAATAAGAAGGTCCAAAGGATACAGTAAACCTGAAGTGAAACATCGGAACTAAAAACTGGACTCACAGGAGAGGTTAAAATAATAGAAAGTAAGTGTGTCAGTCCTCTTGTACTTAAGTCGGCATTGTGCCTTTTGAATTTAATTCCGATGCAATTTCTGTGTTTCAACGTCAATAAGAAGGTCCAGGGGATACAGTAAATCTAAAGTGAAGCATCGGAATCTAAAACTGGACTCACAGGAGAGGATCAAATCATAGAAAGTAAGAGTGTCAGTCCTCTTTTACTTAAGTCGGCATTGAGCTTTTTCAATGTAATAACGATGCAATTTTTGTGTTTCATCACCAATAAGAAGGTGCAAGGTATACAGTAAACCTGAAGTGAAGCATCGGAATCTAAAACTGGACTCACAGGAGAGGTTCAAATCATAGAAAGTTAGAGTGTCAGTAAACTTGTGCTTAAGTCGGCATTGTGCTTTTTGAATTTAATTCCGATGCAATTTCTGTGTTTCATCGTCAATAAGAAGGTCCAAGGGATACAGTAAATCTGAAGTGAAGCATCGGAATCTAAAACTGGACTCACAGGTGCGGTTCAAATCATAGAGAGTGAGAGTGTCAGTCCTCTTTTACTTAAGTCGGCATTGTGCCTTTTGTATTAAATTCGGATGCAATTTCTGTGTTTCATCGTCAATAAAAAGGTGCAAGGTATACAGTAAACCTGTAGTGAAGCATCGGAATCGAAAACTGGACTCACAGGAGAGGTTAAAATCGTAGAAAGTGAGAGTGTCATTGCTCTTGTACTTGAGTCGCATTGTGCCTTTTGTATTAAATTCGGATGCAATTTCCTTGTTTCATCGTCAATACGAAGGTCTAAGGGATACAGTAAACCTGAAGTGAAGCATCGGAATCTAAAACTGGTCTCACAGGTGAGGTTCAAATCATAGAAAGTGAGAGTGACAGTCATCTGGTACTTAAGTCGGCATTGTGCCTTTTGTATTAAATTCGGATGCCATTTCTGTATTTCATTGTCAATAAGAAAGTCCAAGGGATACAGTATACCTGAAGTGAAGCATCGGAATCTAAAACTGGACTCACAGGAGTGGTTCAATTCAAACAAAGTTAGAGTGTCAGACCACTTGTACTTAAGTCGGCATTGTGCCGTTTATATTAAACTCGGATGCAAACTCTGTGTTCCATCTTTAATAAGAAGGTCCAAGGGATACAGTAAACCTGATGTGAAGCATCGGAATGTAAAACTGGACTCACAGGAGAGGCTCAAATCATAGAAAGTGAGAGTGTCAGTCATCTTGTACTTAAGTCGGCATTGTGCCTGTTGTATTAAATTCGGATGGAATATCTGTGTTTCATCGTCAATAAGAAGGTGCAAGGAATACAGTACTCTTCAAGTGAAGCATCGGAATCTAAAACTGGACTCACAGGAGAGGTTCAAATCGTAGAGAGTGAGAGTGTCAGTCCTCTTGTACTTAAGTCGGCATTGTGCCTTTTGTATTAAATTCGGATGCAATTTCTGTGTTTCATCGTCGATAAGAAGGTGCAAAGTATACAGTAAACCTGAAGTGAAGCATCGGAATCTAAAACTGGATTCACAGGAGAGGTACAAATCATAGAAAGTGAGAGTGTCAGTCCTCTTGTACTTAACTCGGCATTGTGCCTTTTGTATTAAATTCGGATGCAATTTCTGTGTTTCAGCGTCAATTAGAAGGTCCAAGGGATACAGTAAACCTGAATTGAAGCATCGGAACTAAAAACTGGACTCACAGGAGAGATTCAAATAATAGAAAGTGAGAGTGTCAGACCTCTTGTACTTAAGTCGGCATTGTGCCTTTTGAATTTAATTCCGACGCAATTTCTGTTTTTCATCGTCAATACGAAGGTCCAAGGGATACAGTAAATATGAAGTGAAGCATCGGAATCTAAAACTGGTCTCACAGGAGAGGTTAAAATCATAGAAAGTGAGAGTGTCAGTCCTCTTTTACTTAAGTCGGCATTGTGCTTTTTGAATTTAATTACGATGCAATTTCTGTGTTTCATCGTCAATAAGAAGGTGCAAGGTATACAGTAAACCTGAAGTGAGGCATCGGAATCTAAAACTGGACTCAAAGGCCAGGTTCAAATCATAGAAAGTTAGAGTGTCATTCCTCTTGTACTTAAGTCGGCATTGCGCCTTTTGAATTTAATTCCGATGCTATTTCTGTGTTTCATCGTCAATAAGAACGTCCAAGGGTTACAGTAAATCTGAAGTGAAGCATCGGAATCTAAACCTGGACTCACAGGAGAGGTTAAAATCGTAGAAAGTGAGAGTGTCAGTCCTCTTGTACTCAAGTAGGCATTTTGCCTTTTGTATTAAATTCAGATGCAATTTCTGTGTTTCATCGTCAAAAAGAAGGTGCAAGGTATACAGTAAACCTGAAGTGAAGCATCGGACTCTAAAACTGGACTCGCAGGACATGTTCAAATCATAGAAAGTTAGAGTGTCAGTCCTCTTGTACCTATGTCGGTATTGTGCCTGTTGTATTAAATTCAGATGTAACTTCTGTGTTTCATCGTCAATAAGATGGTCCACACGATACAGTAAACCTGAAGTGAAGCATCGAATTTAAAACTGGACTCACAGGAGAGGTTCAAATCGTAGAAAGTGAGAGTGTCAGTCCTCTTTTACTTAAGTCGGCATTGTGCCTTTTGTATTTAAATCGGATGCAATTTCTGTGTTTCATCGTCAATAAGAAGGTCCAAGGGATACAGTAAACCTGAAGTGAAGCATCGGAATCTATAACTGCACTCACAGGAGAATTTCAAATCGTAGAAAGTGAGAGCGTCAGTCCTCTTGTACTTAAGTCGGCATTGTGCCTTTTGTAATAAATTCGAATGCAATTTCTGTGCTTCATCGACAATAAGAAGGTGCAAGGTATACAGTAAACCTGAAGTGAAGCATCGGAATCTAAAACTGGACTCACAGGAGAGGTTCAATTCAAAGAAAGTTAGGGTGTCAGACCACTTGTACTTAGGTCGGCATTTTGCCTTTTGTATTAAATTCGGATGCGAGCTATGTGTTTCATCGTCAATAAGAAGGTCCAAGGGTTGCAGTAAACCTGAAGTGAAGCATCGGAATCTGAAACTGGACTCACAGGAGAGGCTCAAATCATAGAAAGTGAGAGTGGCAGTCCTCTTGTACTTAAGTCGGCATTGTGTCTGTTGTATTAAATTCGGATGCAATTTCTGTGTTTCATCGTCAATAAGAAGGTGCAAGGTATACAGTAGTGTTCAAGTGAAGCATCGGAATCTGAAACTGGACGCACAGGAGAGGTTCAAATCGTAGAAAGTGAGAGTGCCAGTCCTCTTGTACTTAAGTCGGCATTGTGCCTTTTGTATTAAATTCGGATCCAATTTCTGTGTTTCATCGTCAATAAGATTGTGCAAGGTATATAGTAAACCTGAAGTGAAGCATCGGAATCTAAAACTGGACTCACAGGAGAGGTACAAATCATAGAATGTAGGAGTGTCAGTCCTCTTGTAGTTAAGTCGGCATTGTGCCTTTTGTATTAAATTCCGATGCAATTTCTGTGTTTCATCGTCAATAAGAAAGTCCAAGGGATACAGTAAACCTGAAGTGAAGCATCGGAACTAAAGACTGGACTCACAGGAGAGGTTCAAATAACAGAAAGTGAGAGTGTCAGTCGTCTTGTACTTAAGTCGGCATTGTGCCTTTTGTGTTAAATTCGGATGCAATTTCTGTGATTCATCGTCAATACGAAGGTCCAAGGTATATAGTAAACCTGAAGTGAAGCATCGGAATCTAAAACTGGACTCACTGGAGAGTGTCATATCATAGAAAGTGAGAGTGTCAGTCCTCTTGTACTAAAGTCCGGCATTGTGCCTTTTGTATCAAATCGGATGAAATTTCTGTGATTCATCGTCAATAAGAAGGTGCAAGGTATACAGAAATCTTCAACTGAAGCATCGGAATCTAAAACTGGACTCACAGAAGAGGTTCAAATCGTAGAGAGTGAGTCAGTCCTCTTGTACTTAAGTCGGAATTGTGCCTTTTGTATTAAATTCGGATGCAATTTCTGTGTTTCATCGTCAATAAGAAGGTGCAAGGTATACAGTAAACCTGAAGTGAAGCATCGGAATCTAAAACTGGACTCACAGGACAGGTACAAATCATAGAAAGTGAGAGTGTCAGTCCTCTTGTACTTAAATCGGCATTGTGCCTTTTGTATTAAATTCAGATGCAATTTCTGTGTTTCAGCGTCAATAAGAAGGTCCAAGGGATACAGTAAACCTGAATTGAAGCATCGGAACTCAAAACTGGACTCACAGGAGAGGTTCAAATAATAAGAAAGTGAGAGTGTCAGTCCTCTTGTACTTAAGTCGGCATTGTGCCATTTGAATTTATTTCCGATGCAATTTCTGTGTTTAATCGTCAATAAGAAGGTCCAAGGGATACAGTAAATCTGAAGTGAAGCATCGGAATCTAAAACTGGACTCACAGGCGAGGTTTAATTCATAGAAAGTGAGAGTGTCAGTCCTCTTGTACTTAAGTCGCCATTGTGCCTTTTGTATTAAATTCGGATGCAATTTCTGTGTTTGATCGTCTATAATAATGTCCATGAATACAGTAAACCTGAAGTGAAGCATCGGAATCTAAAACTGGACTCACAGGATAGGTTCAAATCATAGAAAGTTAGAGTGTCAGTCCTCTTGTACTTAAGTCGGCATTGTGCCTTTTGTATTAAATTGCGATGCAAACTCTGTGTTCTATTGTCAATAAGAAGGTCTAAGGGATACAGTAAACCTGAAGTGAAGCATCGGAATCTAAAACTGGACTCACAGGAGAGGTTCAAATCATAGAAAGTTAGAGTCTCAGTCCTCCTGTACTTAAGTCGGCATTG
Organism: Schistocerca serialis cubense; assembly: GCF_023864345.2. Taxonomy (NCBI): domain Eukaryota; kingdom Metazoa; phylum Arthropoda; class Insecta; order Orthoptera; family Acrididae; genus Schistocerca; species Schistocerca serialis. Next base: position 5,080,496 of record NW_026048462.1, read on the forward strand.
CGCCTTTTGAATTTAATTCCGATGCAATTTCTGTGTTTCATCGTCAATAAGAAGGTCCAAGGGATACATTAAATCTGAAGTGAAGCATCGGAATCTAAACCTGGACTCACAGGAGAGATTCAAATCGTAGAAAGTGAGAGTGTCAGTAATCTTGTACTCAAGTAGGCATTTTGCCTTTTGTATTAAATTCAGATGCAATTTCTGTACTTCATCGTCAATAAGAAGGTGCAAGGTATACAGTAAACCTGAAGTGAAGCATCGGAATCTAAAACTGGACTCGCAGGACATGTTCAAATCATAGAAAGTTAGAGTGTCTGTCCTCTTGTACTTCTGTCGGAATTGTGCCTGTTGTATTACATTCAGGTGTAATTTCTGTGTTTCAGCATCATTAAGAAGGTCCACGGGATTCAGTAAACCTGAAGTGAAGCATCGGAATCTAAAACTGGACTCACAGGAGAGGTTCAAATCGTGGAAAGTGAGAGAGCCAGTCCTCTTGTACTTAAGTCGGCATTGTGCTTTTGTATTAAATTCGGATCCAATTTCTGTGTTCCATCGTCAATAAGATGGTGCAAGGTAGACAGTAAACCTGAAGTGAAGCATCGGAACTAAAGACTGGACTCACAGGAGAGGTTCAAATATCAGAAAGTGAGAGTGTCAGTCGTCTTGTACTTAAGTCGGCATTGTGCCTTTTGTATTAAATTCGGATGCAATTTCTGTGATTCATCGTCAATAAGAAGGTGCAAGGTATATAGTAAACCTGAAGTGAAGCATCGGAACCTAAAACTGGACTCACTGGAGAGGTTCATATGATAGAAAGTGAGAGTGTCAGTCCTCTTGTTCTAAAGTCCGGCATTGTGCCTTTTGTATCAAATTCGGATGAAATTTCTGTGATTCATCGTCAATAAGAATGTGCAAGGTATACAGTAAACCTAAAGTGAAGCATCGGGATCTAAAACTGGACTTACAGGAGAGATTCAAATCGTAGAAAGTGAGAGTGCCAGTCCTCTTGTACTTAAGTCGGCATTATGCCTTTTGTATTAAATTCGGATGCAATTTCTGTGTTTCAGCGTCAATAAGAAGGTCCAAGGGATACAGTAAACCTGAAGTGAAGCATCGGAACTAAAAACTGGACTCACAGGAGAGGTTCAAATAATAAGAAAGTGAGAGTGTCAGTCCTCTTTTACTTAAGTCGGCATTGTGCTTTTTGAATTTAATTACGATGCAATTTCTGTGTTTCATCGTCAATAAGAAGGTGCAAGGTTTACAGTAAACCTGAAGTGAAGCATCGGAATCCAAAACTGGACTCACCGAAGAGGTTAAAATCATAGAAAGTGAGAGTGTCAGTCCTCTTGTACTTAAGTCGCCATTGTGCCTTTTGTATTAAATTCGGATGCAATTTCTGTGTTTGATCGTCTATAATAATGTCCATGAATACTGTAAACCTGAAGTGAAGCATCGGAATCTAAAACTGGACTCACAGGATATGTTCAAATCATAGAAAGTTAGAGTGTCAGTCCTCTTGTACTTAAGTCGGCATTGTGCCTTTTGTATTAAATTGCGATGCAAACTCTGTGTTCTATTGTCAATAAGAAGGTCTAAGGGATACAGTAAACCTGAAGTGAAGCATCGGAATCTAAAACTGGACTCACAGGAGAGGTTCAAATCATAGAAAGTTAGAGTGTCAGTCCTCTTGTACTTAAGTCGGCATTGCGCCTTTTGAATTTAATTCCGATGCAATTTCTGTGTTTCATCGTCAATACGAAGGTCCAAGGGATACATTAAATCTGAAGTGAAGCATCGGAATCTAAACCTGGACCCACAGGAGAGATTCAAATCGTAGAAAGTGAGAGTGTCAGTAATCTTGTACTCAAGTAGGCATTTTGCCTTTTGTATTAAATTCAGATGCAATTTCTGTGTTTCATCGTCAATAAGAAGGTGCAAGGTATACAGTAAACCTGAAGTGAAGCATCGGAATCTAAAACTGTACTCGCAGGACATGTTCAAATCATAGAAAGATAGAGTGTCTGTCCTCTTGTACTTATGTTGGTATTGTGCCTGTTGTATTAAATTCAGATGTAATTTCTGTGTTTCATCGTCATTAAGAAGGTCCACGGGATTCAGTAAACCTGAAGTGAAGCATCGGAATCTAAAACTGGACTCACAGGAGAGGTTCAAATCATAGAAAGTGAGAGTGTCAGTCCTCTTGTAGTTAAGTCGGCATTGTGCGTTTTGTATTAAATTCCGATGCAATTTCTGTGTTTCATCGTCAATAAGAAAGTCCAAGGGATACAGTAAGCCTGAAGTGAAGCATCGGAACTATAGACTGGACTCACAGGAGAGGTTCAAATATCAGAAAGTGAGAGTGTCAGTCGTCTTGTACTTAAGTCGGCATTGTGCCTTTTGTATTAAATTCGGATGCAATTTCTGTGATTCATCGTCAATACGAAGGTGCTAGGTATATAGTAAACCTGAAGTGAAGCATCGGAACCTAAAACTGGACTCACTGGAGAGGTTCATATGATAGAAAGTGAGAGTGTCAGTCCTCTTGTTCTAAAGTCCGGCATTGTGTCTTTTGTACCAAATTCGGTTGAAATTTCTGTGATTCATCGTCAATAAGAATGTGCAAGGTATACAGTAAACCTAAAGTGAAGCATCGGGATCTAAAACTGGACTTACAGGAGAGATTCAAATCGTAGAAAGTGAGAGTGCCAGTCCTCTTGTACTTAAGTCGGCATTGTGCCTTTTGTATTAAATTCGGATGCAATTTCTGTGTTTCATCGTCAATAAGATGGTGCAAGGTATACAGTAAACCTGAAGTGAAGCATCGGAATCTGAAACTGGACTCACAGGAGAGGTACAAATCATAGAAAGTGAGAGTGTCAGTCCTCTTGTAGTTAAGTCGTCATTGTGCATTTTGTATTAATTTCCGATGCAATTACTGTGTTTCATCGTTAATAAGAAAGTCCAAGGGATACAGTAAACCTGAAGTGAAGCATCGGAACTAAAAACTGGACTCACAGGAGAGGTTCAAATAGTAGAAAGTGAGAGTGTCAGTCCTCTTGAACTTAAGTCGGCATTGTGCCTGTTGTATTAAATTCGGAAGAAATTTCTGTGTTTCATCGTCAATAAGAAGATGCAAGGTATACAGTAATCTTCAAGTGAAGCATCGGAATCTAAAACTGGACTCACAGATGAGGTTCAAATCGTAGAGAGTGAGAGTGTCAGACCACTTGTACTTAAGTCGGCATTGTGCCTTTTGTATTAAATTCGGATGCACACTCTGTGTTTCATCTTTAATAAGAAGGTCCAAGGGATACAGTAAACATGATGTGAAGCATCGGAATGTAAAACGGGATTCACAGGAGAGGCTCAAATCATAGAAAGTGAGAGTGACAGTCATCTTGTACTTAAGTCGGCATTGTGCCTGTTGTATTAAATTCGGAAGAAATTTCTGTGTTTCATCGTCAATAAGAAGATGCAAGGTATACAGTAATCTTCAAGTGAGGCATCGGAATCTAAAACTGGACTCACAGATGAGGTTCAAATCGTAGAGAGTGAGAGTGTCAGTCCTCTTGTACTTAAGTTGGCATTGTGCCTTTTGTATTAAATTCGGATGCTATTTCTGTGTTTCATCGTCAATAAGAAGGTACAAGGTATACAGTAAACCTGAGGTGAAGCATCGGAATCTAAAACTGGACTCACAGGACAGGTACAAATCATAGAAAGTGAGAGTGTCAGTCCTCTTGTACTTAAATCGGCATTGTGCCTTTTGTATTAAACTCGAAGGCAATTTCTGTGTTTCAGCGTCGATAAGAAGGTCCAAGGGATACAGCGAACCTGAAGTGAAGCATCGGAACTAATAACTGGACTCACAGGAGAGGTTCAAATAATAAGAAAGTGAGAGTGTCAGTCCTCTTGTACTTAAGTCGGCATTGTGCCATTTGAATTTAATTCCGATGCAATTTCTGTGTTTAATCGTCAATAAGAAGGTCGAAGGGATACAGTAAATCCGAAGTGAAGCATCGGAATCTAAAACTGGACTCACAGGAGAGGTTCAAATCATAGAAAGTGAGAGTGTCAGTCCTCTTTTACTTAAGTCGACATTGTGCTTTTTGAATTTAATTACGATGCAATTTCTGTGTTTCATCGTCAATAAGAAGGTGCAAGGTATACAGTAATCTTCAAGTGAAGCATCGGAATCTAAAACTGGACTCACAGGAGAGGGTCACACCGTAGAAAGTGACAGTGTCAGTAATCTTGTACTTAAGTCGGCATTGTGCCTTTTGTATTAAATTCGGATGCAATTTCTGTGTTTAATCGTCAATAAGAAGGTCCAAGGGATACAGTAAACCTGAAGTGAAGCATCGGAATCTATAACTGGACCCACAGGACAAGTTCAAATCGTAGAAAGTGAGAGCGTCAGTCCTCTTGTACTTATGTCGGCTTTGTGCCTTTTGTAATAAATTCGAATGCTATGTCTGTGCTTCATCGACAATAAGAAGGTGCAAGAATTACAGTAAACCTGAAGTCAAGCATCGGAATCTAAAACTGGACTCACAGGAGAGGTTCAAATCATAGAAAGTGATAGGGTCAATCCTCTTGTACTTAAGTCGGCATTGTGTGTTTTGTATTAAATTCGGATGCAAGCTGTGTTTCATCGTCAATAAGAAGGTCCAAGGGTTACAGTAAACCTGAAGTGAAGCATCGAAATCTAAAACTGGACTCACATGAGAGGCTCAAATCATAGAAAGTGAGAGTGTCAGTCCTCTTATAGTTATGTCGGCATTGTGCCTTTTGTATTAAATTCCGATGCAATTTCTGTGTTTCATCGTCAATAAGAAAGTCCAAGGGATACAGTAAACCAGAAGTGAAGCATCGGAACTAAAAACTGGACTCACAGGAGAGGTTCAAATAGTAGAAAGTGAGACTGTCAGTCCTCTTGAACTTTAGTCGGCATTGTGCCATTGGTATTAAATTCGGATGCAATTTCTGTGTTTCATCGTCAGTAAGAAGGTCCAAGGGATACAGTAAACCTGAAGTGAAGCATCGGAATCTAAAACTGGACTCACAGGAGAGGTTCAATTCAAAGAAATTTAGAGTGTCAGACCACTTGTACTTAAGTCGGCATTGTGCCTTTTGTATTAAATTCGGATGCAAACTCTGTGTTTCATCATTAATAAGAAGGTCCAAGGGATACAGTAAACCTGATGTGATGCATCGGAATGTAAAACGGGACTCACAGGAGGGGCTCAAAACATAGAAAGTGAGAGTGTCAGTCATCTTGTACTTAAGACGGCATTGTGCCTTTGTATTAAATTCGGATGCAATTTCTGTGTTTCATCGTCAATAAGAAGGTGCAAGGTATACAGTAATCTTCAAGTGAAGCATCGGAATCTAAAACTAAACTCACAGGAGAGGTTCGAATCGTAGAGCGTGAGAGTGTCAGTCCTCTTGTACTTAAGTCGGCATTGTGCCTTTTGTTTTAAATTCGGATGCAATTTCTGAGTTTCATCGTCAATAAGAAGGTGCAAGGTATGCAGTAAACCTGAAGTAAAGCATCGGAATCTAAAACTGGAGTCACAGGACAGGTACAAATCATAGAAAGTGAGAGTGTCAGTCCTCTTGTACTTAAATCGGCATTGTGCCTTTTGTATTAAATTCGGATGCAATTTCTGTGTTTCAGCGTCAATAAGAAGGTCCAAGGGATACAGTAAACCTGAAGTGAAGCATCGGAACTAAAAACTGGACTCACAGGAGAGGTTCAAATAATAAGAAAGTGATAGTGTCAGTCCACTTGTACTTAAGTCGGCATTGTGCCATTTGAATTTAATTCCGATGCAATTTCTGTGTTTTATCGTCAATAAGATGGTCCAAGGGATACAGTAAATCTGAAGTGAAGCATCGGAATCTAAAACTGGACTCACAGGAGAGTTTCAAATCATAGAAAGTGAGAGTGTCAGTCGTCTTTTACTTAAGTTGGCATGGTGCTTTTTGAATTTAATTACGATGCAATTTCTGTGTTTCATCGTCAATAAGAAGGTGCAAGGTATACACTAAACCTGAAGTGAAACATCGGAATCTAAAATTGGACTCACTGGAGAGGTTCAAATCATAGAAAGTGAGAGTGTCAGTCCTCTTGTACTTAAGTCGCCATTGTGTCTTTTGTATTAAATTCGGATGCAATTTCTGTGTTTGATCGTCTATAAGATTGTCCAAGGAATACAGTAAACCTGAAGTGAAGCATCGGAATCTATAACTGGACCACAGGAGAAGTTCAAATCGTAGAAAGTGAGAGTGTCAGTCGTCTTGTACTTAAGTCGGCATTGTGCCTTTTGTAATAAATTCGAATGCGATGTGTGTGCTTCATCGACAGTAAGAAGGTGCAAGGTATACAGTAAACCTGAAGTGAACCATCGGAAACTAAAACTGGACTCACAGGAGAGGTTCAATTCAAAGAAAGTTAGAGTGTCAGACCTCTTGTACTTAAGTCGGCATTGTGCCTTTTGTATTAAATTCGGATGCAAGCTCTGTGTTTCATCGTCAATAAGAAGGTCCAAGGATACAGTAAACCTGAAGTGAAGCATCGGAATCTAAAACTGGACTCACAGGAGAGGTTCAAATCATAGAAAGTGAGAGTGTCAGTCCTCTTGTACTTAAGTCGGCATTGTCCCTTTTGTATTAAATTCGGATGCTATTTCTGTGTTTCATCGTCAATAAGAAGGTGCAAGGTAAACTGTAAACCTGAAGTGAAGCATCGGAATCTAAAACTGGACTCACAGGAGAGGTTCAAATCAAAGAAAGTTAGAGTGTCAGACCACTTGTACTTATGTCGGCGTTGTGCCTTTTGTATTAAATGCGGATGCAAACTCTGTGTTTCATCTTTAATAAGAAGGTCCGAGGGTTACAGTAAACCTGATGTGAAGCATCGTAACTAAAAACTGGACTCACAGGAGAGGTTCAAATAGTAGAAAGTGAGAGTTTCAGTCATCTTGTACCTAAGTCGGCATTGTGCCTGTTGTATTAAATTCGGATGCAATTTCTGTGTTTCATCGTCAATAAGAAGGTGCGAGGTATACAGTAAAAATGAAGTAAAGCATCGGAATCTAAAACTGGACTCACAGGAGAGGTTCAAATCATAGAAAGTGAGAGTGTCAGTCCTCTTGTACTTAAGTTGCCATTGTGCCTTTCGTATTAAATTCGGATGCAATTTCTGTGTTTGATCGTCTATAAGAATGTCCAAGGAATACAGTAAACATGAAGTGAAGCATCGGAATCTAAAACTGGACTCACAGGAGAGGTTCAAATAGTAGAAAGTGAGACTGTCAGTCCTCTTGAACTTTAGTCGGCATTGTGCCATTGGTATTAAATTCGGATGCAATTTCAGTGTTTCATCGTCAGTAAGAAGGTCCAAGGGATACAGTAAACCTGAAGTGAAGCATCGGAATCTAAAACTGGACTCACAGGAGAGGTTCAATTCAAAGAAAGTTAGAGTGTCAGACCACTTGTACTTAAGTCGGCATTGTGCCTTTTGTATTAAATTCGGATGCAATTTCTGTGTTTCAGCGTCAATAAGAAGGTGCAAGGTATACAGTAATCTTCAAGTGAAGCATCGGAATCTAAAACTAAACTCACAGGAGAGGTTCGAATCGTAGAGAGTGAGAGTGTCAGTCCTCTTGTACTTAAGTCGGCATTGTGCCTTTTGTATTAAATTCGGATGCAATTTCTGTGTTTCATCGTCAATACGAAGGTGCAAGGTATACAGTAAACCTGAATTAAAGCATCGGAATCTAAGACTGGAGTCACAGGACAGGTACAAATCATAGAAAGTGAGAGTGTCAGTCCTCTTGTACTTAAATAGGCATTGTGCCTATTGTATTAAATTCGGATGCAATTTCTGTGTTTCAGCGTCAATAAGAAGGTCCAAGGGATACAGTAAACCTGAAGTGAAGCATCGGAACTAAAAACTGGACTCACAGGAGAGGTTCAAATAATAAGAAAGTGATAGTGTCAGTCCTCTTGTACTTATGTCGGCATTGTGCCATTTGAATTTAATTCCGATGCAATTTCTGTGTTTAATCGTCAATAAGAAGGTCCAAGGGATACAGTAAATCTGAAGTGAAGCATCGGAATCTGAAACTGGACTCACAGGAGAGTTTCAAATCATAGAAAGTGAGAGTGTCAGTCCTCTTTTACTTAAGTCGGCATTGTGCTTTTTGACTTTAATTACGATGCAATTTCTGTGTTTCATCGTCAATAAGAAGGTGCAAGGTACACAGTAAACCTGAAGTGAAACATCGGAATCTAAAATTGGACTCACAGGAGAGGTTCAAATCATAGAAAGTGAGAGTGTCAGTCCTCTTGTACTTAAGTCGCCATTGTGCCTTTTGTATTAAATTCGGATGCAATTTCTGTGTTTGATCGTCTATAAGAATGTCCAAGGAATACAGTAAACCTGAAGTGAAGCATCGGAATCTAAAACTGGACTCACAGGAGAGGTTCAAATCGTAGAGAGTGAGAGTGTCAGTCCTCTTGTACGTAAGTCGGCATTGTGCCTTTTGTATTAAATTCGGATGCAATTTCTGTGTTTCATCGTCAATAAGAAGGTGCAAGGTATACAGTTAACCTGAAGTAAAGCATCGGAATCTAAAACTGGATTCACAGGACAGGTACAAATCACAGAAAGTGAGAGTGTCAGTCCTCTTGTACTTAAATCGGCATTGTGCCTTTTGTATTAAATTCGGATGCAATTTCTGTGTTTCAGCGTCAATAAGAAGGTCCAAGGGATACAGTAAACCTGAAGTGAAGCATCGGAACTAAAAACTGGACTCACAGGAGAGGTTCAAATAATAAGATAGTGATAGTGTCAGTCCACTTGTACTTAAGTCGGCATTGTGCCATTTGAATTTAATTCCGATGCAATTTCTGTGTTTAATCGACAATAAGAAGGTCCAAGGGATACAGTAAATCTGAAGTGAAGCATCGGAATCTAAAACTGGACTCAAAGGAGAGTTTCAAATCATAGAAAGTGAGAGTGTCAGTCGTCTTTTACTTAAGTCGGCATTGTGCTTTTTGAATTTAATTACGATGCAATTTCTGTGTTTCATCGTCAATAAGAAGGTGCAAGGTATACAATAAACCTGAAGTGAAACATCGGAATCTAAAATTGGACTCACTGGAGAGGTTCAAATCATAAAAAGTGAGAGTGTCAGTCCTCTTGTACTTAAGTCTCCATTGTGCCTTTTGTATTAAATTCGGATGCAATTTCTGTGTTTGATCGTCTATAAGAATGTCCAAGGAATACAGTAAACCTGAAGTGAAGCATCGGAATCTAAAACTGGACTCACAGGAGAGGTTCAAATCATAGAAAGTTGGAGTGTCAGTCCTTTTGGACTTAAGTCGGCATTGTGCCTATTGTATTAAATTCCGATGCAAACTCTGCGTTCTATTGTCAATAAGAAGGTCTAAGGGATACAGTAAACCTGAAGTGAAGCATCGGAATCTATAACTGGACCCAGAGGAGAAGTTCAAATCTTAGAAAGTGAGAGCGTCAGTCCTCTTGAACTTAAGTCGGCATTGTGCCTTTTGTAATAAATTCGAATGCGATGTCTGTGCTTCATCGACAGTAAGAAGGTCCGAGGGTTACAGTAAACCTGAAGTGAAGCATCGGAATCTAAAACTGGACTCACATGAGAGGCTCAAATCATAGAAAGTGAGAGTGGTAGTCCTCTTGTACTTAAGTCGGCTTTTTGCCTTTTGTATTAAATTCGGATGCAATTTCTGTGTTTCATCGTCAATAAGATGGTGCAAGGTATACAGTAAACCTGAAGTGAAGCATCGGAACCTAAAACTGGACTCACAGGAGAGGTACAAATCATAGAAAGTGAGAGTGTCAGTCCTCTTGTAGTTAAGTCGGCATTGTGCCTTTTGTATTAAATTCCGATGCAATTTCTGTGTTTCATCGTCAATAAGAAAGTCCAAGGGATACAGTAAACCTGAAGTGAAGCATCGGAACTAAAGACTGGACTCAGAGGAGAGGTTCAAATAGTAGAAAGTGAGAGTGTCAGTCCTCTTGAACTTAAGTCGGCATTGTGCCATTGGTATTAAATTCGGATGCAATTTCTGTGTTTCATCGTCAGTAAGAAGGTCCAAGGGATACAGTAAACCTGAAGTGAAGCATCGGAATCTAAAACTGGACTCACAGGAGAGGTTCAATTCAAAGAAAGTTAGAGTGTCAGACCACTTGTACTTAAGTCGGCATTGTGCCTTTTGTATTAAATTCGGATGCAAAATCTGTGTTTCATCTTTAATAAGAAGGTCCGAGGGATACAGTAAACCTGATGTGAAGCATCGTAACTAAAAACTGGACTCACAGGAGAGGTTCAAATAGTAGAAAGTGAGAGTTTCAGTCCTCTTGAACTTAAGTCGGCATTGTGCCATTGGTATTAAATTCGGATGCAATTTCTGTGGGTCATCGTCAGTAAGAAGGTACAAGGGATACAGTAAACCTGAAGTGAAGCATCGGAATGTAAAACGGGACTCACAGGAGAGGCTCAAATAGTAGAAAGTGAGAGTGTCAGTCATCTTGTACTTAAGTCGGCATTGTGCCTGTTGTATTAAATTCGGATGCAATTTCTGTGTTTCATCGTCAATAACAAGGTGCGAGGTATACAGTAAACCTGAAGTAAATCATCGGAATCTAAAACTGGACTCACAGGACAGGTACAAATCATAGAAAGTGAGAGTGTCAGTCCTCTTGTACTTAAATCGGCATTGTGCCTTTTGTATTAAATTCGGATGCAATTTCCTTGTTTCAGCGTCAATAAGAAGGTCCAAGTGATACAGTAAATCTGAAGTGAAGCATCGGAATCTAAAACTGGACTCACAGGAGAGGTTCAAATCATAGAAAGTGAGAGGTTCAGTCCTCTTTCACTTAAGTCGGCATTGTGCTTTTTGAATTTAATTACGTTGCAAATTCTGTGTTTCATCGTCAATAAGAAGGTGCAAGGAATACAGTAAACCTGAAGTGAAGCATCGGAATCTAAAACTGGACTCACAGGAGAGGTTCAAATCATAGAAAGTGAGAGTGTCAGTCCTCTTGTACTTAAGTCGCCATTGTGCCTTTCGTATTAAATTCGGATGCAATTTCTGTGTTTGATAGTCTATAAGAATGTCCAAGGAATACAGTAAACCTGAAGTGAAGCATCGGAATCTAAAACTGGACTCACAGGAGAGGTTCAAATCATAGAAAGTTAGAGTGTCAGTCCTCTTGTACTTAAGTCATCATTGTGCCTTTTGTATTAAATTCCGATGCAAACTCTGTCTTCTATTGTCAATAAGAAGGTCTAAGGGATACAGTAAACCTGAAGTGAAGCATCGGAATCTAAAACTGGACTCACAGGAGAGGTTCAAATCATAGAAAGTTAGAGTGTCAGTCCTCTTGTACTTAAGTCGGCATTGCGCCTTTTGAATTTAATTCCGATGCAATTTCTGTGTTTCATCGTCAATAAGAAGGTCCAAGGGATACAGTAAATCTGAAGTGAAGCATCGGAATCTAAAACTGGACTCACAGGAGAGGTTCAAATCGTAGAAAGTGAGAGTGTTAGTCCTTTTGTACTGAAGTAGGCATTTTGCCTTTTGTAATAAATTCAGATGTAATTTCTGTGTTTCATCGTCAATAAGAAGGTCCACGGGATACAGTAAACCTGAAGTGAAGCATCGGAATCTAAAACTGGACTCACAGGAGAGGTTCAAATCGTAGAAAGTGAGAGTGTCAGTCCTCCTTTACTTAAGTCGGCATTGTGCCTTTTGTATTTAATTCGGATGCAATTTCTGTGTTTCATCGTCAATAAGAAGGTCCAAGGGATACAGTAAACCTGAAGTGAAGCATCGGAATCTATAACTGGACCCACAGGAGAAGTTCAAATCGTAGAAATTGAGAGCGCCAGTCCACTTGTACTTAAGTCGGCATTGTGCCTTTTGTAATAAATTCGAATGCGATTTCTGTGCTTCATCGACAATAAGAAGGTGCAAGGTATACAGTAAACCTGAAGTGAAGCATCGGAATCTAAAACTGGACTCAAAGGAGAGGTTCAATTCAAAGAAAGTTAGAGGGTCAGACCGCTTGTACTTAAGTCGGCATTGTGCCATTTGTACTAAATTTGGATGCAAGCTCTGTGTTTCATCGTCAATAAGAAGGTCCAAGGGTTACAGTAAACCTGAAGTGAAGCATCGGAATCTAAAAGTGGACTCACAGGAGAGGCTCAAATCATAGAAAGTGAGAGTGGCAGTCCTCTTGTACTTAAGTCGGCATTGTGTATGTTGTATTAAATGCGGATGCAATTTCTTTGTTTCATCGTCAATAAGAAGGTGCAAGGTATACAGTAGTCTTCAAGTGAAGCAACGGAATCCAAAACTAGACTCACATCAGAGGTTCAAATCGTAGAAAGTGAGAGTGCCAGTCCTCTTTTACTAAAGTCCGGCATTGTGCCTTTTGTATCAAATTCGGATGATATTTCTGTGATTCATCGTCAATAAGAATGTCCAAGGGATACAGTAAACCTGAAGTGAAGCATCGGGTTCTAAAACTGGACACACAGCAGAGGTTCAAATCATAGAAAGTGAGAGTGTCAATCATCTTGTACTTATGTCGGCATTGTGCCTTTTGTATTAAATTCGGATGCAATTTCTGTGTTTCATCGTCAATAAGAAGGTCCAAGGGACACAGTAACCCTGAAGTGAACCATCGGAATCTAAAACTGAACTCACAGGAGAGGTTCAAATCATAGAAAGTGAGAGTGTCAGTCCTCTTGAACTTAAGTCGGCATTGTGCCTTTTGTATTTTATTTGGATGCAAACTCTGTGTTTCATCATCAATTTGAAGGTCCAGGGGATACAGTAAACCTGAAGTGAAGCATCGGAATATAAAACTGGTCTCACAAGGGAGGTTCAAATCATAGAACGTGAGAGTGTCAGTCATCTTGTACTTAAGTCGGCATTGTGCCTTTTGTATTAAATTCGGATGCAATTTCTGTGTTTCATCGTCAATAAGAAGGTGCAAGGTACACAGTAAACCTGAAGTGAAGCATCGGAAACTAAACCTGGATTCACAGGAGAGACTCAAATCATAGAAAGTGATAGTGGCAGTCCTCTTGTAATTAAGTCGGCATTGTACCTGTTGTATTAAATTGGGAGGCAATTTGTGTGTTTCATCGTCAATAAGAAGGTGCATGGTATACAGTAGTCTTCAAGTGAAGCATCGGAATCTAAAACTGGACTCACAGGAGAGGTTCAAATCGTAGAAAGTGAGAGTGCCAGTCCTCTTGTACTGAAGTCGGCATTGAGCCTTTTGTATTAAATTTGGATGCAATATCTGTGTTTCATCGTCAATAAGATGGTGCAAGGGATACAGTAAACCTGAAGTGAAGCATCGGAATCTAAAACTGGACTCACAGGAGAGGAACAATTCATAGAAAGTGAGAGTGTCAGTCCGCTTGTAGTTAAGTCGGCATTGTGACTTCTGTATTAAATTCGGATGAAATTTCTGTGTTTCATCGTCAATAAGTATGTCCAAGGGATACAGTAAACCTGAAGTGAAGCATCGGAACTAAAAACTGGACTCACAGGATAGGTTCAAATAATAGAATGTGAGAGTGTCAGTCGTCTTCTACTTAAATCAGCATTGTGCCTTTTGTATTAAGTTCGGATGCAATTTCTGTGATTCATCGTCAATACGAAGGTCCAAGGTATATAGTAAACCTGAAGTGATGCATCGGAACCTAAAACTTTACTCACTGGAGAGGTTCAAATCATAGAAAGTGAGAGTGTCAGTCCTCTTGTACTTAAGTCCGGCATTGTGCCTTTTGTATCAAATTCGGATGAAATTTCTGTGTTGCATCGTCAATAAGAAGGTCCAAGGGATACAGTAAACCTGAAGTGAAGCATCGGAATCTAAAACTGAACTCACATGAGAGGTTCAAATCATAGAGAGTTAGTGTGTCATTCCTCTTGTACTTAAGTCGGCATTGTGCCTTTTGTATTTTATTCGGATGCAAACTCTGTGTTTCATCGTCAATAAGAAGGTCCAAGGGTTACAGTAAACCTGAAGTGAAGCATCGGAATCTAAAACTGGACTCACAGGAGAGATTCAAATCATAGAAAGTGAGAATGTCTGTCCTCTTGTACTTATGTCGGCATTGTGCCTTTTGTATTAAATTCGGATGCAATTTCTGTGTTTCATCGTCAATAAGAAGGTCCTAGGTATACAGTAAACCTGAAGTGAAGCATCAGAATCTAAAACTGGACCCACAGGAGAGTTACAAATCATAGAGAGATAGAGTGTCACTCCTCTTGTACTTAAGTCGGTATTGTGCCTTTTGTATTAAATTCGGATGCAATTTCTGTGTTTCATCGTCAATTTGAAGGTCCAAATGATACAGTAAACCTGAAGTGAAGCATCGGAATCTAACACTGGACTCACAAGGGAGGTCCAAATTATAGAAAGTGAGAGTGTCAGTCATCTTGTACATATGTCGGCATTGTGCCTTTTGTATTAAAGTCGGATGCAATGTCTGTGTTTCAACGTCAATAAGAAGGTGCAAGGTACACAGTAAACCTGAAGTGAAGCATCGGAATCTAAACCTGGACTCACAGGAGAGGTTCAAATCGTAGAAAGTGAGAGTGTCAGTCCTCTTGTACTCAAGTAGGCATTTTGCCTTTTGTATTAAATTCGGATTCAATTTCTGTGTTTCATCGTCAATAAGAAGGTGCAAGGTATACAGTAAACCTGAAGTGAAGCATCGGAATCTAAAACTGGACTCGCAGGACATGTTCAAATCATAGAAAGTTAGAATGTCAGTCCTCTTGTACTTATGTCGGTATTGTGACTTTTGTATTAAATTCAGATGTAAGTTCTGTGTTTCATCGTCAATAAGAAGGTCCACGGGATACAGTAACCTGAACTGAAGCACCGGTATCTAAAACTGGACTCTCAGGAGAGGTTCAAATCGTAGAAAGTGAGAGTGTCAGTCCTCTTGTACTTAAGTCGGCATTGTGCCTTTTGTATTTAATTCGGATGCAATTTCTGTGTTTCATCGTCAATAAAAAGGTCCAAGGGATACAGTAAACCTGAAGTGAAGCATCGTAATCAATAACTGGACTCACAGGAGAAGTTCAAATCGTAGAAAGTGAGAGCGTCAGTCCTCTTGTACTTAAGTTGGCATTGTGCCTTTTGTAATAAATTCGAATGCGATTTCTGTGCTTCATCGACAGTAAGAAGGTGCAAGGTATACAGTAAACCTGAAGTGAAGCATCGGAATCTAAATCTGGACTCACAAGAGAGGTTCAATTCTAAGAAAGTTAGAGTGTCAGACCTCTTGTACTTAAGTCGGCATTGTGCCTTTTGTATTAAATTCGGATGCAAGCTCTGTGTTTCATCGTCAATAAGAAGGTCCAAGGGGTACACTAAACCTAAAGTGAAGCATCGGAATCTAAAACTGGACTCACAGGAGAGGCTCAAATCATAGATAGTGAGAGTGGCAGTCCTCTTGTACTTAAGTCGGCATTGTGCCTGTTGTATTAAATTCGGATGCAATTTCTGTGTTTCATCGTCAATAAGAAGGTGCAAGGTATACAGTAGTCTTCAAGTGAAGCATCGGAATCTAAAACTTGACTCACAGGAGAGGTTCAAATCATAGAAAGTGAGAGTGCCAGTCCTCTTGTAATTAAGTCGGCATTGTGCGTTTTGTATTAAATTTGGATGCAATATCTGTGTTTCATCGTCAATATGATGGTACATGTTATACAGTAAATCTGAAGTGAAGCATCGGAATCTTAAACTAGACTCAAAGGAGAGGTTCAAATCGTAGAAAGTTAGAGTGTCAGTCCTCTTGTGCTTAAGTCGGCATTGTACTTTTGTATTAAATTCGGATGCCATGTCTGTCTTTCATCGTCAATAAGAAGGTCCAAGGGATACAGTAAAGCTGAAGTGAAGCATCGGAATCTAAAACTGGACTCACAGTAGAGGTTCAAATCAGAGAAAATGAGAGTGTCAGTCCTCTTGTACTTAAGTCGGCATTGTGCCTTTTGTATTAAATTCGGATGCAATTTCTGTGTTTCATCGTCAATAAGAGGGTGCTAGGTATACAGTAAACCTGAAGTGAAGCATCGGAATGTAAAACTGGACAAACAGGAGAGGTTTTAATCATAGAAAGTGAGAGTGTCAGTCCTCTTGTACTTAAGTCGGCATTGTGCATTTTGTATTTTATTCGGATGCAATTTCTGTGTTTCATCGTCAATAAGAAGGTCCAAGGGATACAGTAAATCTGAAGTGAAGCATCGGAATCTTAAACTAGACTCAAAGGAGAGGTTCAAATCATAGAAAGTTAGAGTGTCAGTCCTCTTGTTCTTAAGTCGGCATTGTGCCTTTTGTATAATATTCGGATGCAAACTCTGTGTTTCATAGTCAACAAGAAGGTGCAAGGTATACAGTAAACCTTAAGTGAAGCATCAGAATCTAAAACTGGGCCCACAGGAGAGGTAAAAATCATAGAGAGTTAGAGTGTCACTCCTCTTGTACTTAAGTCGCTATTGTGCCTTTTGTATTAAATTCGGATGCAATATCTGTGTTTCATCGTCAATTTGAAGGTCCAAAGGGATACAGTAAACATGAAGTGAAGCATCGGAATCTAAAACTGGACTCACAAGGGAGGTTCAATTTATCGAAAGTGAGAGTGTCAGTCATCTTGTACATAAGTCGGCATTGTGCATTTTGTATTAAATTCGGATGCAATTTCTGTGTTTCATCATCAATAAGAAGGTGCAAGGTACACAGTAAGCCTGAAGTGAACCATCGGAATCTAAAACTGAACTCACAGGAGAGGTTCAAATCATAGAAAGTGAGAGTGTCAGTCCTCTTGAACTTAAGTCGGCATTGTGCCTTTTGTATTTTATTTGGATGCAAACTCTGTGTTTCATCATCAATTTGAAGGTCCAGGGGATACAGTAAACCTGAAGTGAAGCATCGGAATATAAAACTGGTCTCACAAGGGAGGTTCAAATCATAGAACGTGAGAGTGTCAGTCATCTTGTACATAAGTCGGCATTGTGCCTTTTATATTAAATTCGGATGCAATTTCTGTGTTTCATCGTCAATAAGAAGGTGCAAGGTACACAGTAAACCTGAAGTGAAGCATCGGAAACTAAAACTGGATTCACAGGAGAGACTCAAATCATAGAAAGTGATAGTGGCAGTCCTCTTGTACTTAAGTCGGCATTGTACCTGTTGTATTAAATTGGGATGCAATTTGTGTGTTTCATCGTCAATAAGAAGGTGCATGGTATACAGTAGTCTTCAAGTGAAGCATCGGAATCTAAAACTGGACTCACAGGAGAGGTTCAAATCGTAGAAAGTGAGAGTGCCAGTCCTCTTGTACTGAAGTCGGCATTGAGCCTTTTGTATTAAATTTGGATGCAATATCTGTGTTTCATCGTCAATAAGATGGTGCAAGGGATACAGTAAACCTGAAGTGAAGCATCGGAATCTAAAACTGGACTCACAGGAGAGGTACAATTCATAGAAAGTGAGAGTGTCAGTCCGCTTGTAGTTAAGTCGGCATTGTGACTTCTGTATTAAATTCGGATGAAATTTCTGTGTTTCATCGTCAATAAGTATGTCCAAGGGATACAGTAAACCTGAAGTGAAGCATCGGAACTAAAAACTGGACTCACAGGATAGGTTCAAATAATACAATGTGAGAGTGTCAGTCGTCTTCTACTTAAATCAGCATTGTGCCTTTTGTATTAAATTCGGATGCAATTTCTGTGATTCATCGTCAATACGAAGGTCCAAGGTATATAGTAAACCTGAAGTGATGCATCGGAACCTAAAACTTTACTCACTGGAGAGGTTCAAATCATAGAAAGTGAGAGTGTCAGTCCTCTTGTACTTAAGTCCGGCATTGTGCCTTTTGTATCAAATTCGGATGAAATTTCTGTGATTCATCGTCAATAAGAAGGTGCAAGGTATACAGTAAACCTGAAGTGAAGCATCGGGATCTAAAACTGGACACACTGGAGAGGTTCAAATCATAGAAAGTGAGAATGTCAGTCCTCTTGTACTTATGTCGGCATTGTGCCTTTTGTATTAAATTCGGATGCAATTTCTGTGTTGCATCGTCAATAAGAAGGTCCAAGGGATACAGTAAACCTGAAGTGAAGCATCGGAATCTAAAACTGAACTCACAGGAGAGGTTCAAATCATAGAAAGTTAGTGTGTCATTCCTCTTGTACTTAAGTCGGCATTGTGCCTTTTGTATTTTATTCGGATGCAAACTCTGTGTTTCATCGTCAATAAGAAGGTCCAAGGGATACAGTAAACCTGAAGTGAAGCATCGGAATCTAAAACTGGACTCACAGGAGAGATTCAAATCATAGAAAGTGAGAATGTCAGTCCTCTTGTACTTATGTCGGCATTGTGCCTTTTGTATTAAATTCGGATGCAATTTCTGTGTTTCATCGTCAATAAGAAGGTCCTAGGTATACAGTAAACCTGAAGTGAAGCATCAGAATCTAAAACTGGACCCACAGGAGAGTTACAAATCATAGAGAGTTAGAGTGTCACTCCTCTTGTACTTAAGTCGGTATTGTGCCTTTTGTATTAAATTCGGATGCAATTTCTGTGTTTCATCGTCAATTTGAAGGTCCAAATGATACAGTAAACCTGAAGTGAAGCATCGGAATCTAACACTGGACTCACAAGGGAGGTTCAAATTATAGAAAGTGAGAGTGTCAGTCATCTTGTACATATGTCGGCATTGTGCCTTTTGTATTAAAGTCGGATGCAATGTCTGTGTTTCAACGTCAATAAGAAGGTGCAAGGTACACAGTAAACCTGATGTGAAGCATCGGAATCTAAAACTGGACACACAGGAGAGATTCAAATCATAGATAGTGAGAGTGTCAGTCCTGTTTTACTTAAGTCGGCATTGTGCCTTTTGTATTAAATTCGGATGCAATTTCTGTGTTTCATCGTCAATAAGAAGGTGTAAGGTATGCAGTAAAACTGTAGTGAAGCATCGGACTCTAAAATTGGACTCACAGGAGAGGTTAAAATCGTAGAAAGTGAGAGTGGTAGTCCTCTTGTACTTGTGCTGGCATTGTGCCTTTTGTATTAAATTCGGATGCAATTGCCTTGCTTCATCGTCAATAAGAAGGTGCAAGGTATACAGTAAACCTGAAGTGAAGCATCGGAATCTAAAACTGGACTCGCAGGACATGTTCAAATCATAGAAAGTTAGAATGTCAGTCCTCTTGTACTTATGTCGGTATTGTGACTTTTGTATTAAATTCAGATGTAAGTTCTGTGTTTCATCGTCAATAAGAAGGTCCACGGGATACAGTAACCTGAACTGAAGCACCGGTATCTAAAACTGGACTCTCAGGAGAGGTTCAAATCGTAGAAAGTGAGAGTGTCAGTCCTCTTGTACTTAAGTCGGCATTGTGCCTTTTGTATTTAATTCGGATGCAATTTCTGTGTTTCATCGTCAATAAAAAGGTCCAAGGGATACAGTAAACCTGAAGTGAAGCATCGTAATCAATAACTGGACTCACAGGAGAAGTTCAAATCGTAGAAAGTGAGAGCGTCAGTCCTCTTGTACTTAAGTCGGCATTGTGCCTTTTGTAATAAATTCGAATGCTATTTCTGTGCTTCATCGACAATAAGAAGGTGCAAGGTATACAGTAATCCTGAAGTGAAGCATCGGAATCTAAAACTGGACTCACAGGAGAGGTTCAATTCTAAGAAAGTTAGAGTGTCAGACCTCTTGTACTTAAGTCGGCATTGTGCCTTTTGTATTAAATTCGGATGCAAGCTCTGTGTTTCATCGTCAATAAGAAGGTCCAAGGGGTACACTAAACCTAAAGTGAAGCATCGGAATCTAAAACTGGACTCACAGGAGAGGCTCAAATCATAGATAGTGAGAGTGGCAGTCCTCTTGTACTTAAGTCGGCATTGTGCCTGTTGTATTAAATTCGGATGCAATTTCTGTGTTTCATCGTCAATAAGAAGGTGCAAGGTATACAGTAGTCTTCAAGTGAAGCATCGGAATCTAAAACTTGACTCACAGGAGAGGTTCAAATCATAGAAAGTGAGAGTGCCAGTCCTCTTGTAATTAAGTCGGCATTGTGCGTTTTGTATTAAATTTGGATGCAATATCTGTGTTTCATCGTCAATATGATGGTACATGTTATACAGTAAATCTGAAGTGAAGCATCGGAATCTTAAACTAGACTCAAAGGAGAGGTTCAAATCATAGAAAGTTAGAGTGTCAGTCCTCTTGTGCTTAAGTCGGCATTGTACTTTTGTATTAAATTCGG
Source organism: Schistocerca serialis cubense (assembly GCF_023864345.2). Taxonomy (NCBI): domain Eukaryota; kingdom Metazoa; phylum Arthropoda; class Insecta; order Orthoptera; family Acrididae; genus Schistocerca; species Schistocerca serialis. The sequence goes on from NW_026048462.1 coordinate 5,100,866, forward strand.
ATGCCATGTCTGTCTTTCATCGTCAATAAGAAGGTGCAAGGTATACAGTAAATCTGAAGTGAAGCATCAGAATCTAAAAGAGGACTCACAGGAGAGGCTCAAATCATAGAGAGTTGGTGTGTCATTCCCCTTGTTCTTAAGTCGGCATTGTGCCTTTTGTATAATATTCGGAGGCAAACTCTGTGTTTCATCGTCAATAAGAAGGTCCAAGGGATACAGTAAAGCTGAAGTGAAGCATCGGAATCTAAAACTGGACTCACAGTAGAGGTTCAAATCAGAGAAAATGAGAGTGTAAGTCCTCTTGTACTTAAGTCGGCATTGTGCCTTTTGTATTAAATTCGGATGCAATTTCTGTGTTTCATCGTCAATAAGAGGGTGCTAGGTATACAGTAAACCTGAAGTGAAGCATCGGAATGTAAAACTGGACAAACAGGAGAGGTTTTAATCATAGAAAGTGAGAGTGTCAGTCCTCTTGTACTTAAGTCGGCATTGTGCATTTTGTATTTTATTCGGATGCAATTTCTGTGTTTCATCGTCAATAAGAAGGTCCAAGGGATACAGTAAATCTGAAGTGAAGCATCGGAATCTTAAACTAGACTCAAAGGAGAGGTTCAAATCATAGGAAGTTAGAGTGTCAGTCCTCTTGTTCTTAAGTCGGCATTGTGCCTTTTGTATAATATTCGGATGCAAACTCTGTGTTTCATAGTCAATAAGAAGGTGCAAGGTATACAGTAAACCTTAAGTGAAGCATCAGAATCTAAAACTGGGCCCACAGGAGAGGTAAAAATCATAGAGAGTTAGAGTGTCACTCCTCTTGTACTTAAGTCGCTATTGTGCCTTTTGTATTAAATTCGGATGCAATTTCTGTGTTTCATCGTCAATTTGAAGGTCCATAGGGATAAGGTAAACATGAAGTGAAGCATCGGAATCTAAAACTGGACTCACAAGGGAGGTTTAATTTATCGAAAGTGAGAGTGTCAGTCATCTTGTACATAAGTCGGCATTGTGCATATTGTATTAAATTCGGATGCAATTTCTGTGTTTCATCATCAATAAGAAGGTGCAAGGTACACAGTAAGCCTGAAGTGAAGCATCGGAATCTAAAACTGGACTCACAGGAGAGGTTCAAATCATAGATAGTGAGAGTGTCAGTCCTCTTATACTTATGTCGGCATTGTGCCTTTTGTATTAAATTCGGATGCAATTTCTGTGTTTCATCGTCAATTTGAAGGTCCAAAGGGATACAGTAAACATGAAGTGAAGCATCGGAATCTAAAACTGGACTCACAAAGGAGGTTCAAATTATAGAAAGTGAGAGTGTAAGTCCTCTTGTACTTAGGTCGGCATTGTGCCTTTTATATTAAATTCGGATGCAATTTCTGTGTTTCATCGTGAATAAGAAGGTGCAAGGTATACAGTAAACCTGAAGTGAAGCAACGGAATTTAAAACTGGACTCGCAGGACCGGTTTCAAATCATAGAAAGTTAGAGTGTCAGTCGTCTTGTACTTAAGTCGGCAATGCGCCTTTTGTATTTAATTCGGATGTAATTTCTGTGATTCATCGTCAATAAGAAGGTGCAAGGTATACAGTAAACCTGAAGGAAAGCATCGGAATCTAAAACTGGACTCACAGGAGAGGGTCAAATCATAGAAAGTGAGAGTGTCAGTCCTCTTGTACTTAAGTCGGCATTGTGCCTTTTGTATTAAATTCGGATGCAATTTCTGTGTTTAATCGTTAATAAGAAGGTCCAAGGGATACGGTAAACCTGAAGTGAAGCATCGGAATCTATAACTGGACTCACAGGAGAAGTTCAAATCGTAGAAAGTTAGAGCGTCAGTCCTCTTGTACTTAAGTCGGCATTGTGCCTTTTATATTAAATTCGAATGCGATATCTGTGCTTCATCGACAATAAGAAGGTGCAAGGTATACAGTAAACCTGAAGTGAAACATCGGAATCTAAAACAGGACTCAAAGGAGAGGTTCAAATCATAGAAAGTGAGAGTGTCGGTCCTCTTGTACCTATGTCGGCATTGTGCCTTTTGTATTAAATTCGAATGCGATTTCTGTGCTTCATCGACAATAAGAAGGTGCAAGGTATACAGTAAACCTGAAGTGAAGCATCGGAAACTAAAACTGGACTCACAGGAGAGGTTCAATTCAAAGAAACTTAGAGTGTCAGACCTCTTGTACTTAAGTCGGCATTGTGCCTTTTGTATTAAATTCGGATGCAAGCTCTGTGTTTCATCGTCAATAAGAAGGTCCAAGGGTTACAGTAAACCTGAAGTGAAGCATCGGAATCTAAAACTGGACTCACATGAGAGGCTCAAATCATAGAAAGTGAGAGTGGTAGTCCTCTTGTACTTAAGTCGGCTTTTTGCCGTTTGTATTAAATTCGGATGCAATTTCTGTGATTCATCGTCAATAAGATGGTGCAAGGTAAACAGTAAACCTGAAGTGAAGCATCGGAATCTAAAACTGGACTCACAGGAGAGGTACAAATCATAGAAAGTGAGAGTGTCAGTCCTCTTGTAGTTAAGTCGGCATTGTGCCTTTTGTATTAAATTCCGATGCAATTTCTGTGTTTCATCGTCAATAAGAAAGTCCAAGGGATACAGTAAAACTGAAGTGAAGCATCGGAACTAAAGACTGGTCTCACAGGAGAGGTTCAAATAGTAGAAAGTGAGAGTGTCAGTCCTCTTGAACTTAAGTCGGCATTGTGCCATTGGTTTTTAATTCGGATGCAATTTCTGTGTTTCATCGTCAGTAAGAAGGTCCAAGGGATACAGTAAACCTGAAGTGAAGCATCGGAATCTAAAACTGGACTCACAGGAGACGTTCAATTCAAAGAAAGTTATACTGTCAGACCACTTGTACTTAAGTCGGCATTGTGCCTTTTGTATTAAATTCGGATACAAAATCTGTGTTTCATCTTTAATAAGAAGGTCCGAGGGATACAGTAAACCTGATGTGAAGCATCGTAACTAAAAACTGGACTCACAGGAGAGGTTCAAATAGTAGAAAGTGAGAGTTTCAGTCCTCTTGAACTTAAGTCGGCATTGTGCCATTGGTATTAAATTCGGATGCAATTTCTGTGTGTCATCGTCAGTAAGAAGGTACAAGGGATACAGTAAACCTGAAGTGAAGCATCGGAATCTATAACTGGACGCACAGGAGAGCTTCAAATCATAGAAAGTGAGAGTGTCAGTCCTCTTGTACTTAAGTCGCCATTGTGCCTTTCGTATTAAATTCGGATGCAATTTCTGTGTTTGATCGTCTATAAGAATGTCCAAGGAATACAGTGAACCTGAAGTGAAGCATCGGAATCTAAAACTGGACTCACAGGAGATGTTCATATAATAGAAAGTTAGAGTGTCAGTCCTCTTGTACTTAAGTCGGCATTGTGCCTTTTGTATTAAATTCCGATGCAAACTCTGTCTTCTATTGTCAATAAGAAGGTCTAAGGGATACAGTAAACCTGAAGTGAAGCATCGGAATCTAAAACTGGACTCACAGGAGAGGTTCAAATCATAGAAAGTTAGAGTGTCAGACCACTTGTACTTAAGTCGGCATTGCGCCTTTTGAATTTAATTCCGATGCAATTTCTGTGTTTCATCGTCAATAAGAAGGTCCAAGGGATACAGTAAATCTAAAGTGAAGCATCGGAATCTAAAACTGGACTCACAGGAGAGGTTCAAATCGTAGAAAGTGAGAGTGTTAGTCCTTTTGTACTCAAGTAGGCATTTTGCCTTTTGTAATAAATTCAGATGTAATTTCTGTGTTCATCGTCAATAAGAAGGTCCACGGGATACAGTAAACCTGAAGTGAAGCATCGGAATCTAAAACTGGACTCACAGGGGAGGTTCAAATCGTAGAAAGTGAGAGTGTCAGTCCTCTTTTACTTAAGTCGGCATTGTGCCTTTTGTATTTAATTCGGATGCAATTTCTGTGTTTCATCGTCAATAAGAAGGTCCAAGGGATACAGTAAACCTGAAGTGAAGCATCGGAATCTATAACTGGACCCACAGGAGATGTTCAAATCGTAGAAATTGAGAGCGCCAGTCCACTTGTACTTAAGTCGGCATTGTGCCTTTTGAATTAAATTCGGATGCAAGCTCTGTGTTTCATCGTCAATAAGAAGGTCCAAGGGATACAGTAAACCTGAAGTGAAGCATCGAAATCTATAACTGGACCCACAGGAGAAGTTCAAATCGTAGAAATTGAGAGCGCCAGTCCACTTGTACTTAAGTCGGCATTGTGCCTTTTGTAATAAATTCGAATGCGATTTCTGTGCTTCATCGACAATCAGAAGGTCCAAGGGACACAGTAACCCTGAAGTGAACCATCGGAATCTAAAACTGAACTCACAGGAGAGGTTCAAATCATAGAAAGTGAGAGTGTCAGTCCTCTTGAACTTAAGTCGGCATTGTGCCTTTTGTATTTTATTTGGATGCAAACTCTGTGTTTCATCGTCAATAAGAAGGTCCAAGGGATACAGTAAACCTGAAGTGAAGCATCGGAATCTAAAACTGGACTCACAGTAGAGGTTCAAATCAGAGAAAGTGAGAGTGTCAGTCCTCTTGTACTTAAGTCGGCATTGTGCCTTTTGTATTAAAGTCGGATGCAATTTCTGTGTTTCATCGTCAATAAGAAGGTGGAAGGTATACAGTAAACCTGAAGTGAAGCATCGGAATGTAAAACTGGACACAAATGAGAGGTTTTAATCATAGAAAGTGAGAGTGTCAGTCCTCTTGTTCTTAAGTCGGCATTGTGCATTTTGTATTTTATTCGGATGCAATTTCTGTGTTTCATTGTCAATTTGAAGGTCCAAGGGATACAGTAAACCTGAAGTGAAGCATCGGAATATAAAACTGGTCTCACAAGGGAGGTTCAAATCATAGAAAGTGAGAGTGTCAGTCATCTTGTACATAAGTCGGCATTGTGCCTTTTGTATTAACTTCGGATGCAATTTCTGTGTTTCATCGTCAATAAGAAGGTGCAAGGTACACAGTAAACATGAAGTGAAGCATCGGAAACTAAAACTGGATTCACAGGAGAGGCTCAAATCATAGAAAGTGAGAGTGGCAGTCCTCTTGTACTTAAGTCGGCATTGTACCTGTTGTATTAAATTGGGATGCAATTTCTGTGTTTCATCGTCAATAAGAAGGTGCATGGTATACAGTAGTCTTCAAGTGAAGCATCGGAATCTAAAACTGGACTCACAAGAGAGGTTCAAATCGTAGAAAGTGAGAGTGCCAGTCCTCTTGTACTGAAGTCGGCATTGAGCCTTTTGTATTAAATTTGGATGCAATATCTGTGTTTCATCGTCAATAAGATGGTGCATGGGATACAGTAAACCTGAAGTGAAGCATCGGAATCTAAAACCGGACTCACAGGAGAAGTACAAATCATAGAAAGTGAGAGTGTCAGTCCGCTTGTAGTTAAGTCGGCATTGTGACTTCTGTATTAAATTCGGATGAAATTTCTGTGTTTCATCGTCAATAAGAATGTCCAAGGGATACAGTAAACCTGAAGTGAAGCATCGGAACTAAAAACTGGACTCACAGGATAGGTTCAAATAATAGAATGTGAGAGTGTCAGTCGTCTTCTACTTAAATCAGCATTGTGCCTTTTGTATTAAAATCGGATGCAATTTCTGTGATTCATCGTCAATACGAAGGTCCAAGGTATATAGTAAACATGAAGTGATGCATCGGAACCTAAAACTTTACTCACTGGAGAGGTTCAAATCATAGAAAGTGAGAGTGGCAGTCCTCTTGTACTTAAGTGAGGCATTGTGCCTTTTGTATCAAATTCGGATGAAATTTCTGTGATTCATCGTCAATAAGAAGGTGCAAGGTATACAGTAAACCTGAAGTGAAGCATCGGGTTCTAAAACTGGACACACTGGAGAGGTTCAAATCATAGAAAGTGAGAATGTCAGTCCTCTTGTACTTATGTCGGCATTGTGCCTTTTGTATTAAATTCGGATGCAATTTCTGTGTTTCATCGTCAATAAGAAGTTCCAAGGGATACAGTAAACTTGAAGTGAAACATCAGAATCTAAAACTGAACTCACAGGAGAGGTTCAAATCTTAGAAAGTTAGTGTGTCATTCCTCTTGTACTTAAGTCGGCATTGTGCCTTTTGTATTTTATTCGGATGCAAACTCTGTGTTTCATCGTCAATAAGAAGGTCCAAGGGGTACAGTAATACCTGAAGTGAAGCATCGGAATCTAAAACTGGACTCACAGTAGAGGTTCAAATCAGAGAAAGTGAGAGTGTCAGTCCTCTTGTACTTAAGTCGGCATTGTGCCTTTTGTATTAAATTCGGATGCAAATTCTGTGTTTCATCGTCAATAAGAAGGTTAAGGTATACAGTAAACCTGATGTGAAGCATCGGAATCTACAACTGGACTCACAAGGGAGGTTCAAATCGTAGAAAGTGAGAGTGTCAGGCCTCTTGTACTCAAGTAGGCAATTTGCCTTTTGTATTAAATTCGGATTCAATTTCTGTGTTTCATCGTCAATAAGAAGGTGCAAGGTATACAGTAAACCTGAAGTGAAGCATCGGAATCTTAAACTGGACTCGCAGGACATGTTCAAATCATAGAAAGTTAGAATGTCAGTCCTCTTGTACTTATGTCGGTATTGTGACTTTTGTATTAAATTCAGATGTAAGTTCTGTGTTTCATCGTCAATAAGAAGGTCCACGGGATACAGTTAACCTGAACTGAAGCATCGGTATCTAAAACTGGACTCTCAGGAGAGGTTCAAATCGTAGAAAGTGAGAGTGTCAGTCCTCTTGTACTTAAGTCGGCATTGTGCCTTTTGTATTTAATTCGGATGCAATTTCTGTGTTTCATCGTCAATAAAAAGGTCCAAGGGATACAGTAAACCTGAAGTGAAGCATCGGAATCTATAACTGGACTCACAGGAGAAGTTCAAATCGTAGAAAGTGAGAGCGTCAGTCCTCTTGTACTTAAGTCGGCATTGTGCCTTTTGTATTAAATTCGGATGCAAGCTCTGTGTTTCATCGTCAATAAGAAGGTCCAAGGGGTACAGTAAACCTGAAGTGAAGCATCGGAATCTAAAACTGGACTCACAGGAGATGCTCAAATCATAGATAGTGAGAGTGGCAGTCCTCTTGTACTTAAGTCGGCATTGTGCCTGTTGTATTAAATTCGGATGCAATTTCTGTGTTTCATCGTCAATAAGAAGGTGCAAGGTATACAGTAGTCTTCAAGTGAAGCATCGGAATCTAAAACTTGACTCACAGGAGAGGTTCAAATCATAGAAAGTGAGAGTGCCAGTCCTCTTGTAATTAAGTCGGCATTGTGCCTTTTGTATTAAATTTGGATGCAATTTCTGTGTTTCATCGTCAATATGATGGTACATGTTATACAGTAAATCTGAAGTGAAGCATCGGAATCTTAAACTAGACTCAAAGGAGAGGTTCAAATCATAGAAAGTTAGAGTGTCAGTCCTCTTGTGCTTAAGTCGGCATTGTACATTTGTATTAAATTCGGATGCCATGTCTGTCTTTCATCGTCAATAAGAAGGTGCAAGGTATACAGTAATTCTGAAGTGAAGCATCAGAAACTAAAAGAGGACTCACAGGAGAGGCTCAAATCATAGAGAGTTGGTGTGTCATTTCCCTTGTTCTTAAGTCGGCATTGTGCCTTTTATATAATATTCGGATGCAAACTCTGTGTTTCATCGTTAATAAGAAGGTCCAAGGGATACAGTAAAGCTGAAGTGAAGCATCGGAATCTAAAACTGGACTCACAGTTGAGGTTCAAATCAGAGAAAATGAGAGTGTAAGTCCTCTTGTACTTAAGTCGGCATTGTGCCTTTTGTATTAAATTCGGATGCAATTTCTGTGTTTCATCGTCAATAAGAGGGTGCTAGGTATACAGTAAACCTGAAGTGAAGCATCGGAATGTAAAACTGGACAAACAGGAGAGGTTTTAATCATAGAAAGTGAGAGTGTCAGTCCTCTTGTACTTAAGTCGGCATTGT